>NC_143138.1:55856241-56163114 GCF_059928025.1 Delphinapterus leucas
CTTTTGAAGGGAGTTTGAGCCCACCTTGCAGGGAACCAGAAACATGGAGGAGAACTAAAAACAGCATCTTAAGAGAAAAGTAGCCAAATAGGAATCCATTCTTCTTTAGGGCAGAATATTATGCCCCAGCAGATATAAAGTGGAAAATAATCCTTAATGCTTCATCCCTCTGAAAACAGAGGAACTTGGGGCCTATTTAGCATCAACTAGAGGAATCTCTGTTACTCTGTATTTGTACTAATGTTTACAAGAATGCAATATACTGTGATGCCTTCCTCCTCAAGCCTCCTCCTAGCATTCACATTTGCATCTTATCAGTCATTAATGCAGTTAAACTTCAATTCACAATGACCTTCGAATTAATGTCGGTTTGGTTTATTTTGTTACGGAGCAATAAAATCATTAGAACAATTGGTTTTTAAAAGACTTAAGTGGATGCATCCTGTGCATGTAAGCATTATTTCCCAAACCAAAGCATCATTAGTCTCCGTTTATTTCTTTTGTTACTGCTCAGTGTGAAGTTGGGAGCTGAGATGGGATGGCTGCTGGTTTCACAGTAGTTTGGATGCCTTACTCTCGTTTTAAAGCCAGCATCCTGGATTTCCTCCCTCTCTGATACAACATGCAAAACTGAGTGTACAGAATCAAGATGGATTCTTCGAGAGCCAGGGTGGATAACATGACTGCCATTCCATAAAATGGAACACCAGAATACAAACACTCTTTGCCTCTAATTCAATATTCCATTTAATAAAGACAACACAATGGCTGGAAAGAGCATAGAAAACATGTGTCCTGATCTCTTCTTTCTGTTGGAATATCCACTGAAGCTTTTGGGTACAGTTTTGTTACATCCTATGCAAATTTAATCTGCATTTTAAAAACTCAGTTTTGGGCTTCCCTGGTGGTGCAGTGGTTGAGAATCTGCCTGCTAATGCAGGGGACACGGGTTCGAGCCCTGGTCTGGGAGGATCCCATATGCTGCGGAACAACTAGGCCCGTGAGCCACGACTACTGAGCCTGAGCGTCTGGAGCCTGTGCTCCGCAACAAGAGAGGCCAAAATAGTGAGAGGCCCGTGCACCGCGATGAAGAGTGGCCCCCGCTTGCCACAACTAGAGAAAGCCCTCGCACAAGAAACGAAGACCCAACACAGCAAAAATCAATAAATTAATTTTTTTTAAAAAAATCAGTTTTCCTTTCAAAGTTGAACAGAAAGAGGCTACGGTAGCCAGTCTCCAAGGTGATCCCCTCAACGATCCCTGCTTCCTGACATTCTTGACTTTGTTTAGGCCCTTCCCACACTGAATCTGTGCTGGTCTTATGTGGCCAGTAGACTGCAGCAGAAGTGCTTCTCCATGATATCCGTGGCTAGGTGAAAAAAACTCCCTGAAGCTTCTGCCTTGATCTCTTGGAACACTCCCCCCTGGGAACCCTGAGCCGCCATGTAAGTTTATCTACGCTGAGGCCACAATGCTGGAGAGAAACCAGTGTGAGACCACACATTTCTGCAGCTGAGAACAACCCAGACATCACAGAGCAGCAATCATCTGGCTGAGCCATGCCCAAGTGTAAGATTTATGAGCAAGATAAATACGTTTTTTAAGTCTGGGAGTAATTTGTTACACAAAAATAGATAACTGGAACAGGGACTTTGTAATTTGAGCCAGCGTTAGAAAGGAGAAAAAAAACTTTTCTGCACAATGTGGCCCATAAGTTGTTGCAAACATCAAGTATTGGCAGGAGGTTAACCCTCCAAATGCAAGATGTCTAGTGCTCCTTAAAGATCTGGAGTCATGCAGATAATCAGAGAAAAAAACAAGATGTTCCTTACAGCACAGATTGCTATGGATGCTTATACACACACACACACACGCAAACACACATACACAGATTTTAGGAGCCATCACTCTGTTTCTCCTCCTGCCTGTCTGCGGAAACGGCAAGGACAAAGATTGCTATGACCTACCAGAGTCTTTTTTTTTTTTTTATCTTTATACAGCAGGTTCTTATTAGTTATCTGTTTTATACATATTAGTCTATATATGTCAATCCCAATCTCCCAGTCATCCCACTCCCCCCAACTTTCCCCCGTTGGTGTCCATGTTTGTTCTCTACATCTGTGTCTCTATTTCTGCCTTGCAAACCAGTTCCTTCTGTACCATTTTTCTAGATTCCACGTATGTGCATTAACATACGATATTTGTTTTTCTCTTTCTGACTTACTTCACTCTATATGACAGTCTCTAGATCCATCCACGTCTCTACAGATGACCCAATTTCGTTCCTTTTTGTGGCTGAGTAATATTCCATTGTATATATGTACCACGTCATTTTCCATTCGTCTGTCGATGGGCATTTACGTTACTTCCATGACCTGGCTATTGTAAATAGTGCTGCAATGAACATTGGGGTGCATGTGTCTTTTTGAATTATGTTTTTCTCTGGGTATATGCCCAGTAATGGAATTGCTGGATCATATGGGAATTCTATTTTTAGTTTTTTAAGGAACCTCCATACTGTTCTCCATAGTTGCTGTGTCAGTTTACATTCCCACTAACAGTGCAAGAGAGTTCCCTTTTCTCCACACCCTCTCCAGCATTTGTTGTTTGTAGATTTTCTGATGATGCCCATTCTAACTGGTGTGAGGTGATACCTCACTGTAGTTTTGATTTGCATTTCTCTAATAATTAGTGATGTTGAACAGCTTTTCATGTGCCCCTTGGCCATCTGTATGTCTTCTTTGGAGAAATGTCTATTTAGGTCTCCTGCCCATTTTTTGATTGGGTTTGTTTTTTTAACATTGAGCTGCATGAGCTATTTATATATTTTGGAGGTTAATTCTTTGTCCGTTGATTCATTTGCAAATGTTTTCTCCCATTCCAAGGGTTGTCTTTTCACCTTATTTACAGTTTCCTTTGCTGTGCAAAAGCTTTTAAGTTTCATTAGGTCTCATTTGTTTATTTTTGTTTTTATTTCCATTACTCTAGGAGGTGGGTCAAAAAATGATCTTGCTGTGATTTATATCAAAGAGTGTTCTTCCTATGTTTTCCTCTAAAAGTTTGGTAGTGTCCAGTCTTACATTTAGATCTTTAATCCATTTTGAGTTTATTTTTGTGTATGATGTTAGGGAGTGTTCTAATTTCATCCTTATACATGTAGCTGTCCATTTTTCCCAGCACCACTTATTAAAGAAACTGTCTTTTCTCCATTGTATATCCTTGCCTCCTTTGTCATAGATTAGTTTACCATAAGTGTGTGGGTTTATCTCTGGGCTTTCTATCCTGTTCCATTGATCTACATTTCTGTTTTTGTGCCAGTACCATATTGTCTTGATTACTATAGCTTTGTAGTGTAGTCTGAAGTCAGGGAGTCTGATTCCTCCAGCCCCGTTTCCCTCAAGATTGCTTTGGCTATTCAGGGTCTTTGCTTTGGCTATTCAGGGTCTTTTCTGTCTCCATACAAATTTTAAGATTTCTTTGTTCTAGTTCTGTAAAAAATGCCATTGGTAATTTGATAGGGATTGCATTGAACCTGTAGATTGCTTTGGGTAGTATAGTCATTTTCACAACATTGATTCTTCCAATGTAAGAACATGGTATATCTCTCCATCTGTTTGTCCCATCTTCAATTTCTTTCATCAGTGTCTTATAGTTTTCTGCATACAGGTCTTTTACCTCCTTAGGTAGGTTTATTCCTAGGTTCTCTTTGTTGCAGTGGTGAATGGGATTGTTTCATTAATTTCTCTTTCTGATCTTTCATTGTTAGTGTATAGGAAAGCAAGAAATTTCTGTGCATTAATTTTGTATCCTGCTACTTTACCAAATTCATTGATTAGCTCTAGTAGTTTTCTGGTGGCATCTTTAGGACTCTCTATGTATAGTATCATGTCATTTGCAAACAGTGACAGTTTTACTTCTTTTTCCAATTTGTATTCCTTTTATTTCTTTTTCTTCTCTGATTGCCATGGCTAGGAATTCCAAAGCTATGTTGAATAATAGTGGCAAGAGTGGACATCCTTGTCTTGTTCCTGATCTTAGAGGAAATGCTTTCAGTTTTTTTCTTGATGAGTCTAGCTAATGGTTGATCAATTTTGTTTATCTTCTCAAAGAACCAGCTTTTACTTTTATTGATCTTTGCTCTTGTTTTCTTTGTTTCTATTTCATTTATTTCTGCTCTGATCTTTATGATTTCTTTCCTTCTGCTAACTTTGGGTTTTGTTTGTTCTTCTTTCTCTAGTTCCTTTAGGTGCAAGCTTAGATTGTTTATTTTAGATTGTTCTTGTTTCTTGAGGTAGGATTGTATTGCTATAAACTTCCTTCTTAGAATTGCTTTTGCTGAATCCCATGGTTTTGGGTCATTGTATTTTCGCTATCATTTGTTTCTAGGTATTTTTTTATCTCCTCTTTGATTTCTTCAGTGATCTCTTGGTTATTTAGTAATGTATTGTTTAGCCTCCATGTGTTTGTGGGTTTTATGGTTTTTTCCCTGTAATTTATTTCTAATCTCATAGTGTTGTGGTCAGAAAAGATGATTGATGTGATTTCAGTTTTCTTTGATTTACTGAGGCTTGATTTGTGCCCCAAGATGTGATCTATCCTGGAGAATGTTCCGTGTGCACTTGAGAAGAAAGTGTAATCTGCTGTTTTCAGAAGGAATGTCCTATAAATATCAATTAAATCTCTATCTGGTCTACTGTGTCATTTAAAGCTTGTGTTTCCTTATTTATTTTCATTTTGGATGATCTGTCCATTGGTGTAAGTGAGGTGTTAAAGTCCCCCACTATTATTGTGTTACTGTCGATTTCCTTTTTTATAGCTGTTAGCATTTGCCTTATATATTGAGGTGCTCCTATGTTGGGTGCATATATATGTATAATTGTTATATATTCTTCTTGGATTGATCCCTTGATCGTTATGTAGTGTCCTGCATTGTCTCTTGTAAAATTCTTTATTTTAAAGTTCATTTTATCTGATATGAGAATTGCTACTCCAGCTTTCTTTTGATTTCCATTTGCATGGAATATCTTTTTCCATCCCCTCACTTTCAGTCTGTATGTGTCCCTAGGTCTGAAGTGGGTTTCTTGTAGACAGCATATATATGGGTCTTGTTTTTGTATCCATTCAGCAAGCCTGTGTCTTTCGGTTGGAGCATTTAATCCATTCACATTTAAGGTTGTTATCAATATGTATGTTCCTATGACCATTTTCTTAATTGTTTTGGGTTTGTTTCTGTAGGTCCTTTTCTTCTCTTGTGTTTCCTACTTAAAGAAGTTCCTTTAGCATTTGTTGTAGAGCTGGTTTGGTGGTGCTGAATTCTCTTAGCTTTTGCTTGTCTGTAAGGCTTTTGATTTCTCTGTTGAATCTGAATGAGATCCTTACCAGGTACAGTAATCTTGGATGTAGTTTCTTTCCTTTCATCACTTTAAATATATCGTGCCTCTCCCTTCTGGCTTGTAGAGCTTCTGCTGAGAAATCAGCTCTTAACCTTATGGGAGTTCCCTTTTATGTTATTTGTCATTTTTCCCTTGTTTTAATAATTTTTCTTTGTCTTTAATTTTTGTCAGTTTGATTACTATGTGTCTTGGGGTGTTTCTCCTAGGGTTCATCCTGCCTGGGACTCTCTGCACTTCCTGGACTTGGGTGGCTATTTCCTCTCCCATGTTAGGGAAATTTTCGACTATAATCTCTTCAAAAATTTTCTCGGGTCCTTTCTCTCTCTCTTCTCCTTCTGGGACCCCTATAATACGAATGTTGTTGCATTTAGTGTCGTCCCAGAGGTGTCTTAGGCTGTCTTCATTTCTTTTCATTCTTTTTTCTTTATTGTGTCTCGCAGCAGTGAATTCCACCATTCTGTCTTCCAGGTCACTTATCCGTTCTTCTGCCTCAGTTATTCTCCTATTGATTCCTTCTAGTGTAGTTTTCATTTCAGTTATTGTATTGTTCATCTCTGTTTGTTTGTTCTTTAATTCTTCTAGGTCTTTGTTAAACATTTCTTCCATCTTCTCGATCTTTGCCTCCATTCCTTTTCCAAGGTCCTGGATCATGTTCACTATCATTATTCTGAAATCTTTTTCTGGAAGGTTGCCACTTCATTTAGTTGATTTTCTGGGGTTTTATCTTGTTCCTTCATCTGGTACAGAGTCCTCTGCCTTTTCATTTTGTCTGTCTTCTTGTGAATGTGGTTTTTGTTCCCAGGCTGCAGGATTGTAGTTCTTCTTGCTTCTGCTGTCTGCCCTCTGGTGGGTGAGGCTATCTAAGAGGCTTGTGCAAGCTTCCTAATGGGAAGGGACTGGTGATGGATAGAGCTGGGTGTGCTCCGGTGGACAGAGCTCAGTAAAACTTTAATCCGCTTGTCTGCTGATGGTTGGGGCTGAGTTCGCTCCCTGTTGGTTGTTTGGCCTGAGGCGACCCAGCACTGGAAACTACATGCTCTTCGGTGGGGCTAATGGCGGACTCTAGGAGGGCTCACACCAAGGAGTACTTCCCAGAACATCTGCTGCCAGTGTCCTTGTCCCTATGGTGAGCCACAGCCGCCCTCTACCTCTGCAGGAGACCCTCCAACACTAGCAGGTAGGTCTGGTTCGGTCTTCTATGGGGGTCACTGCTCCTTCCCCTGTGTCCTGATGCGCACACTACACTTGTGTGACCTCTAAGAATGGGGTCTCTGTTTCCCCCAGTCCTGTCAAAGTCCTGCAGTCAAATCCTGCTAGCCTTCAAAGTCTGATTCTCTGAGAATTCCTCCTCCTGTTGCCAGACCCCCAGGTTGGGAAGCCTGATGTGGGGCTCAGAACCTTCACTCCAGTGGGTGGACTTCTGTGGTATAAGTGTTCTCCAGTCTGTGAGTCACCCACCCAGTGGTTATGGGATTTGATTTTATTGTGACTGTGCCCTTCCTACCATCTGATTGCAGCTTCTCCTTTGTCTTTGGATGTGGGGTATCTTTTTTGGTGAGTTCCAGTGTCTTCCTGTCGATGATTGTTCAGCAGTTAGTTGTGATTCTGGTGCTCTCACAAGAGGGAGTAAGCACATGTCCTTCTACTCCACCATCCTGAACCAATCTCAACCTACCAAAGTCTTGAAGGTTTCCACAACTCAAGAAATGGCTGGAAGAATGACCACAGTTTTGGAATAGGGATGAGATGAAGACCTCAGGAGACAGACCCAGGTGAGGGGACAGGAAAGGAGGGGAAAGTGCTAATATGAAGAAGAAAAAGGGGGCCTGGGGATATTCACAGTGTGAGGGAACAGCCTTGCATCCCCTTACCTCCCCCTGCCTCCAGCTAAGGGATGGCACACATCTAGCTAAACCACAGGCGCCGTGCCCAGCACTTCACCAGCAGTGCTGTAGGATTGGATTCCATCGTGGTGAATTTGAAATGAAGAACCGATTGAACCTTCCTCAGGGCTCCAGGGGGTGAAGAATAGAACTTCTTTCACCCTCCCATCACTAGCAGACATCTGAGGCACCTCTAACGTGGGCAGTGGGGCTGCAAAGAAAGCCCATATGTAGATGTCCAGCTGGCTACTAGCAGGATTGATTCCACAGACTGCTCCCCCCCACAGCTCTATACCACACACACACACACACACACACTCCTATCAGGATGAAGAGTCCAGCATCTGTATTACATATTGAAAGCAACTAGTGAGATGGTAGAAACTTTAATTTAGAGTTTGTCCTCTTTGCTATTAAAGAAAGAAAAATAAAATCAGTGGGAAGATCACAACACATGTAAATAGCCTGGTGCCGAGTATTGCTAAAAGGCAAAAAAAGAAAAGAAGCACCATGGAAGTCCAAAAGCTGGTCCAGATCACTGGCTGCTCCAAGGACAAAAGAGCCAGGAAGGAAACCTACTGTCAGCCCCAGCCTACAGACAGGCCCAGGTAGCTATGAAAAAGTGTTGTGTGCTCAAATAGAAACTTAGGTTTAAATAAAGTGATCTAGGACTATGGAATACCTATTAGCATCAAGTAGAACATTCCAAGGAATATAGTTTGGAAAGTTCTTCAGTAGAGAATTCTTATATAATATCGGGTCCACCTAATAGCCCCTTTCTTCCTACAATATCACTAAGATACCTATGAGGTATTGCAAAGGACAAAAGTGAGCAATCATAGTAAAAAATGAAGGCTGAAAGATAGTCTACTCTGGAATCTAAGTCAGCAGGGAGTAGAAGAAAGTGGGATCTGTGTCCCCAAGGGATGAAAAACTCACAAGGAAGAGTGGCTTTTTCATGTTCCGATAACTTTAGCAAATACTGACCAGCAGGGCGTAGGCTGGTGGTATAAATCTGAGAATAAAAGAAAGTTCAGCATCACCCAAAATAGCATCCCCAGGAAACTGAGTGAGCAGTTGCGTTCCACAGATTTATCACAGAACAAAAACCCTTACAAACAACTCGGACAAAAAATGACATCCTGTAACGACAGTTTGATGACATCCTGTAACGATCTCTCAGATTTTTCTCAGTTGCCATTCTGTTGTGTGCTTTGTATAACACCTGGTGTTTTTGACCCTTGGAATATGTTTTTTCCTTAGCTTCCAATAAGGAGTTTTAAATAGTCCTCAGTCTTCCTGTGGGTAATAGAAACTGTTAGTGGTACCTTGAAATTTTAACAAGTTAATAGCAATTTATTTTATAGTTCCTTTTTAAAAATGAGAACGTGGCAGATCTTTTTTTATCATCTCATCATCAAGATTAAACAGCTATTAAACATCTTCCATGTCTTCATGGAAGTCAGGATATACTGAAGTACTGAACATACACCCTGGAAAAGGAAAATACCTATGTCCAAGGAAAATGATCGGTCATCTTTAGATTTCCTACACTGGCCTCATTTACTCAGGTTCTCAGGTTACTCACCTGACCCCATGTTTTCTATGCATGGCAGTATTTTTGTTTGTCTACTACTACTTTTTTTTTTTTTTTTGCGGTACACGGGCCCCTCACTGTTGTGGCCTCTCCCGTTGCGGAGCACAGGCTCGGGACGCGCAGGCTCAGCGGCCACGGCTCACGGGCCCAGCAGCTCTGCGGCATGTGGGATCTTCCCGCACCAGGGCACGAACCCATCTCCCCTGCATCGGCAGGCGGACTCTCAACCACTGCGCCACCCTGGAAGCCCTACTACTCCTTTTAAACCAGCTCTTTGAAAATGTGCTTATTAGTTCATTTATTTTCATTCTTTATTAAGGTAAAAACTCATCCAGGGCAACAACTTTTCCTGAGTTCAGCTTTGACCATATTGTCATTCATTTTAAAATGCTCTGTAATTACAGTTTTGATTTTTCTCTCAAATTTTTTATTTTGTGTGTGTGTGTGTGTATGTATGTGTATGTGATTAAAACCATTTTCAGAAAATATGGTCCATCTGCTTCCTGCTCTGAGGAATTAATTGGATTTTTTTGTTGTTCTAATATGTGAATAGTCTTACTAATGTTCAATGGATGCTGGCAAAAATGAAAAGCTATGTCTGCAGTCTGTAAATCTCAATATGTGTCTACTAAATAAATGCTTAAAGCATTCAGGTCATCTATGTTCTCATTTATTTTTGCTAATGTGCTTTCTCAAAGACAAGGAAGTCAAGAGCAAGCAGCCGTGGGACTGAAATGAGAGACACCTTGCAAGGACTTCCAATCACTTCTTTAGTGCCGGCCCTTGGAGGAAGGAAATGCCAACCAGGGCTCTCCACCACAGCTTCCCCCTCTACATTTAGGATGAATCACCTAAGTCATTTCCTAAGTAAATGTTCTCTTTAGCTCCCTGGAGAAAACTGTAAAGAAGCTAGTTTTTTGTTTGTTTGTTTCTTTATTTTTTTGGCTGTGTCGGGTCTTAGCCGGGGCACACAGGCTTCTCTCTAGTTGTGGCATGTGGGCTCCAAGGCGTGCGGGCTCTGTAGTTTGCGGCACACAGGCTCTCTCGTTGAGGCACGCGAGCTCAGTAGTTGTGGCACGTGGGCTTAGTTGCCCCGCAGCATGTAGGATCTTAGTTCCCCAACCAGGGATGGAACCCGCATCCCCTGCATTGGAAGGTGGATTCTTTACCACTGGACCACCAGGGAAGTCCCAAGGAACCAGTTTTAAGAGAAGAGATTCTAAAAATATTCTTGGAAATTTTCAATATTGGTTCAGGGAGTTTTAAAAGAAAGAAAAATTACAGCAATCACTGTTGGATGAGAATCACATCACAGCTCCAGTTTGTGCCACCTACAAAACTAGTGGGTTTTTTTCAGAGTCAGCCCCAAAGCCAGAAACATCTTCCTACAGCATTGTTTTGATCCTGTTGCCTCCATGCTCAAAACCCTCTAGTGGCTTCCCAGGCTCTACAGAAGCAAGCCCAGCAAGTCCAGTGGCCCCAGACCAAGCTCAGCACCTCTGAAGCGGCATAACCCTGACCAGAACCACTTAGCTGGCATCTATCACTTCTTGCTTGACTGGTGGTAATTTTTTTACATTTATTTCAGCGAATATACCCTAAACTCCTTGAGGGTAGAATGCCAGGCTGGATTGCCTTGGAGAAGGATATCACTATCTTTGTGATAAGTTCGGAGTACCATGAGTATTGACATCATCAGGAAAATCCCCAGCCCGATCTGTCATGACCAGCACACCATCTATTAGCACATCCGTGTCATGGCAATAGACGACCATGACGTCTGCCGGTAACATGTTAAATCAGTCAGCAAAGCCCACCAGGTTAGAGATGAAATTCAGGACCTGGACTAGAGATTGGATTTTGTTCTGTCCTTGGCAGGGAATGCAGTTCCAGTCCCTGTCACAAAGTGAGGCAGATTCATCACCACCTCCAGAAAAACAACTTACAAAGCACTTGCTGACATGGCTCCACAAGGCCCTTTGTACACCTACCCCTTTCCATTTGTATTGCTTTTAGACACACCTCAGGTTGGGTGGAGGAATGGGGAAAAAGACTGGGAATTGTTTGCATTTTATTATTTTTAAATCTCAAGTTATGAGTGATGTTAAAAGTAAAATGTATTGAGTAAGCTCAGCTTACTCAGCTGACTGTTGATGTGAGTGAAATGCGTGCTTATTTGCTTACCAATGTCTTCTTTCCATGCTGAACACAAAAGGATTTTTATTATATTTCTAATTTGAAATTTGGATAATTACAGCAAATAGACTACTTTTGCAAAGTCACCTTTCCAACATACCGCAGACAAGAAGCAATGAGGGATTCTTGGTGATGATTTACTCTTGGAGAAATAGACATTACACTCCTGACCAAACAGCAGAAATGGAATGACCTGAAGTACCATGATTTTACTGCACAGGTAAGCTTTTTAAAATCATGCTTCTGGTTTCTCTTTAACATTTGTATTCTTCAGTTCCTTGGAGCTTCCTTCCCAGAACTGGATGTATTTGGCCTCCCCTTCACAAGGATTCAGCTGTTACTAGTTTTCCACTTAAACAATCTTTTTTTTTCTTTTTGGCTGTGCCACAAGGCTTACAGGATCTTAGTTCCCTAACCCGGGATTGAACCCTCACCCTCGGCAGTGAAAACACGGAGTCCTAACCACTGGACTGCCAGGGAATTCCCACACAATCTTTGTTTCAAGGAGTATAATCAGTTTCACAAATGCACAAGGATAGTGACATTATTTGCTTTTTTATAAGTCTAGGTATACTAATTTAATTATATCATACTAATATGGTTAATTAATATATTATGCCAATAAGAACTCATAATAATTGTGCACTCTAAAATATGATAGCTATAGTCCTTAAAAGGTTGTTTTATCTTTACTTTACCTATATTACCATTGCATCGCAAAAAGAGCATAAATAGCAAGTGCTTAATAATATAGCTGTTGACCCAGAAGGCAACTACTGGTGTTTGAAAATACAGTGAGAAGAGCATGGATTTTTTTAATACAACTTAGGTTAGAACCCTGATTTAGTTCCTTCCTAGCTTGTGGCCTTGGACAAATTACTAGACCTTTCTGAGCCTCAAAGATAATAATACCCACCTGGAAGAATTATTGAGAGAATTAAAGGAGATATTTATATGAGTGTATAGTGTAGTGGCTGGCACACAGAAGGCTCAACAATATTTACTGTTGTCCCCCAAGAGTGGTATTATCCTATTGCCGTGGTATTATCCTATATCGAGGCTGTTGCCCAATTGTAACCTGTTGACTCGAAGGATTCTATTCTACGGTAAATATTTTCGGAATATCTTTGTTCAGTATGTGAACAGTTAATAGTTAATAAACGGGCCTAGTATACACTGATCTCCTCTGATTCTCCACTTGTCTGGACACAGCTATAAACAGAACATGCCAAGGATTGGCCCACGCCCCTGTTGACTGACTGCAGCCTTCTTCAAGAGCTATGGGCAAAATTCTTTATGCTTATATGGTCCCTATGACTGAAACACAAAGCATTTTTCTGGAGATTAAATCAGGGCTTTCATATGACCCTGGTTAATAAATGTCAAGTCTCCAGTGTGAAACCTCAGAATATCCTTTTGAGGAAGGCGGTTGACAGCCTTATCTTCCATACAAATAAACTGAGGCATGGAGGGGATACATCAGAGGGCTTTTTACAGATTCTTCACTCTTGTTTACTTTCAGTTCATACGTGAAGACCAGTCAGTGCTTCACGGGAGCGCTCGGAGTGTCAACAGGGCTCCACAGCATGGTTGGGGTCTCTTGGAGAAAGCCCACCATTCTCCTAACATCGTTAGGAGTCTTATGGGACAGCATGGGGAGGGGTGGGTTGAGGCAGAGGGTGCTCTGATTGGGTAAACAGTCTGAGTTACTGATGTCACACAAGCAAGTAAGCCAGAACTCCAGAGGCTGAGGCACCAGTCGTGCAAAACACAGAGTTCCCCCTTCGAGCTGAGTTCCTCTGGCTACAGTCAGCCTCTTCTCAGAAGAAAAGGTGCTCAAGAAGGGCTAAGAAGGAAGGTCTTTGTGCGTCAGGAGGGGGAGAGTGCTCTGATATGCCGCAAGATGATGGAGGTCCAACTTGCCAGCTGGGGACAGTGTCGGCAACTATGACATCAAGAAGCAGAAAGATTTCCACCTCACAGAGTAACATCCTCCACCTCAAACGTGCACCTCCAGTGGATCCTTGGGGACCAACACCCTTCTTCCTGGTTTTCTCAGACCAGAAACCCCCTGCCTGTTTCTCCTCATAATTCAGCCACACCGCTAGTTAACATTTATTATCATACTACATGCCCAGTCTTTAACGTGCTGTGGGGGCTTTGTAGGCTTTGCACTGTGACCACATAGCTGAGCTGGAGCTACATCTCCCAGAAGGCCCTTCTCTGAGTGGTTCCACGTCAGTGTAGTCACAAGAGAAATTCTGCATGAGACTTGAAATGTGGAAGTGAAGCAGCCACCATATTTTTTACGCTTCAAAGGTCAGGATGAGGCACCAGGCACTATGGCAGCTGGCTCGTGTGGTCATGGTCAATTCCTCCAACTCTTGCTCTGTTTCCTCCTGCAGCTTCTCCACAGGCATCCATGACGTCTTGGTGAAGGGCACCAGCTTCTCCTGCATGTCAGCCATGGCACTGAGTTTTGCAGGTGGGGAGAGACAGACATGGGTCCCAGTTCACTCTCATGGGCTCCAGTTTGTCTTTGTTCTCAATCACACCCACTTTTCCTAGCTTACTGCTTAACCTAAATCTACTTTATAAACGAATACAAGGTTACATGTCAATTGAATCTCAATAAAACTTGGGGAAAAATATAAAGCTACTTAAAGCTTAACATTAGATGAAGAGACAACAGCCTGGCATAGATTCCTCCACCAGTTTCTACAATTGCAAAGTCCAATCCTTATAATAATTTTGTTTTCTATGTAATTTACAGCAGTTCTGCTTCTCTGATCGAACTCTGAGTGATACACATGTATTGTCACATTTAATCCTCACTAAAATCCTAGGAGATAGGCACTATTATTATTCCTATTTCACAGGTGAAGAACTTGAGAAACAAAGAGAACAGGAAGAGGCTCAGGCGTAGTTAGTCTGGCCTTATCCTGATCTACAGAGGGGCTACTTGTTTTTTTGTGTGTGTTTTTCTTTTCAACATCTTTATTGGAGTATAATTGCTTTACAATTGTGTGTTAGTTTCTGCTTTATAACAAAGTGAATCAGTTATACATATACACATGTTCCCATATCTCTTCCCTCTTGCGTCTCCCTCCCTCCCACCCTCCCTATCCCACCCCGCTAGATGGTCACAAACCACTGAGCTGATCTCCCTGTGCTATGCGGCTGCTTCCCACTAGCTATCTATTTTATGTTTGGTAGTGTATATATGTCCATGCCACTCTCTCACTTTGTCATGTTAGTCACTCCCGTAGCTCTTCAGGCCAGGTATCTTCCCTCAGCCCAGGACAATTTTCCAGCTGTGAAACATTAGCAGCCAACATTCAGGGAAGCTGGGAAGATGGTACACCAGCTCAATATAGGGGATCTAGGAGGGGCACCATGGTCCCTTTGTAGGGTACTATCTTGTTTGGCCTCATTTCTGTCCACCAAAACTCTGTAAGCAGCAATGCTGGCAAACCTTATTCCAGCATCTTCAGACTTCTGTAAGGCCCTTTGGGAAAAGTTAGCTCTTCTTCATGAAACTAGTCTCCAAAACCCCATTTCTGAAATGCATTCCAAAATAGAAACAACATCAGTAATGCAGTAGTATAAATTATTGCTATCAGATCAATCTTCAGTGTACTAGAGGATCACACTAGGACTTGTCACTGAGCACTGGGGATTAGGAAAAGGGAATCCAAGGGAAGAAGGGACTGGAGGACAGACCCTGGCAATTCCAAAATGAGTCTGACTATTATCAGAAAAATCACGTCTTCTGGATTCAGACATATCCAGTTATATTCCAAAGCCTGGAGAGTGTTTGATGCTCTCTGACAGTCTCCCCATTGGTTAAAATGCAATAATATGTGCCTTGCATATCTGTTGGAGGGGAAAATGTTTCAAAAGGCCCCTAATGCAGTGCTCATTGTGCACATAGCTCAATAAATGGTATTTTATTGCAAAGACATACATCTATGCTCCCCACTCTTACTCACTGAACTTCTTCATTCCCCAATTCCAAACAGATGGATTGGATTTATCCCCTGCAGAACCCAAACAAAAACCACAAACAGGGAATTCCCTGGTGGTCCAGTGGTTAGGACTCAGTGCTTTCACTGTCAGGGGCCTGGGTTCGATCCCTGGTGGGGGAACTAAGATCCCACAAGCCTCGTGGCGTGGCCAAAAACAAACAAACAGAACTCAAATACTAACCAAAAAAGCCATGGTCTAGAGCACAGCTAAGAAAAGTAGAGTTGCATTTTTATTGAGCAATTTTCTCTGTCTGAAACATTACAAGACACCAAGCACTGGGGGAAGGGGCAGGAAGACAACCCATATCCTTTGAGCTGTTTTGTAGATACTGAAACCCTCACCAGGTGGAAGAAGTTAACTATTCAATACATGATGATGACCAGACTGTAGCCATGACTTAAGCTGCCACAGTTCTGAGAACTGGCCTCAAATAAATGGGAACAAACTAAGCCTCGAACTGAAAACTAACTGTAATTAAAACAATCAAGATGATGCTGATCAGACCACCGCATGATCAATGTCAAGATGACTGTCAGAGCTGACTGTGCTGTTTCTGCATGTAGCCCTCTCCCTTCACCTATAAAAGCCCTTGCCCTATGCCTCTCCACTGCTGTGTTGCTAGCCTCTAACATAAAACAAACTTCCCTTTCCACCCACCTTGCCTCTTTATTGGCTTTTTTTTTTTTTGCGGTACGCAGGCCTCTCACTGTTGTGGCCTCTCCCATTGCGGAGCCCAGGCTCCAAACGCGCTGGCTCAGCGGCCATGGCTCACGGGCCCAGCCGCTCCGCGGCGTGTGGGATCTTTCCGGACCGGGGCACAAACCCGTGTCCCCTGCATCAGCAGGGGGACTCTCAACCACTGCGCCACCTGAGAAGCCCTCTTTATTGGCTTTTGAGCAGTAAGCAACTGGACCCACTTTCGCTAACAGATTTTTGGCTCCCAGCACGAGACTGCGCTCTCGCGATACCTGGCTTACAGTGGGTTGGGGGCGGTTCCTTCCCCACCAGCAGAGCCACCGCCATGACGTCGCGCCAGTATGGTTGCGAGGAGTTCGCTACTCCTGCGTCACTGGTCCCGGGAGGGGATTTGGGGGGACAGTCCTAGCAGCTGCCCAAACCATTCGTTTTGGGAACCCTCCCTGTTTCTCCCCTGTTCGGCACTGGCTGCCAACAAACGCTTTTCCTTGGTGCCACGGAAAGATGCCTCAGGACGAGCTGACGAGCTCCAAGACTGAGTAAGTCCACCGGTGCGCACCTGGCAAACTTTTCTTTTGAGCATGAGGGCTATCGGGGCATTTTGCCCGTTGGTTCTGACGTGTGTCTGATGTTGAGGAGCATTTGTGTTGGGAAGTGTTTGTTTGGGACTCCATATCCGTCCTCCTCTCATTGCATTTGTGACAGTTCTGTCTTCTCGTGTGTGAGTATGTAGTCCATTTGTGTGATTGGTATTCTTGCTGCCTTTTGTAAAATGGTAAATTCAGGTTCAATTCATTAAGAAAAATTTTGGCTATGAACCTATGGCTAAGAAGGGTTTTGTTTTTTTTTTAACATTGTGTGGTCAACAGTATTCGTCAGACTCCAGAGAAAACTGGTTATGATGTGTATCACTGCTGGCTTTAAGTTTTCTGCTTGAAGCACATGTACAATGTTTGTGTGACAACTGGGTATAATTGATAAAATGTGTAGCCTATAAAATATTTCCCTATCAGCATACCTCTGCATTTACTTGTTATGTCTGATTAGTTTTCCCCCCGATGTGAATGACTAAGCAAATATGTAAACAAAAAGTAGGCCTAGCCCCGAGGGACATGAATGGACCCAGAGCAGGCAGGAATCAGCTCAGCTTTGTGGCATGAGTACTGAAGAGTTTTGAGTAAACCAAGATGGTGCTAAGTTGTTGTCCTTTCCATTGTCTTCTGATAAGGATCACAAACTGCCAGCGGCCAACCCATTACTCCTTGTCGTCTAGTGTGAAGTAATCCTGGAGAATCTCTCCATCCCCCATCCAGACAATCCACACGGGCAACCACCATCTGATGAGTAGGGTCCCTCACGAGTCTTGTTCAACCCCATCCCCAGCATGGACAGGGAGGGATGGATACTGGAGACTATGAAGGCATGAATAGAAAATAGGGAACACACTTCTCCCACATCTTCTGTCTTGCCTATTGTTGGCCCTTTTGAATTTTACATTTACCCAACAAGACTCCAGGAAGCATCAGATGCTGTTTAAGGCTGCACAAGTCCACCACCCAGCAGGAACTTGGCCAAGGAGCCAATTCTGTTCTGCCTCCAGAGTTGTTTGGGAGAAAAGCAGTGGATGTAATAATTTACATTTGGATTTTTCTTTTATTTGTTTAGAATTTGGTGTCCCTTCCATTTCTCCTCCCTCTCTTTTCATCCCAGCTCCAATTAGAAAATTCCATTGTACAAAATTCCACTCCACAGGAACCTATATCAAATTTAGGAAGCCATTGGTTTTTAAAGAACCCTCATTTCAGGAGGGTAGGACAGAGCGTGCCATGTAATCAAAGGCAATTAGAAACATTCACGCCATTGTGAATATACATCCTTTGCATACACAATTATGAAGAATTGTTCAGAGAGCTTACACACTGTGGTGCTGGATGGTTTCCAGAAACACTTAAGGCATAAGAAGCACTTATTTGGGGCTTGCAAACATGAGTTTTGTTTGTGCTCTTATGCGTGTTTGGCAAATACAATGCAGGCTCTGCTTTCAGAACATTTGGCCCTAAATAAAAAGAAATGTGTCAGCAAATCCACCAAGAAGTACACTAAACCCAAAACTTCTGTTGGATCCAGAAGGAGGCTGAGGTAGAGTTTGTTTTCCAGCTAAAGGCAACATCTGGATGCAATCACCAAGAGTTCCGGCTGCTTTGGCCACATCTAGCAGAGATACAGAAAGCCTTACCAAAAGCCCAATGCATTCTTTGTGAAGCTTCCCAACACTTTTAGCACACCTGGGGTCAGTTAGGAAGGCAAGATGTCCATGTGAGCAGGATGAGCTCACCCCGTGCCTTTCAATGATCTCAGACATTTGCCATCTACCCCAGGACATGCAAAGTACACCTACATGCGTATTGGATTTCTTGGATGCGGCGGGAGAAGGGGAGGAGAAGAACATGTTTCTGTCATCTTTATATAGTAAATAAGTAATAAATAAAGACTACAGTCCATCTACTAGGGTGAAGTACAACTCCACTTACTGTGTGACTAAGCAGGTTATGTAATACCGGCCTCACTCTCCTTGTTGGTAAAACAAAAATAATAATAGTACCTGCCTCGTGAAGCTGTTGAAGACTGATAAGATGACAGATGTAAAATGGCCACACCAAGTAACTTCTCAAAGAATGTAGGCTAAAAGAATTAAATTATTTCATCATATTCTCTCTGTGTCTTCTCCAACTTCTATGCAGAAAAGTCTCCTCCATTAAAAAACTTAAAACTTGATCTACGATTCACCCTCACAACTGACCACATCTCCACTTCTTTATTTCTTTCTTTCTTTATTTGATGTGGACCATTTTTAAAGTCTTTATTGAATTTGTTACAATATTGCTTCTGTTTTATGTTTTGATTTGTTTGGCTGCGAGGCACGTGTGATCTTATCTCCCCAGCCAGGGATTGAACCCGCACCGCACTGCATTGGAAGGCGAAGTCTTAACCACTGGACTCCTGGGGAAGTCCCACCATCTCCACTTCTTTAAATGTCCAGTTCCTTGAAAGAGGAGTCTGCACGTGTGGTCCTGCCCTAAGTCTCATTCACGCTCACCACCTGCTCCCTCCCACACAATAAGTGATGAAGATCATTCATCAACAGCCCTTGCCACCTGACTTGGAGTGTTTCCCAGGCTCCCCCACTGACATGCTAGACACAGGACTGGAGTGGATCACTAGAATGTGGACAAACATGATATTTGCTACTTATGAGCAGAAACTTTGAATGTGCTCGCTTCCTTTACTTTGGCCTCTTGCATTCTTGTCTTCTTCCATGAGAACAGCATGGAAAAGAAAGGCTACTGCTTTAGCCTGAGTCCTGGAATGAGAAGATGCCTTGAGCCCAGGAAAGCCCTCCAGAATCGCAGCCAATTCGCAGGCTTCATTTCATTTCAGAAGGCAATAAACGTTTTATTCTGTTGAGACCTGGGTTCTTTGTTACTACAGCAAAAGCTGACGAATGCCTAGTATCTGCTCTCCTGCCGGCCTAGGCATCCCTACTATAATGATCAGTAAGGGATAATCTGCCCCTTCTTCATCAAACTCCCCCACTTCCTCCACCCACCACTCTGTATACATGAGTCTCCTGGGTTTGTCATGTTTGTAACTGCTGGCTCCCCTGGCCACCAATTATTGTCTCCTAGGTGGGTACCTGATCCAGTCTGCAGTGAGAGAAAAGCATGAAACGACCATACACACAGAAGCAGAATGAAAGGGAACCTCCAAGGGGACTTGAGCCAACGGTTAAAGTTGTTGTTTCTATTGCTAAATGTCCACATCCAGGAAAGACTTCCTGGCTTAAAGGGGTGAGGCCAAGAGGACTACACACACGGACAGGAAGCTGGAAAGGTCCTCTGTTCAGACAAGAGAGATTTACCATGAGCCTTGTGGAGGCAGGTGGACAGCAGGGTCAAGAGTCAGACAGAACAGGTTAGTGTTGAAGTGGTTTCAAGCCAAGACTTTCCATTCAAACATGGTATTGATCAAAAACTTGAGGGGCCATCCAGATTCCTTCGTACGATGAAGCTAAATCTAAAGGAAGAATTCAAGGGCCTGAGTAAAGCAGATGGGGAGGAGGATCAGCGTGGGGGGACAGTGGTCAGGCAGACCTGGGACTTCGGAGGGGAGATCGGAACACCAGGTTTCTGACAAGTCATCCCAAGAGTGTGAATAAGAGACTTTTCCACCCCCAACAGCAGCTTCTTAGAGCCAGCCTGTGGCTCAGCCTTCAATTTTTTTCCAGCATAGCAAGTCTAATCACAATCGGATGTGCTGTGACTTCCCAGACGCCACTCTGGGAGCTCACAGGAAGAGATTCCACAACAAACAGGAGTATTCTGGGCTTTAAGGGTAAAACGGCCCTTCACCCCACACCCCAACTGTGTATTATTGTTTTGTTCTTTTGTTTGTTTTTGTTTAAAGCATTTAAAAATTTGTTTTCTTTTTTTTAAATTTATTTATTTTTTGGCTGTGTTGGGTCTTCGTTGCTGCGCACGGGCTTCCTCTAGTTGCGGCAAGCAGGGGCTACTCTTCGTTGCAGTGAGTGGGCTTCTTATCGCGGTGGCTTCTCTTGTTGCAGAGCATGGGCTCTAGGCACACGGGCTTCACTAGTTGTGGCGCACGGGCTCAGTAGTTGTGGCGCATGGGCTTAGTTGCTCCATGGCATGTGGGATCCTCCCAGAACAGGGCTTGAACCCGTATCCCCTGCATTGGCAGGCGGATTCTTAACCACTGCGCCACCAGGGAAGTCCCCCAACTGTGTTTTAATTGTGGCAAGAAAGATCAGTCTGCACCAGTGAAGAAAAGGTCTCCACAAACACACCATCTTTCTCCTTTTACAAAGAGAGAGAGGTTAAAGCGGGTAGAGTACCCACCAATGCATACCCTTCCCAGTATATCACATCCAGAAACCTGTGGGGTTTGGGGGTTGAGGACTGGGGTGTTCTCTTGTTGGCTTGGTCCCTGCAGACTTATATGAGGCTGTGGGGCACTCATGATGGTTACAACCCCCAGATCACCTCCTTAGGCTCCCAGAGACCTGGGCTTACTGGGACTTGCACAGGGCAGGCTATGTTTGTCATGTAGGGATGACCTGGTGGGAGGGTGGGGAACCCTGACCAGCATCTGAGGAGCCAGCGAATAAAGGCAACGGTGAGTACAGCTGGTTAGGTTACAAATTATAAAGTATGGCAATAAAATAATAATAGCCAACACCACTTGGGTGCTAAGTGCTAGGCAGTGATCTAAACATGCACACAGAAGATTTATTTTATCCTCCTGGAGAATCAGGTTGGCAGAGGAGTAGGACATGGAACTCAACTCCTCCCACAAATACATCAAAAATACATCTACAGGGAATTCCCTGGCAGTCCAGTGGTTAGGACTCAGCGCTTTCACTGCCAGGGCCCAGGTTCAATTTCTGGTCGGGGACTAAGATCCTGCAAGGATGCGATGAGACCAAAAAAAAAAAAAAAAATCTACAAGTGAAACAATTTTCACAAAACACCTACTGAACACCAGCAAAAGACCTCAGGCATCTGAAAGGACAATCAAGATCTCCAATGTAACCCAGTAGGATGAAAGAAAAAAAAAAAAAAGAAGCAGGAT
Organism: Delphinapterus leucas; assembly: GCF_059928025.1. Classification (NCBI taxonomy): domain Eukaryota; kingdom Metazoa; phylum Chordata; class Mammalia; order Artiodactyla; family Monodontidae; genus Delphinapterus; species Delphinapterus leucas. Next base: position 55,877,685 of record NC_143138.1, read on the forward strand.
GGGACCTGCACCCCTGGGAGGGAGCTGAAAAAGAGGAAAGGTCCCTGCACCCTGGGAGGCCCCCTCACTGGCAGGGAGATAAGCCAGGCCAGAAAGGGAGCTTCAGAGGAGAGTAAAACAACTGGTCTGTGGCATGCAGAGAGAGACCTGCACAGACAGCCGTGCCACCACCCTGTGTGCCCCAGCCTGAGATGCCCGTCCACTGGTGGGGGCGGGCGCCTGGGTGCTGGTGCCTTGGGGGCCCTGGGAGCAGATGCCAGTGGGTTGCCCACGTGCAGAGGTAGGGCTGAAAACACAGCTGAGCCTGGGGCCTCGCGACTTAGGAAGCAGGGCCGAAATCTCTCCCCGCAGCTGCACAAGCTGCAGACTTATACCTCTGCTGCCTTTGGCTTTCCAAAGGAACAACGAGTGCTCCCACAGCTGGGACGGGTCTGGCCTTAGCAGCTGTGGGCTTTTGTGAGCACGTGCACATGGGGGCCGGGCCGGGCCAGGGTCTGAGCTGCTTCCATAGCCCCCACAGTGGGTCCAGGGGCAGGAGGACCACGGTCCTGGGACCTGACTTTAGTGGATCTGTGCTGGTGGCCTTGTGAAAACAATGCCTCAGGGACACCAGGGCCAATTTCCGGCCTCCCCACGGTTGAGGCAGGGCTGAGGGCAGTGCCAACAACAGTGTACTTTGTGAGCCCACACAACGGGTGACAGGTGACACCACAGAGCACACTCACCAGTGAACAGCTCTAGCAGAGGAATACTCAGTGGCTCCTCTCCCAGTGGGAGCACGCCAATCCTACCTAGCTCACGCCACAGCTCAGAAATGGATCTGAGGGCTTCCACTCCAACAACTAGGGAGCAGACCCAGCCCCTGACAGGGCTGTGACAACCACAGAGCAAGGAGGAGATCCTGCTCAACATCCAGGGCAGGCTTTGGTCACCACAACACCAGTCACACCGCCTAGCAAGCAGATAACGGCCAGCACACACTGAGGAAAGAGGCGGCAGGCATCCATAGTAAAAACAGGCCTCACACCAAAAATCTGAAACCCATGCAGGCTACGCAGGAACACTCACACATATAAATATTCCTCCAAGACCACAGTAGATAATTGTTTCTCCTCAACTCATAGAGCAAGAGACATATAAGTAAAAATGAAGAAGCGGAGGAACCACTTCCATTAAAAGATCAAGAGAATTCCCTTGAAAGAACAAGCAAGGAAACAGACCTCTTCAGTCTAATTGACTCCAAGTTCAAAAAGGAGATAATGAGAACACTGAAGAAGTTAAGGACTATTGTTAGAAATGCAGATTACTATGAAAAGGAACTAGAAACTATAAAAAGGAACCAAGAAAAATCAGAAAGTTCATTTACAGAGACAAGAGCTGAGCTAAAAGCAATGAATAGCAGAGTAAATAATGCAGAAGAACGAATAAGTGAACTGGAAGATAGAATAATGGAAATCACCCAATCAGAACAGCAGACAGAAAGCCAAATGAAAAAAAAAAAAAATGAAAGCAACATAAGAGACCTATGGGATAATATAAAGCATGCCAACCTACACATAATAGGGATTCCAGAAGGGGAAGAAAGAGAAAAGGGGATTGAAAATCTATTTGAAGAAATTATGGCTGAAAATTTCCCAAACCTAAAGAAGGAAACAGATATCCAGATACAGGAAGCACAGAGGGTCCCAAACAGACCTACACCAAGATATATTATAATAAAAATGGAAAAGTTAAAGAGAGAATTATATAGGCAGCAAGAGAAAAACAAAGAGTTAATTACAAGGGAACCCCCATAATGCTATTAGCTGATTTCTCTACAAAAATGTTGCAGGCCAGAAGGGAGTGGCAAGATATTTTTAAAGTCCTGAAAGGGAAAAATCTGCAACCTAGGATACTCTACCCAGCAAGATTATCATTTAGAATAGGAGGAGAGAGAAAGAATTTCTCAGACAAGCAAAAACTAAAAGAATACAGAAATACTAAACTTATCCTAAAAGAAATATTGAAAGGTCTTCTCTAAATAGAAAAGGAGTAACAATCCATAGGAAAGAGAAAATCACAATTGGAAAGTAAATCATTTAAATAAGCCAGTACAGATTTAAAAAAATAAAATAAAAAAATTTCTGTGAAAGAACGATAATCACAATGACAGGAAAAGGATGAACACGAAACATGATGTAAAAGATGGCATCAGAATCATAAAGTGTGGGGGAGGAGGATAAGAAGATGTAGATTTTTTTCCCCTAGAATGTGTTTGAGCCTATATGACTACCAGTCTAAGAGAAGTAAATGTAGAAAGGGGTTAATATACTTGAAAAATAGGGTAAGCACAAATCAAAAACATACAATAGATTCACAAAAAACAAAAAGAACGTAAATAATACAAAAGAAAATCATCAAACCACAAAAGGAAAAACAAAAAGAAAAAAAAAGGGACAGAAGAAATACAAAATCAATGGGAAAACAAGGTTTTAAATGGCAGTAAATACATATAATCAGTAATTACCTTAAAAATCAATGGACTAAATGCTCCAATCAAAAGACATAGAGTGGCAGATTGGATTAAAAAAAAACAAGAGCCTACAATATGTTGCCTACAAGAGACCCGCTTTAGGGCAAAGGACACACATAGACTGAAAGTGAGGGGATGGAAAAAGATTTCATGAAACGGAAATGAAAAGAAAGCAGGGGTTGCAATACTCAGACAAAATAGACTTTAAAACAATGGCTATAAAGAAAGATAAAAAAGGACACTATATTTTATCCTCATAACATCCCCAAGAGATAGATGTTATTAAAAGTCCCATTTTACAGATGAGAAAACTGAAGCATGAGGCAGTTAAATTAACTTCTCTAAGATTAAGGGAGATTTGTTAAGGGAGATTTAAATTAAGGGAGACTTGTTAAAGGGAGTATGTAAAGATTTAGACACAGGAATGTTCTTACAGCACTATTTTTAATAAGGGAAATGTTTGCATAGTAACACTGTAGACAGATTTAAATGTCGATCATTAAGGAGTGGATTGGGACTTCCCTGGTTATCCAGTGATTGAGACTGCACGCTCCCAGTGCAGGGGGCCCGGGTTCGATCCCTGGTCAGAAAACTAGATCCCGCATGCCGCAACTAAGAACCCACATGCTGTAACTAAAAAGAGCCCGCATGCCGTAATGAAGATCTCACACGTGGCAATGAAGATCCCATGTGCCGCAACTAAGACTCGGTGCAGCCACCTAGCTAGCTAAATAAATAAATAAGGAATGGATTAAATAAATTACAATATACCTATACTACATTAAAAATGATCCTCTAAGTGTATGGTTTGGAAATGAAAATCTGTTTATTGTGTATTGTTCATTGAAAAATCAGGGCACAAAATAAATTAAGGCACAATCCCATATTTAGTAACTATAAATATATATGCATTTTTTTAAGTTTTGAAAGAATATGCATCCAGGTCTTATCAGTGATCTGCAGATTGTAAGGTTGTGGGTGCTTTTGGTCACTCCTTCATTTATGTAAATCTTCTAATAACAATACATTGCTTTTTTCATAAGAGAAGAGTTATATTAATTTTTTAAATAGTAAAGAAGACTGGAGGATTGTCTGAACATCAAGGTCAGGTCTATGGAGGACCATTAATTCCATGTACATCAACTGCAAGTCTCCTGGCGCTAGTGGAATTAGTGTAATCCAGCATTTCCCAAAAGTGTGTTGCTTAAAAAAAAGAAAGGAGCCTCATGATAAAATGAATTAGAAAACTCTGTCTACTTCTCTCAAAGATTCACAATGCATAAATTCTGTTAACAAAGAAAAGAAAGAAAGGAAAACCTATTTTACTTCGTGTAACCCAGCATTTTCCAGTCTTACTTCATCACAGAGCTCTTTTATACGTGATTCTTATTTTTGGTTCAGGAAATCCAAAAAAGAGGGGATATATGTATACGTATAGCTGATTCACTTTGCTGCACAGCAGAAACTAACACAACATTGTAAAGCAACTATACTCCAATAAAAATTAATTTAAAAAAAAAAAGAAATGCTCTCACATCTTGGAGGTGGTGCTATTATTTCTCCCTCTGCCCAGTGCTAATACTCTCCCATCTTTACAGGTGTTGTACCTAAGAAAATCCCCCAGAAAACCTCCTACATTGAAATCACCACTTCAGAGTCTGTTTCAGACAATGACATTTGAAAGGATTAAATAAAAAGAAGAAAAGATAGGTATAGGCAAGTTAGAAAAAATAAGAATCATGCTCATTTATTTTCATGTGCTTTAAAAGTCAAAAATTTTAGCGAAATAACTAACTTTTAAAATGCTATGAGAATAAACAACGTAGACTGATTACAAAAATAGATCAGGACTATTTTCTCAGTTTTCCCATAACTGAAGCTTTAGGTGATCTTACTGGGATTCATTGCGTTTCCTGTATTTATCTTATTTGTAGCTTTCCAGCATCTTTTGAACACCCTTCCTATACTTTGTTGATTTTCCACATTGTGAGACCCACCAATGCAAGATGGAAACCAGGGAACTTGCTTTCCTGGCCTTCCTTGCAGCTAGGACACAGGAAGTAAAACAGACAGCCCCGCAGATTTCCATGAGGAAAACAAGACATGGAAGGATGCAGCACAGAGTCCATTTTATTGGAAAGGGAGAGGGAGCTTGGGAGAGAAATATCAATCTTTTAGAAACTGTAACATCAGAGGATTTCACAGCAGTGTCTCAGGTCACTGTCCTTTTTTTTTTTTTAAGGCTAATTTCAATTATTATTTTTTAATTTTATTGAAGTATAGTTGATTTACAATGTTGGGTTAATTTCTGCTGTACAGCAAAGTGACTCAGTTATACATATATACATTCTTTTCCATTCTGGTTTATCACAGGATATTGAATATAGTTCCCTGTGGTATGCCATAGGACCTTCTTGTTTATCCTATATATAGTAGTTTGCATCTGCTAATCCCAAACTCCCAATTCTTAGGGAGTCTTCTTCACCCTCGTCACCCTTGGCAACCACAAGTGTGTTCTCTTTGTCTTTGAGTCACTTTCTGTTTCATAGAGATGTTCATTTGCGTCATATTTTAGATTTCACATATAGGTGATATGGTATTTGTCTTTCTCTTTCTGACTTACTTCACTTAGTATGATAATCTCTAGTTGCATCCATGTTGCTGCAAATGGCATTATTTTGTTCCTTTTTATGGCTGAGTAGTAGTCCATTGTATATATGCACCACATCTTCTTCATCCATTCATCTGTTGATGGACATTTAGGTTGCTTCCATGTCTTGGCTATTGTGAATAGTGCTGCTATGAACATAGGGGTGCATGTATCTTTTCGAATTATAGTTTTGTATGGGTATATGCCCAGGAGTGGGATTGCTGGATCATATGGCAACTCTATTTTCAGTTTTTTAAGGAACATCCATACTATTTTCCATAGTGGCTGCACTAATTTACATTCCCACCAACAGGCAGGTCACTGTCCTTGATGAGAGGTGTGGGGTGAGTGTCCAGTCATCATGGGACTGTACATGTGAGGAGTCCTAGAGAATGTAAGTTTGGTTTTCTTCCTGACTTCAGAGCCTCCACGCCTGATTCCCTGAGTATTCAATAACTTCTTTTTCTATTTAAGCTAGCTAGAATGGGTGAGCAATGCATGGTTCCAGAACCAGACGTTCAGACACACTTTAAGTCTCTAAAACCATTATGCTACCCATCCTCACAGGAGGAATGAAGGATGCTAGAGAGTAGGCAGGTTATTTTTTTCTGATATTCCAAATGTTAACTAGATGGTTATTCACTTTATTCCATCCACTTCATGTTCAACTTTGTATTTGGCTGGCCGAAGTTTATTTTGACTAGCAAGTCTAGATTGTCTAAGTGGCTAATTTCATGCTACACCAAAACCAACGAGTGGCCTTAAGCACTTTCCTTTCTTGGATTCTGTAACATATCATGTCTTAGTTTTCCTCCTACATAATCGGTTCCTTCTTTGCTTCTTTATGACTCTTCCTCCTCTATCCAAAATCTAAATGTTGGCATTCCTCAGGACTGGGTCTTTTCTTCTCTCCTTTTATCCTCATTTGATAAACTCAAGAGTCCTATAATTTTAAATAAGACCCTTACATAGGTGACAACTACCTTTACCTCCACTGAGTTTTAATCCTAATATACCACCAGAGGATGATCTAGGAGATATCTCAGACTTCACCTGTCCAAAATGGAATATCCAAATGGCATGTCTTCTGCTTGGTTGCTCACACCAAACACCTGGGAGCCACCATTTATTCACCTCCCCTGCCCGCTACTTCGTACATGATTCAGCAAACATTGAAAGAAACTGCTATAAGATACAAAAGAAATTTTTATAACGAATCTAATTTATGATCTCACTAAAGTACAAGAACATATCAACTCTATTTTTTAAATGTACAGTAAACGAGAAAAGCAACAGGCTAAAGTGTGGACTCAGGATAACAACTCACTGGAAAAAATGAAGAAGTCATTGAGAAGTCATGGCAAGGAATTAAAAACACAGGAATCAGAATTGAATTCTGTTTTGATGCTCATAAAAAAAAAAAACCCAGAATCAAAGCTACAGATATGTAACATAAGGAAAAGTATTCAACAGTAATAATAGTCCAGATTTATAATCCCAAATTAGAGTATCAAAGATCAGGAAATGGTATGGTGAGGGGGGAAATATAATCAAATCTTAATCCCAAGAATGACATAAGGACCTTGAGTCATTGAATTTAAAAATTGGAGAAAGAGATTAATGTTTCAGAAAAGTTGAACAATAAGAGCAAAACAAAGCTTGACATACACTTAGCAAGTGACTAAGAAAATAAAAAGGAAAGGAAATAGGTAGACAAGCAAGCAGAAAAGTAAGTTGTCAAAGGCTAAATATTTCTATTAGAAAACAAAAGACCTGAGGTAAATTCCCCTATCAAAAGGGGAGAATTCTCAGATTTGGTCAAAACGTAAACCCAGCTGCATCCTGCATAGACAGACTCCTAACTTAAAATGGTACAGAGATTTTAAAAGTGAAACTATGGACCAGAAAAAAATATTTAATAAAGAAAAAAAGCCCATGGCAGTAATATAAATATCAAATTAAACAGAATTAAAGGCATGAAAAGACTCCTTTTATAGGGTACAGTCTGTAATGAAAATTTTTTAAATTGCGAAACGTTATTTGTTAATAGCCTCAAGATTTACAAAACAAAAACTTGTTTTGTTTTATAAATTGCCATACCACCATTCTGGTGGCATGGCAATCGGGGTGCTGTACCAGCCACCCACATAACTCTCACCTTCCTCAGGATCTTTCTTTGTCATCTGATTGCATCCTGCAACCCCAAGAAAACAATCCTGGAAGAATAGAGGGGCACCAATAATCTGTTAGTCCCCAAAAAGGAAATCCCTGCATGCTCTAACAGCAGTAGATAATGGGCACTAGAGATTGTCACGAACTCCATTTATTTAAGAAAGAAAAAGACAGTGGAGGGAATTCCGTCGTGGTCCAGTGGTTAGGACTCTGCACTTTCACTGCCAAAGCCATGGGTTCAGTCCCTGGTTGGGGAACTAAGATCCCACAAGCCACGCTGCGTGGCCAAAAAAAAAAAAAAAAGACAGTGGATATTAAAAAAAAAAAAAAAATTCCATTTCCCCTGCCAAGAGACCCAGAATGAACTGGGCTAGGAATTATTCACCTCCACCTCCAAAGGGAATTCAGGCAGAAACTGCATGGATTTAGAGCAGGACCCAGGGCATCAAGTCCCACCCCTGACTAGTGGTAAAGACCAAATCAGAGACCCCCCCCTTATTCCAACAGCAAAAAGAAAAGGGGCAGTTTTTAAAAACTGGCATAAGTGAATGCTTACCAAAAACACAAACAAAATCCCATCATGTCCCCTGAAAAGGAAAAAGAAAGAAAAGCATGTGTCTCTGTGTGTGTGTGTTTATTTATCCTGAAAAAAATTAGGTCCCAGCCTCATTCTGCCAACACTGAAGCTTATCATCTTGGTATTCTTAAGATTCTGTGGATGGAACTAAATTAAAAAGACAGCCCTGGGAACTGAAACTCAGCTGTCTTTACTCTGATGAGCAAAAGGCAGTGGGTCAGATGATTTAAACACCATGATGCGATCCCTCCAATTTTCCCCTGGAGTGGGTGTCTCTTGGGAGCAGGACACAGGACAGGAAATGAGAGATGAAAGAGACAATAAATGAATTAATAAAAGAGAGACTGTGCAGGGAATCAAGATAATCACATGCTATAAACTGAGGAGTAGGTTTGTTCAGTCCAAGTCTCTATACCGAGGAGGAAAACAATGCTTCATGGAAAGCCAGGATAACATCTCTTGTCATCCTTACGACACTCTGAGATACACACACATTATCCTTATTTTGCAAGGGAGCAAGACAGGTAATCTTAAGCCAGGCACCCAGTAGAGCTCAAGTTCACTCCGTGGACAAGAGGGATTGAAACCCACCTGAGTTTAAGTCCACAGCCATATCTCAACCACGACACACTTTCTATCTCTGACGTTTATGCTGGAATGTGTTCTGTTGATATTTCCTTGCTTTAGTTGTGCAAGACCATGGTTATGCTATAGTAAAGGGCTTTCTCACAGGCTGAATACATTCCTGTATCTTAGTTAAATTCCCTTCATTCTAGAAGCAGACTGCATATATGTGTCTTTGGGAGCTAGAAGGTGCCTTTCTGGTTGAGACATTTTTGGTGGAGTCTGTATAAAACTACAGAAAAAAATATAGCTAAGACTCACATCTCTCAAAAAAAAATCTAGATAATTTAAGGGACTGTGTTAAAACTTTTACATTCTGGGCTTCCCTGGTGGCGCAGTGGTTGAGAGTCCGCCTGCCGATGCAGGGGACACGGGTTCATGCCCCGGTCCGGGAAGATCCCACATGCGGCAGAGCGGCTGGGCCCATGAGCCATGGCCACTGAGCCTGCGCGTCCGGAGCCTGTGCTGCGCAATGGGAGAGGCCACAACAGTGAGAGGCCCGCATACCGGAAAAAAAAAAAAACTTTTACATTCTACTTCATCTTGGTGTATAGAAACAGCTGCAGAAAGTCTACATACAAAGCCTTTGTCAAAAATCTTTACTATGTCTTCTTTCAACTAACCGTGATTCTTCCAAGACATTTGAAAAGTCTTTGGGAGAGCCACAATGAGCAAACCCCACCTCTCTCATAAATCACGCTATTGTTTAGTGATGCACCATCAAGACGGGCCCCATTTATCTCCCCAGAGCAAGCCTGGCAAGAATATGTTCAGAAAATATTGGTCATGTTATCTTTCCAAAAGATTAAGAGAAGGATTTGCTTACCTATAATGATTTATGGAACCGACAAGCAGGTGCACAAGTGTGGCCAGGAAATGCAAAAGAATAGACAGAACGGCTTAGAACAAAATTATGGTGTCAGGGCCGGAAGCTGATAGCTCCATTCTCTAATGGGACAAAAGAACTGGGATTCATAAATCACATTTGTCAAGAATAAATAAGAAGAGAACCAGACGAGGCCAGTGCCCCCTTGCTGTTTCTATCTTCATCATAATTTGTTGGCCTGCCCCGCCCTGCCTCTGTCAGAGATAAGGGCTTCTATTGCTTTCTTGCTATCTCCAGATTAGGTCTAAACAGCAATAAATAAGACACACTGGCTTCTGTTAGTGTGTCCTGCTCCTATCTGACTTGCCTGGTGACTGTTAAATGATTTTCCGTGGCTTGATGCTTTAACCAGTGAACGAGAGTGTCTGAGCAAGACCCCATGTCAACCCCATCCAGTGAACAAGCCTGAATTCCAGCTGCAGCTCTCCAGTACCTACCTGGGTGACTTTGGACAAGTTTTCTGTTTTCACTTCATTCATTTGCAACATAATTAAAAAATACATTACCCATTGGACTTTCCTGCTGGCGCAGTGGTTAAAAATCCACCTGCCAATGCAGGGGACATGGGTTCGAGCCCTGGTTCGTGAAGATCCCACATGCCGCGGAGCAAATAAGCCCATGTGCCACAACTGCTGAGCCCGCATGCCACAGCTACTGAAGCCTGCGCGCCTAGAGCCCATGCTCCGCAACAAGAGAAGCCACCGCAGTAAGAAGCCCGCGCACGACAACAAAGAGTAGCCCCCAACTCGCCGTAACTAGAGCAAGCCTGTGCGCAGCAACGAAGACCCAACGCAGCCAAAAAAAAAAAAAGGATCACCCATCAGTTTGAAAAGCTGAGAGAATAATCCAGTCAAACCAAAAGAAACCATATGAATTTATCCCAGTGCCCCAGATCCCACGACTATTTCATTGCCAAGCACATAGGGGGCTTGGGGAGCAGAAGGCAAATGTTTACAAAATTGACTGAAAGATGTCTCATATCTCTAAATGAAGAAATGCAATAGAAGTCTACAGGATTTGTCAGTCTTCTTAATTCTCAAGTCATATCTTTGAACTTGTAAAAAAGAATAGCTAACCATCTGCTGATTTAATTGACATTTTAGCACCAACTGAAACGTTCTGAAATAAAAATACTTTTTAACTTCCTAGTTTTTGCAGAACATTCCCTCCTTGTGTTTTATTGTGGCCCTAACTATAATTCAAAGACAAACAAACTTCAATACAATCCCCCTCCTACCCCCAGCAGTTCCTTGTGCTATTTCAAGCTCTAACTGCACCATGGGTAGCAGTTAGCATAAGCACCTCACCAGAAAACCTTTATTTTCATTCCCTAGAGAAGACAGCTAACCTCCAGGTGTTCTGTTCAATGGATAATGGGCATGCTGGGATTCGTACGCGCTGGTTTTTATCCATTTTGAAGCCTGAGCTTGGAACAACTACATTCTTAGACTGTTTGCAAGATTAAAATATGCAAGGTATAACTAGACCAGGTTCTTATCCCCGGCTTCCTCTCCCCAGCTTTCCTCCATTCATCGCCCACACCCCAACAAGGAGGCAGTACTGGGTGCCCCAACTCCTCACCCTCAAACTTCACTGCCCCCAGCTCCACCCCTGCCCAGACCTGTCCTGGCTCCTGACTCGCTGGCTTCCTCCCTCATGTCCAGATCTGTGCTCACCTCCTAGGCATTTGCCATCTGAAATTGGATTGACAGCACTATTCACAGGAAATAAGGTATAGCTAAGTGATTTATGTGTTTTGTCTTAATAAGACTCACAGACTCATAGTAGAAAAACCAATCCCCCGGAAGTATGTTGACAGAAATGGAAGAAGAGAGTTTAAAGCAGTTTCCACAAGCTCAGGATACTCATCTCCAATTTTTCATGTGGCCCTAGCGGGCATGACAACTTTGTGGCTCACACCACATGCAACTCATCACGAAGTTCACCACCAGACTGGTCTACACTCCATTAAAAGACAAAGCCGCTGGTCAGCACTTAGATGCAGCAGCAATGCGAAACTGCTGTCAGAACTCTATAAACGTGTGCTAACCATTTCCATACTCAACGTCCTCATGGGCCAGGCACAAAGAGTTGTCTGACTGTCACAGTCCTCAGACTATGTGTTGAGCAGCACTGGGTGCAGGACTGAAAACCCTGCCTGTTGGTACTCCATTCTGCAAAAACTCAAAGGAAACCTTTTTTAAACATCAGAGTTTCACTCCAGGGCCTGCGAAACGTTGGTATGTTGGGGGCAATTCATTTAACCGCCTAATGCCTCCAAAACCATGCAGATGGCAAAAACACTGACAGATGTCTGTGTCTTCAGTTTTAAAATTATGCCATTTCTATACAACATTAACTTTACGTTCATTTATAAGGAGTATGTTTTTGTTTGGAATTCTTGTAAATAATAATTGTCATTTTACATTCATAATGAAAGCAGCTTCAGTCAGACAAATCCAATTAACATGAACACACTGTGCTTTCACCAACAAAGAAAAGAGAGAGAAACCACAAGGACAAACTCCTGTGGCTCAGAGGAGGAACATGCCCCAGAGGAGGAACAGAGTGAATTCTAAAGACTCGTCTCAGTTTACGCCCGAACTCCTGAAGCCAGACCCACGGCTGGAAAGCTCCAGCATTGTTGTGACGACCCAGCTGATCTGTGGGTGTGTGGACTCAGTCCACACATGCAACACAGCCTCCCACCCCGTAAGGCATCAGAGAAGCAAGAAGTGGAGACCTTAACTTGACCTGGGAATTGTTTGCAACCACTGACTCCTGTGAAAAAGGCTTTCATGGAAATATTTCGCTCTTGCACCTCACTGAATGGTGCCCCACGTGTCTCTGTCTAGTTCGACTCCCATGTTAGGGCTCTGCACATCTCTCTCCCTCCACATCTGTCTATGTGTCTATGTCCAAGGCTCTCAACCCCAGCGCCCCAGAAAATAGTTGCTGCACAAATAGACCCCCAGCTGTTGGTCGTGCTTAAGATCTACTCTTCCTTCAACGGGTACATTCCAAGCCAGTGTCAGCTGACACTCTGTACTGCAGAGCAAGGTAGAGGGGAGCGCAACTTGCTGGGAATAAGGTGAGGGCTCAGCAAGAAGTCAAACAGGACCCCAAGGAAGAACGCGACAATTGTGCCCCCCAGGTACATTGAGGAGTGCGGTCAGAGCAGTAACTGTTTTGCTCAAACAGAAGCATCATTCTGAGGGGCAGACCAGATGCCACTGAGGTGATGGACACTTTTGAAGGCAGCGTGAGACATTGTTATACAGTCATGGGATCATGCTGGAGAGGTTGCTGGCCTGCTAATGGCAGATCAATTCCTATGATCCCTCATACAGTGCTGCCCCAAATTCAAAGGGGTGCTTCACACACAAAAAGCTGAGACCCCTGCTCGCTACATTTCTCTTCCCACCTTCCAGAACAGTGTTTCTGAGGGTGGGAACCAGAGGTGATGGGAGCTCATGGTGAGGCTTTAAAATGTAAATTCTCAACTCTCACCCCAATCCAAAAGGTCAGAGTCTCCAAGAGTGACTCCCCCTCAAAAATGGATGGTCTGGCTGGAATATGGAGGAAATCTCAGGCCCAAGTGAGGCAGGCCACCCCTGCTGGCCTGGATCCCGAAGCCCAGCCTTGTAGAGCTGCTCTGCTGAGCCCCACCCCCAGCAACACAGGGAATGCATTTCAATAAAACACAGAGCTGTTATAAGGGATCAGGACCACAGCTTATCCTCCCAGCACCTCTGTAATGGTGGTTTATTATCACCTGCCTTGTCAGTTGGAAGACACAGAGAGTCTGAAAGGTTAAGTGACTTGTCCAAGGTCATGCAGCTAGACCAAGGGCAGTGCAGATACAAACCCAACTCTATCCAATCGCAGTCCCTGAGCCAGTCCCTCTACACCACTCTAGCCTTCCCCTAATTATCACCCACGGCATGATCTGCACATCGCTGGCTGTTTTGGCTCATTTCAACACTTAGTTACTTGGTTGTTTTGCCATAATATAGAAATTACTGAGTGCGTTCGTAACTGCTCCCACCAGCTTCCTCTCCCATGCCCCCGAGGAGCTCAGGCCAAGTTATAGACAGGGGAGCCTCACCCACATTAGAGGGAAAGCATGCAAATCAGCATCACGCAGAAGAAAAAAAAGAAAAAGAAATTATTTATGCTTTTTGCACAAGAAATTGTCAGTCATTACTTGGCAAATGAATGAACTCTGTGTAGCCTTTTAAACCTAAAACAAAGTCACATATTTCAAACTGCCATGCAAGAAATCTGCACACACACAAAATTATTTAAACTCTGAAATTTGACCCTTTTTATTGTTACAGATCAGGGAGTTGGCAAACTGTGGAATGTGAGTCAAATCTAGCCCACAGCCTGTTTTTGTACAGCCGGCAAGCTAGGAATCATTTTATATTTTTAAAGAGTCGTTCAGAAAGAAAGAGTATGTGAGAGACCAGAGACTGTATATGGCCTGCAAAGCCTAAAATATGTACTCTCTAGCTCTTCATAGGAAAAAATTGCTGAGCCCCACTCTAGATGATATAAATAATTACACTAAGACCATGCATTCTCAACACGAGTGATACCACAATAAATTTGATTTTTAGGGGGATGAAAAAACATTTACTCATTTATGTGTAAACAAAGATATACAAATAGTACATAAACAGAGACATAGCATATCTGTGGTTCAAATTTTCATGGAGTAGAAGCAGTTAGGAAGAGATGCCTAAACAGGTTCCTTAAGGGACAATGATGAAGAGGAGTCTGGGAAACATTGGGCTAAACAATAGCTAAGAGTATAGAGGGCGTGGCTTCGTGTGTGAGATGCACAGTGTTCTCAGCCTTCATCTTCATGGCCCAGTGGAGAGGTTTTCCTCCAAGATCAGACACAACCATTAGCACATGTACCTATTCAGAACTCCAACATCACTGCCCCAACCCTGCCAGGGAAACACATGGGCCATTTCTATTATTAAAAATAAAGTCAAGGGGACTTCCCTGGTGGCACAGTAGTTAAGAATCGACCTGCCAGTGCAGGGGACATGGGTTCGAGCCCTGCTCCAGGAAGATCCCACATGCCCCGGAGCAACTAAGCCCGTGTGCCACAGCTACTGAGCCTGAGCTCTAGAGCCTGCAAGCCACAACTACTGAGCCCGCATGCCATAACTACTGAAGCCCATGTGCCTAGAGCCCGTGCTCCACAACAAGAGGAGCCACTGCAATGAGAAGCCCCCGCGTGCACCGCAACGAAGAGCAGCCCCCACTCGCTGCAACTAGAGAAAGCCCGCGTGCAGCAATTAAGACCCAACACAGCCAAAAATAAATAAATTTTTTAAAAATAAAAAAATAGGGCTTCCCTGGTGGCACAATGGTTAAGAGTCCGCCTGCCGATGCAGGCGACACGGGTTCGTGCCCCGGTCCGAGAAGATCCCACATGCCGTGGAGCGGCTGGGCCCGTGAGCCATGGCCGCTGAGCCTGCGCGTCCGGAGCCTGTGCTCCACAAAGGGAGAGGCCACAGCAGTGAGAGGCCCACATACCACAAAAATAAAATAAAATAAAATAAAAGTAATTTAAAAATAATGAAAAAATAAACTCAAGAAATTCATTTTTTGAACTGAGAAGGTCACATGCATCATCCCCCCCTCTGCCCCCACCACTTATAGGGTTAGAAGCATCTCACACCAAAGGCAAGCATCCTCAGGTCCTGTTATAACAAGTCCAAGGAGATCTAATGCCAAGCCAGAGAAGTAACTGGCAGCCAGGGAAGTAAAGCCTCTGAGTCCCTGTGTAGGAGACATTCACAAAAGGTGTTTTTGTTTTCTTTCACCTCACTCCAATCCACGCCCCTCCCAGAAAGCCGCTCTTGCTGTGGCCTTGGGAGAGCTCTATGCTGACAAATCTGGTGGATTTTTTCTTCTCATATTAATCACTCTGTATCTTGTAATCCTTTGAAATAGCCTCGCATTCTCAATTAACTCCTCTCTTCTTTCAGCAACTCCAAATTTGTTGATTTTACTCTTACCTCTCTGGACGAGTCTTTCATATTTTCTTCCTTTTTATTTATTTATTTTATTTTATTGTTTATTTTTTTACTGTTTTGCCACCTAGCATGTGGGATCTTAGTTCCACAACCAGGGATCAAACCCGTGTCCCCTGCATTGGAAGCGTGGAGTCTTAACCATTGGACTGCCAGGGAAGTCCCAAGTCTTTCATATTTTCTTTCACAGATTCCTCCTCTTCCATTTGAATTTTGAGTGTCAAAATTCCCCAGGGCAGTCCTAGACCCTTCCTCTTCTTTCCTGTGTTTTCTCCCTCGGTTACATAATCCAGCCCTAGTTTTAACTGTCATCTGTATGCTGAAGAACCTCAAATTGGCATCTCTTCACCTCTCCCCTGAATTCTGGGTTCATGTCCAATCTCCTTCTCGACATACCCACTTTTTTGGGTGTGTGGAGGTTAGCTGCATTACATTTCTAGTGTCAAGCTATAAACATGAACATATGGTTTGGCGGGGTTTTTTGCTATAGTATATTTCTAACTGATATAGTCAGTAAGTGGTAAAACAGGAAATGAATCTGTTTGTCTGGTTCCAAGACTCATGTTGGCCCTTGTATGTCCTGATTTTCCTGGACAATTCTGAGTAGAACTGCTCAATATTATAATATGGCATATAATATGCTCAGTATTATAATTCTCCCATCAAGCAGTCACTCCTTGACATCTCCACTTTGATATCTAAAAGACTTCTCAAATTTCAGGAAACTATTTTCCCTTCTCCTTCCAACCAGTGCTGTTCTAACCCAGGTGTATTAGTTAGAGTTCAATCAGGAAAACAGAGTCTCTCTAGGTCTTTCCAACAGAGAGGATTTAATACCAGGAGTTGACAACACAAGTGGTGGAGACAGGAGATGGTGGAGCAGCCACAGATTAGCCACAGCAGGAAGTCACCATCATCTGATGAAGGGCTGGAAGGAAGGAGAGGTGGAGTTGTCATCAGAATCCGGAAGCCAGTGCTGTCCAGGGAGAGATGGGACCATGAAGACTGACAGAAGCTGGAGTCACAGAAGAGACAAAACCTCGGCTAGAGATACCTGATGCAGACGGAGAGGGAATACACCTGGCTTCTCCCTTCCTCTTGCTAATCAGTCTTCTGCCATTGCCTCTATTGGCCAAACCAAAATCCATCTGACAATGAAGCGTGGGCAATAAGGAGTCTCACGGCATAGAGCATAGCATGGGTATGATGGGGAAAGGATGTGAGGACAAACAGGAAGTGACCAATCTCTCCCTTCTCGGTTAATGGCACAATCTCCACTGAGTTACTAAAGCCAAATTACAGAAGCAAACTACCTGATAAAGAGTTCAAGGTAATGATCATAAAGATGCTCAATGTACTTGGAAGAAGAATGGATGAACACAGTGAGAATTTGAAGGATTGGGTTAGAAAATAGAGCTGAAGGGACTTCCCTGGTGGTCCAGTGGTTAAAAATTCGCCTTCCAATGCAGGGGACACAGGTTTGATCCCTGATCAGGGAACTAAGATCCCACATGCCGCAGGGCAACTAAACCCATGCGCCACAACTACTGAGCCCACGTGCTCTAGAGCCCACGCACCACAACTAGAGAGAAGTCCGTGTGCCTCAGCAAAGATCCCACATGCCACAACTAAGACCCAACACAGCCAAATTAATTAATTTTAAAACGAAGCAAATAGAGCTGAAGAATACAATAACTGAAATAAAAAATACACTAAAACAAATCAACAAGAGATCAACATATGTTATCAAATTAAAACACCTATTGTGGTCAAGATGTCAATCCTCCCCAAATTATATATACACTTAATACAATCAAATTAAAATTGCAACAAAATATTTTGGAAAAATTAACCAAATAATTCCCAGTTAGTCTGGAGAATATTCAAGAACTTTTTAAAAATTGAAATAATGAAGGATGTTAAAATATCTATAAAACTACAAGAGTAGATAGACATAAATCACAACTCACATTTAAATACAGTTTGACAGTTTTCCAAATGCATTTACATTTATTATCTCATTTGATCCATCTCATCTTTAGAGATGGCTATAATCATTAATCAGCTATACTTTTGAAATCAGTCACAATTTTATATATAACAGAGCATGTAGAATGGAGGTTGAAATGTGAGAAATGTCCTTGGTTTATTAAAAGATTGCTTTTCTTTGAATATAGAAATAGCAAGATGTTGACATAATGACAGTACAAGCAACAGTCTCACACAGAGTTCTCCCTTGGGTTTCTAAAATCTAATATTAATCAACTACTTAGCACAAGCTTTAAGAGTTGGTTTTTTCCCCATAATGCTGTAATCTTTCCTACTTGTCTTACAATCCCTGATTTTTGGTACATCTGTTGCTACTATGATTTTTGTTTGTTTGTTTATAGTGTCAGCATATGTTTAGAAAGCATTTGAGCTGGCTCAAGGCTTGTACCTTGTACCAGTCATGTTCTGCTTGGTGTACTTGCAGACTTGAAGACTTTCATCTTCCCTGCAGTGATGGCAGCTACTTAAAGCTGACTTGGCGGCTGTCCAATACCTAACACAGTACTACCTCCATATATAAACGTATAAGAATGAATATATTTATATTCGTGAATCTGTCAAGTCTTTAAAATTATGATGATGATGGTGCTGATGAAGCCTCTATCCGCAGCATCAGAGTATAGCAAATTATTTTACCAGCTTCCTATAGAAAGCATACATGGGAAACTCTACAATATGGACTTTCCTGGACAGTTCAGGAAGTATGCTTCCTATTCTCCAAACTTAAGCCATCCCTGAAGAGCTGGGATGAGATGTCTGTATAGCCAGTAGACATCTCTTGCAGAGGCTAGAGGGCTAGCTCTGCTTCAGGACCATCAAATATTTCCACTCAGTAGGTCCTATAAAGGTTCCAGTGTTCATCCTGGAATTAGTTGTTAGATTTCCAATGACTGGAAAATGAGAATTAAGAAGAGAATTATTCATTTAGACATTCTCAGTGAGCATTAAGAAACCTAGTTACATACAAATATTTTTCTCATGCTTGTCTCAAAAGTATCCCATTTTTAACTAAATGAATCCTTTAAAAGATGTCTCGGTGAGGAATATAGTCCTTTTTATATAGTATTATACATATTTCTTGAATATGTATTTTATACCCCCTAAAAGTTACTTGTATGGTCAGTTTTATTATGTAAAATTGACAGATGCAGTTATGTGACTTCAAAGGAGTTTCATAAAGTCACAAATTCCTCAGCCTATGCCCACCTATCTCATGCAACCCATTTTAGTTGTCTAACTATGTTTCATTTTTATTTTATTTATTTATTTTTTTAAGGAACATTTATTTATTTTCTGGCTGTGTTGGGTCTTCACTGCGGCATGCAGGCTTTCTCTAGTTGCAGTGAGCAGGAGCTACTCTTTGTTGCAGTGCGTGGGATTCTCATTGTGGTGGCTTGTCTTGTTGCAGATCACAGGCTCTAGGCATGCGGGCTTCAGTAGTTGTGGCGCGTGGGCTCAGTAGTTGTGACTCGCAGGCTCTAGAGCTCAGGCTCAGTAGTTGTGGTGCACAGGCTTAGTTGCTCCATGGCATGTGGGATCTTCCTGGGCCAGGGATCGAACCCTTGTCCCCTGCATTGGCAGGCGGGTTCTTAACCACTGCGCCACCAGGGACGTCCCTATGTTTCATTTTTTTAAATAATGACAGTGAGAGAAGGGAACCAGGCCTCCTGTACAAAAACAAATCCATATTTCTCTTCTCATAAAAAAAAAATGAGGAATTGTCTATCTCCTTGGGAGACCAGGACATTGTAGTGAATTATGAAGCTCTAAAAAAAATCCTGGACCTGTTTTCAACCTCAAGCTGATCGTCTGTGTGTGACTCATTCACAGTAAATCTATGCCTGAACATTTTTAGCCTTAACCAAATGTTGTCTCATTATCCCCAAGCTGAAACTACACTGAAAGCTCAGCCAACCTCTCGCTTTCCTTTGACAATTCTCACTGCCAGGAATACAGTCAATTCTGAGCAATCCTTTTTTTACTCCTTGGCTAGTGATTACGCTCAAACCCCTCTGCCTTTAAGATTGTGTTCTTTTTTTAATATTTGTTCTCCTGTGCTCTTCTCCCCTTCTGCTGGTCCTCATTGGCCCTTGCACCCAGCAACAGTCTGTAGTCTCAGTCCTAGTGTCATCCTTGATGCCTCCTCCTAAAACCAGACGGGTCCAGGGGCTGCCAATGGAGGTGGGAGACCATCTTTTCCAGTCTTCATTGTAAAGCAGGAAGCCCCTGATTTTAGGCAGAGCTGAATGGAATCCCCTCTCCCCTCAAAAGCCAGCCTACTCATCTGTCCCCCTCCCTCCCCCGCAAGGGTCTCTAAGTGCCTGTGTTTTTTTATCTTATGTAAGTGTCAGAAACCAAGAGAGAAATTCTGCTCTGGCCCCAAGTGCCTGACAGACTGCGCCCTGCTTTCCCACCTCCTCTAAGACAGCCCAGTATCTAGACTGGGTCCTACTTCTCCTCATTCCAGCTGTGACTACAGCCAGAGCAATGAGCTGATCCTCACGTTTTATCTGTGGTACACCTGCCTCATTGCCCGGAATCAGACCCTCTTCCTATGTGCATGCCTAGCTATAAGGAGAGTGGCCGTGTTCCTGCTGAGACAAAGCTGCATAGGCTGATCATCTCCAGGACCAAGGTCATCTCCATGTCCAGGTTGTTGCCGTGCTTCTCCTGAGGGCTCCCCGCCACCTGCCCTCTTCATCTGCTCTTGGGTTCTCCCCTTTGCCCCCGACATGCTCCATAGCCAGCATTACTACCTCACTAAGAGTTACAACTGGCCCAGGGGCCATCAGCGCAGATATTTCTGAGATAGAGTGTCAGAGACTGTTTCTAATAAAGGCGACATTATACTCAGCTTCAGGCTTGAAACTGGGGTAACTGACCCTTGGCTTCTCAGAGCCCAGGATAAACATAGCACAGCTTCTTGGGGCATCAGTTTTACTTAATAGCAATAGTGTCCAACTTCCTAACTATTAATATAAAGTATGGGTTATTGTAGAATAAAAAACAGAATATATGTTAACTTTTAAAGATGAAGCCCAAGACGACTTCTAGGGCAATTTGAAATTCAGGTGGAAATATCAACATGATTTCCAACCCCTCACACCACCCCATCGCCCCCCAGGTGTGGCAGTTCCCTCTTGTCACTTGTTACCAAGAACATTGGAGAGACAGGGCTGTGTGATCGTTTCCCATTGTTTAAAGTGTTTCTGACAGGAGTAAATTTTTTAAATTTATTTTTTATTGAAGTGTAGTTGAAAAACTGTTTCGCTTTTTTTTTTTGGCCTCGCCACGCAGCTTGCGGGATCTTAGTTCCCTGACCAGGGATCGAACCCAGGTCCTCAGCAGTGAAAGCACAGAGTCCTAAGCACTGGACCGCCAGGGAATTCCCAGGAGTAAATTTTATGTTTTATAAATATGGCCCTTTCCCCTCTGGCCCTGCCACTGACCATTTTCCTGAGGCATTTCTAGATGTGCTTGAGAAGAGTTTAAAGGACTGAAGTAGCTTTAGAGGGTTTTCTTCTCAACTGACATTTGAAGTGGAATTATTTTTTGTGAAGGTTACAAACAAACTGATGTCTCAATAATTATGGATAATTAAAATTTTCTTTTTTTTCCTGCTGTTATAAACAGCTGCAATGAACATTCTTATAGACATATTTCTGCACATATCATAAATTATTTTTCTGAAGATAGTGAGGGAGGTGGCTCTTTCTAAAAATATAAGTTGACCTAATATTTCTATTTTTATAAACCCCAGGACTAGGTCGTGAATATGAGACAATTCTCTTGTGCCCAAAGGAGGTGTATCTGTGAATACTGAGGTCATGCTAAGGTTTGTAAAGTGTTATCTTCAGGTCACCTGGCCACATCTGACCACAGCCTAAATCACTCAAGCATCCCAAATATATGAGAAAAAAAATGTGGGTACGAGACAGACGTAGTGGAAATCTAGAACTGCATTCCAGTGCCAAGCCACTCCCCCTGTGGATTCTGGCTACTCACAGAAAGCATTTTTAGCACATATACCTTAGCTCTAGTACTAAAATCAAGCAGAATTGTATAGATAAAATGTGACTGCAGAGAGCTGTGCGCTTGAGAGCCTTAAGAGTAGCTGAAATTTAACAGGCAAAATTGTACCTTGCTTCTTCAAAATGTGGGGTTTTTTTTTTAACATCTTTATTGGAGTATAATTGACTTACAATGTTGTGTTCAAAATGTGGGTTTTAAAGAATATGGAATAGCAAGGGGGAAAAAATGTGTATATAACCCCTGCAACAATGATGTGCAGCCAATACTTAGGTTCTCTTGAGGTTCACCTACAAGCTGACACTCATGGTTTGATCAGCTCTGGGCATCACGCCACCCCCATTAAAGCTAAGAGAGCATGTATTTACACCCCAGCACTCTTTCCCTGCCCTGGGAGAACCCTGCTGAATATTTAATACTAGTGGGAGCAAGGCACTCAAACTGACATTGAGCATCATTGTGCTGGTGCTTCATACCTGGGACCATTTCATCCTCATGACCTGTGTAAACATTAACAGTACTATCATCACCTTCCAGATGAAGACACCAAAGGTCATGGTAGGCCTGGATTTGCTAAATGTATATTAAATTTGACCTGCAGTCCCAAACCCAACACAGATACACAATTGAGGAGGTTGACATATGGGGCCTTTCTGAGGTGGTTATAAAGGAATAAATAGCTGTGAGCACAGTTAATGACCCATTGAAATATTGATCAGTGCAGCCAGAGTTCAGAGAGGGGTTGCACTGCACTATGGAAAATGATGAGAAACCCAAAGTCCACAGAAATCTCACAGATGCTCTGTCTGCAGCCTTATTTAGGGCCAAATTATGGCTCTCAATTTATCTGATGAACTCAAGTAATTTTTCAAGGTCAATACCAGCAGCACACTCAATGTCACAGCTCTGTTGTCCCTTGAATTGCAACAGAAAAGAATCGCACCACATCCATAGCATCTTTGGAAAATAAAAAATTTATGATCAGCAAAACTGAGAAGAATGTTACCCCCTCTGCTCCCCAAATCCCTCAGAAAATGCTAAGGATCAGAGGAACACAGCACTGCACAGAATAGTAAAATAACTCAAAAGCATGATTTTTATATTCAGGTTGATTAAAGACATCACCTTTCTTCAACAAGCTTCAAGAACTGCCCAGATGGATCCTTTTTTTCTCATGACTCATAAATTACACAGTTTGCTGAATCCGTAATTCACAGAAACATATCATGGTGTCGGCCTTGTAAATGCCAATGCCAAGCCACCAGCCCCTTTCATTATATGCCATGATTATGGATTAAATGATTTCATAAACATATTGGTTGTTTCACATTTGGCATGAGGCTCTCTTAGAGCTCCTACAATCTGTCATCACTGTTAATGAGATATTGACCTCCTTGTAACCCAAACAAAGAAAAGTTCCCCTTTGAGTGTCAGCCAAGAAGAAAATCCAGTAGAACTTCTGCAAACTCTGCAAACCCCTCTCAAACACCATATCTGGGATGGCCTCAGGAGCAGGGCCAGCAGCGTGACCAGATGACAAGGGCCACATCTGTACAATGTGAAGCATAGGCATTAATGATGCGTGGGGTCCTTTCTCTCCCATGGCAACAAGGACCGCCAGAAACAGGGGAAACCCTAGAGCAGGTTTCTCAGACATTCACTGAACACTCCCTAATAGCAGAAAATGCTGAACTCAACACCCAGTGGGTCCTGGAGGCACAGCTGCTGGCTCCTACCACAATTTCAAACCTTCCTGGAAGTCTTGTGTGATAGCTTTAAACTTTTATTGTATATCTTGCATCCTATTTCACAGTAGGTTCAGGCTTAGTTTATTTATTTATTTTTTGAATTTTATTTTTTTATACAGCGGGTTCTTATTAGTTATCCATTTTATACATATAAGTGTATATATGTCAATCCATTTTTTAAGTGAAACTGAGATTTCAGGAAGTAGAGCCATGTCTCTCCTGGGCATTGAGTAGGCTGTGACCTTTACCCACACAAAAGCCCCAAGGATCCACATGCCCCACTTAATCCTCAGTCTTAGGGAGCTTTCTTTTCCCTTCCTTCCTTCCTTCCTTCCTTCCTTCCTTCCTTCCTTCCTTCCTTCCTCCCTCCCTCCCTTCCTCCCTCCCTTCCTTCCTTCCTTCCATTTTTGGCTGCCTTGGGTCTTCGTTGCTGCGTGTGGGCTTTCTCTAGTTGCGGCAAGCAGGGGCTACCCTTCGTTACAGTTCGCGGGCTTCTCATTGCGGTGGCTTCTCTTTTTGTGGAGCATGGGCTCTAAGTGCGCAGGCTTCAGTAGTTGTGGCACGTGGGCTCAGTAGTTGTGGCTCACGGGAGCAGTAGTTGTTGCTCTGCAGCATGTGGGATCTTTCTAGACCAGGGCTCAAACCCGTGTCCCCTGCACTGACAGGCGGATTCTTAACCGCTGAGCCACCAGGGAAGTCCCAGTCTTAGGGAGTTTTCTAAATGAGCTAGTCTCAGTTGAATATGGGGAAATTGATAAGATGGAACATAGTCTGCAGTTACAGAATATTCCAAGTGTTTCCTTTCTTAGGTGAATCAAGCCCATTCCCTTCTATTCGTGTCAGATTTCATAAGAAATGTTGCCTTTGTGTTACTGTTAGTAGATCATGAGGCAAAGATATAGATAATTGGAAGATACATATACAAGTTGAGTGGACATCATGAAACAAGCCTAGAAAGCAGATCAGATGCACTGACCCTCACATGTAGAACAATGCTTGGACTTCCGACTTCAGGGTCTTTAAGGGTCTGTACTAAAGGGTCTTTAAGATATCCTCCTGTTCTATCTATCTACGGTACAGTCTTCAGCCTTCTCATTCACATATACCCTAAGAGAAATTTGGAAAACAATGTACATAATCACACACTTTTCTTCATAAATTTAAAGAATTGCAAAGGATATAGTATTCAGCATGTAATAAGTATTGATATTTTTGAAATCAGACCATTATATCACTCATTTAAATAGTTCTAGAGGGCTTCCCTGGTGGCGCAGTGGTTGAGAGTCCGCCTGCCGATGCAGGGGACACGGGTTCGTGCCCTGGTCCGGGAAGATCCCACATGCCGCGGAGCGGCTGGGCCCGTGAGCCATGGCCGCTGAGCCTGTGCATCTGGAGCCTGTGCTCCGCAACGGGAGAGGCCACAACAGTGAGAAGCCTGCGTACCGCAAAAAAAAAAAAAAAAGAAACTGCCAACACTTGCTATGGTCATCTTTTTAATTTTAGCCACTCTAAGAGGTGTGTGGTTCTATCTCATTGTGGATTTAATTTGCATTTCTCTAATGATGAATGGTGGTGAGCATCTTTTCATGTGCCCTTTTGCCATCCATATATCTTCTTTGGTGAAACATCTGTTCAAATCAAATATCTGGTAGAAAATATTTGCAAACCACCTACCTGACAAAGTCTTTGTATCTAAATATATAAAGGACACTCAAAGCTCAACAGTAAAAAAATAAACAATTAGAAAATGGGCAAAGAACATGAATAGATATGTCACAGAAAAGGACATACAGATGCCGAATAAGCACGTGAAAAACCATAGGGAAATGCAATGAGATGTCGCTGCACGCCTGTCAGAATGGCTAAACTGAAAAATAACGATACCACCAAATGCTGGCTAGGATGCAGAAAAACTGGATCACTCATGCATTCCTGTTGAGAATGTAAAATGGCGCAGACACCCTGGCAAAGAGTGTGGCAGTTCCTTATAATAGTAAACACGTGTTTATCATGGGGTTTGGCAGCTGCCCTCTTGGGCATTTATACTAGAGAAACAAAACTGTACACAAATGTTCGTGAGAGCAAAAAACTAGGAAGAACCCTAATACCCTCCAGTGTTTGAATGGTGACACAAACCTTGGCACATCGATGCAACAGAACTCCACTCGGTGGTAAGAAGGAATGAACTGCTGATACAGGCAACAGCTTGGGTGGCTCTCAAGGGCATTGTACAAAGTGAAAAAAGTCAATCTCACAAGAATACATGCTGTATGATTCCATTTATATAACATTCTTCAAATAATAAAATTATAGAAAGAACAGATTAGTGGTTGCAGGGGTCAGGGGGTGGGAGAGCAGAGGTGTCTGTGGCTATGGAAGTGCAGCAGAGGGGATCCTTGTGATGGAACTCTTCTATGTCTTGACTGTGGTCGTGTCACATGAATCTCTACGTGTGATAAATCTGCATATGATTAAATCCACACGAGTGCGAGTAAGACTGATGAAATCTGAACAAGGTTAGTGGACTGTAGCCATGTCCGTTTCCTGGTTGTGATTGTATATAGTTTTGCAAGATGTCACCATTGGAGAAACTGGGTGAAAGACGTGTGAATCTAAAGTTATCTCAAAATTAAAGGTGTTTAAAACGTAGCTACCATTTACACATGAATAACTCGTTGAGAGAAAAATTGAAAAGTAGGTAGTAAAATTGTTTTTCAGAAAGTGTTAGAAGTATATTATAAATACTTTGTAGAATTTTTATACTGCTATTGCTTTTATTATAGCAGAGTTTTTGATGCCTTTCAACTCCTCTAATATAACTGCAACTTTCTGTATAAAATCTGAGTCCGTAATGTAGGACACAGGTCCTTCCCCGACCCAGCGCCACCTGCCTCTTCAGCCTCGTCTCCTTCCACTTAGGCCACCCTCCAGCCACACCAAACTCCTTGTTTTTGAACCTGCTTTGTCCCTATTCGTGCTTCCAGGTTTGCACATGCTTTTTTCTTCCCCTGAAACTTTCCCACATGCAGCTAACCTTCTCTACTCCTTTTTTTTTTCATTGAAATATAGTTGATTTACAATGTTGTATTAATTTCTGGTGTACAGCAAAGTAATTCAGTTATACATATATATACATATTCTTTTTTATATTCTTTTCTATTATGGTTTATTACAGGATATTGAATATAGTTCCCTGTGCTATACAAGAGGACCTTGTATATCTATTTTATATATAGTAGTTTGTATCTGCTAATCCCAAACTCCTAATTTATTCCTCCCCCACCTCCTTCCCCCTTTGGTAACCATAAGTTTGTTCTCTATGTCTGTGAGTCTGTTTCTGCTTCGTAGATAAGTTCATTTCTGTCATAGTTTAGATTCCACATATATGTGATGTCATATGGTATTTGTCTTTCTCTGTCTGACTTGCTTCCCTTCTCTAGGTTCATCCATGTTGCTGCAGATGGCACTGTTTCATTCTTTTCTCTGGCTGAGTAATATATGGATATATGGACCACATCTTCTTTATCCATCCGTCAATAGACATTTAGGTTGTTTCCATGTCCTGGCTATTGCGAATAGTGCCGCTATGAATACTGGGGTGCATATATCTTTTCAAATTATAGTTTTGTCTGGATATATGCCCAGGAATGGGATTGCAGGATCATATGGCAACTCTATTTCTAATTTTTTGAGGAACTTCCATACTGTTTTCCATAGTGGCTGCATCAATTTACATTCCACCAACAATGTAGGAGGGTTCCCTTTTCTCGACACCCTCTCCAGCATTTGTTATTTGTAGACTTTTTAACGATGGGCATTCTGACTGGTGTGAGGTAGTACCTCATTGTAGTTTTGATTTTGAAGTTCTCTAATAACTAGCAATGTTGAGCATCTTTTCATGTGCCTGTTGCCCACCTGTATGTCTTCTTTGGAGAAATGACTGTTTAGGTCTTCTGCCCATTTTTCGATTGGGTTGTTTGTTTTTTGTTATTGAGTTGTATGAGCTGTGTATATTTTAGAAATTAAGGGGCAAGGGGACATGAATCAGTAATACTTAGAAAAGTTTAGCTCTATTCATTCAACGTGTCATGGTATGTTTTTGCTCTTTATATGAACCAAATTCAAACATGAAACACTGTGTTATACAGACACAGATCTCTGCTGGTAGTTTATAACTGGGTAGCTCTAGTAGAAGAAAGTTAAGACCAATGAAGATTAGAATGAAGATTTTGGAAGATTCTTCAATTTCACTGATAAATATCCTCTCCTCCACCTCTTAGGCACAGCTGTGGTTGCCTACATTGCGAGCCAGCAAACTCCATATTGTTCTGTCGTTTCTGGATCTGGGAAGCTGGCACAGGGCTCCTTCTTTTTTGTTTCAATTTATTTTATTGAAGTATGGTTGATTTACAGTGTTGTGTTCATTTCTGGTGTACAGCAAAGTGACTCAGTTATACACGTATATACATTCTTTTCCATATTCTTGTCCATTATGGATTATCACAGGATATTGAATACAGTTTCCTATACCATACAGTAGAACCACGTTGTTTATCCATTTTATATGTAGTAGTTTGCATCTACTAACCCCATTACAAGTAAGTACGGTAGTAAATGTAAGACAGAGAAATTTAATTGGATTAGACATTTAACACAGATTTTAATAATGTGACATTGCTAACCTTATCTTCAAGGGAACAGAGACACTTACCGCATCTTAACAGACACTCATTTAAACTGCCTTTTGAGAACTGCTTACTGGCAGAGTTTTGGCATGAGGTCTGATTTCGTAAAGTAGCAAAAAAAAAAACCTCTTAAACTGCCCCATTTGTCCTAGACACATCCTTAAGAGACCAGTCATTCTTTGCGTTAGAATTGTGGCAAGATAACATACACATATGTTAACTTGTGTTTGCTTTAGCTACTGTTGGACACCTGACACATCCAGAATGGGGGGGATCAGGAAGCTGGAATACCACAAAGGAAGTGGCTACAAATGCATCACTGACTTAACTGTGCTGGAAAGTGTGAGGTCATCCCTCCCTCTCCCCCTCACTCCAGACAAAAAGAGTCCCATGTCCATTGGCTTCAGCTACTCATTTTAGCTTCTAGAATTGATCGATAATGTGCCTTTGCTCTCATCATTCAAAATCAGTAAGAAACTTACTGATGACATCACTTCAAATTATGACTACTTTTAGGGAAGTGTGTCCTGTTTAAATGAGTCACGTTAATGCAAACACCGTGTAGAAGGGGTCAACATACAATAATAACTCTTACTAACCAAGTTCATTTGAATGTTAGCCCATTTGAGTTTTAGCCTCTCTCTTTTCACCTCCCAGTCCCCTGAAGGATGTGATAATTAAAAGTAAAATGGTATCAAACTGCATGGATAATCAAAAAACGGAATCATCACTTTCCAGTAAAAATATTTTTTGTAAATATATTTTGTATCTATTTCCAATAAATACAAAGATTTGGACACAAGAAATATGGTCATCTGCTACAATCTTGGGTTCTGACACAGTGAGAGGTGAGATGGGCAGCCCTATATTTCCTTGTAAATAAAAGGAAGCATTGGACTGGTGGTCTCTCTCCTGAGGAACCATGCAGATATAAAGTAAATGTGTCGGGCTTCCCTGGTGGTGCAGTGGTTGAGAGTCCGCCTGCCGATGCAGGGGACGCGGGTTCGTGCCCCGGTACGGGAAGATCCCACATGCCGCGGAGGGGCTGGGCCCGTGAGCCACGGCCGCTGAGCCTGCGCGTCCGGAGCCTGTGCTCCGCAACAGGAGAGGCCACAACAGTGAGAGGCCTGCGTACCGCAAAAAAAATAAATAAAGTAAATGTGTCTATCTTATAACAAGTCTGGGGAGGAGAGGGACATAACCTCAGATCAGGAGAGAGAGAAGAAAATGGAAAGGACTGTCACGATGGTGAGCCCTGCTCTAGCTGCCTCCAGTACCGTGCAGTCAATACAGGAGACTCCAAGGGGATATTTGCTATCAGTGCTCCACCCAGATGCCCTGGTTGGTTATGCAGGCCCTGCTCCAGCCTCTGCACCCTCACTCCTAGTGGTTTACACATGCAGATCTCTTCAGAGAGCTTCTCTTAGGCTACTGGAGCTGCACTGCCACACATAAGTAGACAACCAGAGGCTCCCAGGAGTTTACATCCCCCATGTCGCCCATGGCCATCACTGACAGGTGTAGGCGTATAAGAGCCTAGTTCCCTGCCTTGGAGGCTGGACAAGCTCTGCCATGGGGTTAACACTCCAGAGCCCCCCTCACAATTAAGCTTATTAGGCAGCGACTTGCCCTGAACTCACACCTTTGCTTGGCTTCCCACACTCCCTCTCCAGCTTCTCCTCGGAGAGGTTCCCTCATAAATCATTTGCATATGAACCCTTGTCTTGAAGTGTCTGTTTCTGGACGTCCAAGACTCCATTCTAAACTTTTTTGGAGAAAGAAATCTAAAGGTAAATGTTGTAAACCTCAGTGGCATTTCTGATGAAAAGCTGAACTGATTGAATTTTGTGTGCAAAATTTGGGGCCTGAGAACACAGACATAGCCAATAAGCCAGTGTAAATTGTTGAGGGTACATTTACACTATGTTTTTTTTAAAACCACAATAAAAAAATTATTATTTCAGTGGAAATAGGCATGCAGTGGTGAAGAGGCAGAGCTTCAAGAATTTTAGATTCATGAATTATTTTTCTGTAGATATTTTAAATGAGGTTTTCTTTATAGTTGCCATTGACTCTTTTTTTTAATTGAAGTATAGTTGATTTACACTGTTGTGTTAATTTCTGCTGTACAGCAAAGTGACTCAGTTATACACATATATACATTCTCTTTTTATATTCTTTTCCATTATGGTTTATCCCAGGACATTGAATATAGTTCCCTGGGCTATACAGCAGGACCTTGTTGTTTATCCCTTCTATATATAATTGCATCTGCTAATCCCAAACTCCCCGTCTGTCCCCCCTACATCTCCTCCCTCTTGGTAGCCACAAGTCTGTTCTCTATGTCTGTGAGTCTGTTTCTGTTTTGTAAATAGGTTTGTGTCGTATTTTATATTCCACATAGAAGTGATATTGTATGGTATTTGTTTTTCTCTTTCTGAGTATGATCATCTCCAGTTGCATCCATGTTGCTGCAAATGGCATTATTTCGTTCTTTTTTATGGCTGACTAGAATTCCACTGTATATATGTACCACATCTTCTTTATCCATTCATCTGTCAATGGACATTTAGGTGATTTCCGTGTTTTGGCTATTGTAAATAGTGTTGCTATGAACACAGGGGTGCGTGTATCTTTTTGAATTAGAGTTTTGTCTGGCTATATGCCCAGGAGTGGGATTGCTGGATCATATGGCAATTCTATTTTTAGTTTTCTGAGGAACCTCCATACTGTTTTAGTGGCCTTTCACTCTTGAACAACACTGGTTTGAACTGCATGGGTCCACTTGTACGCAATTCTTCTCAGTTAATACGTGCTATAGTACTACACTATCCATGGCTGATTGAGGTTGAGGGTGCAGGAACTGCAGATACGGAGGGCTGACTGTAAAATTATCCTTGGATTTCTGACTGCATGTGTGTTGGCACCCCTACCTCCCACTTTGCTCAAGGGTCAACTCTCTACCCAGTAGTTGCAAAATCAGACATCATTGAGCACATGTAGGATTTTATTTCATGTGCAACTAATGCCAGTGTTTCCCTTTCACCAGCAGCACCTTCGTTAGCCCTGATATCCTCACACATTCTTATCACCTTTATCCTGCTTATAACCCGAGTGTGCTGGGTACTCCCCACCTTCTGCTCCCCTGCTCTTATCTATACTCCCCCACCCTGCCCAGGACCCCAGAAGGCTGACCTTGGTGGAATGCATCATCTGGGCTCTTTTACCTTCTAGCTTCTGGTTGGATTTGGCAGTGGAGGTGCCATCGTGCAAGGGGAGGGGAGAGAAGTTAGGTGTCCCTGGTTCCCTCCCTGCTAGACGGCACGTTGACAGTGTCTGCATTATTCCACCTAAGGTCACAGCTCCTTTCAGACAGTCCCTCTCTGACACCTATAGCTGCTACCAAGTTCCCACCTCTTGCCCATCACAGGAGGCGATGGCTTCTCACTGATTCTGGTCCTACGGTGCCTTCCCATTCCTTGTTGGTGCTCTTCACCCTATCCACACCTTTGCAAACACCTCACTAAACTCTCCTCTGCTGCATTTGCATGTGCCATCAGTTTCCTGCACGGCCCTGATCAATTCACTACCGATAAGCTAAACCAAGCACAGAGTCATTCCAACAACGTTTTGAATTGTAAGCAACAAATTTTTCCTATGTGCGTGGAGCAAGCACCGTGTCAGAATCAATTTCTCTCTCCTCACTGTAAATCAAGCTTCCTAATTAAACTGCGTCATTTCCAACCCGCATTATGAAAGTTTGTGCTAAACAGAAATGTTTGTGTTGTGAAATTCTGCCACAGAGGGCTGAATCTTCATCAAGGAAGAAGTATCCCCACGTCAGAGGAGAACTGGGGTCAGAGGTAGGGGGGCTTGCTGGAGGGAGCCAGCCTTTCAGCACCTGGTGTCAGGGTGGGTCAGAACCAATCGCAAAGGGTCAGTTCGGGTTGTTCTGAATGGCCATCCCAAGAAGACAGTTCAGGACAGGTGATGCCCACAAGCAGTGGAGCCACAGAGGGTCCTCATGGTGATTAATGAAAGTCTTGGCCTCTGACTTCCTTAAACTCACAGAGAAATGAAATTTCCCACTAGATCTCTTCCCCGCCTGGGGCCAGAGAAGCCTGATGTTCATCCCCCTCAGGATGCAGGAAGGGAGAAGACTTATCTCAAGGAAAATACAATTACCTGGATTTCCAGGGCGGCCTCATGCTTCTCTCCAACTGCCAAGGCTCAGCTAACCCACACCAGAGGCAAAGGGGGAGGGGGCCAACCTATGTGCAGCCCCAGCGATGTGCTGGGAGCTCTGCACCCTCTGCCTCACTTACAGTGACTCTCCATCTAACCCTGCAGGATGACTGTAGAAGAGGAGCCCTCTGGCCTTCCTGATGACACAGAACTCAAGAGGCAAAGCCACTCTAATATTCCAGGGTCGTGGAATAGTATCTTGCCTTTCCTAATCCATTTATCAAAACAGAACAAGGGACTTTGGAGGAGAGAGTGGGAGGCATAAACAGGTGAAGCAAAGGAGATGTTTCGGCTGGTGAAATCTTTCTGTATGAAACCGTGATGGCAAATGTCTTTATGCATTTGTCACACCCCATAGAACTGTATAGCACAAAGAGGGAACCTTATTGTAAACTACGGTTGTAGGGTAAAGGTATTCCAGGGGAGGGAGCAACAGGGAAAAAATCCTCCTGAGATGAGACCCATGGGATGGAACGACACTATGAGAAGACGGTTTTTCAACTCATAATGTACATTTCACTACCCATCACCTAATCAGCCCTGAGTGAACCAACAGTGGGAGCTCAGTGAGGCTGAGACTCAGGCATTGAATCAGAAGATGGATGGATCTGAGGTACCCAGGGTGGTGCGAGGACTTGAAATGAGCCCGTGACTTGCCCTGTCTCAGTCTCATCCTAACTACAGTGTGGGAACCGAGGGGACAGGGAGCCCTGATGGCTGCCTGAGGGGGAAGCCCTGGCCCTCCCCCACCCCCTAGCGTTTGGAAGACTGACTTTTCTTTGCTTTTCCATTCCCAGCTCCTGGCCAAAAACAATATATTTACTGAGCACACCTACTGCATGCTGGGCACCATGCAGGCTGGATGATGGAGCTTCAGAGGTGCAGTAGATCTGTGCAACCCTCCAAGATCTCCAAACCCAGATCAGCAGCCAAGAAAGGTGAGTGATAATATAAGTTTGGAGAGGCAGTCAGCCAGGGGTGGAGCTGCTTGGAAGAGGCAGACCCTGAATTCCACTGTGAAACTGGGTAGGGCTTAGAGGCAAACAAAAACTAGAGAGGGTTCCCCAGGCAACAGTGGACATGTTTTTTTGTTTGTTTGCTTGCTTTAAATTTTATTTATTTATTTATTTTTGGCTGCATTGGGTCTTCGTTGCTGCGTGCGGGCTTTCTCCAGTTGTGGCGAGCTGGGGCTACTCTTCGTTGCAGTGCGTGGGCTTCTCGTTGCGGTGGCTTCTCGTTGTGGAGCACGGACTCTGGGCACGCGGGCTTCAGTAGTTGTGGCACACAGGCTCAGTAGTTGTGGCTCGCGGGCCCTAGAGCGCAGGCTCAGTAGTTGTGGCACACGGGCCTAGTTGCTCCGCGGCATGTGGGATCTTCCCGGAGCAGGGCTCGAACCCTGCATTGGCAGGTGGATTCTTAACCACTCTGCCACCAGGGAAGTCCCTGTGGACATGTTTAAGATGTGTTATCTGGGAGGCAGTAGGGGAGGGCTGTAAGAAGTTAGAGAGGATGGTGAAGAAAGAGTCCCTTTAGACTTGAGTGCCAGGCTAAAGGTAACACAGAGCATCCATGTTTTCTGAGCATTTCAGAGAAGTGTTTCATACACTGTGGTAGATTACATCAGGGCGCCAACTTTTTATCTCTCACTATTATCCATTTCCCTTCCCAAATGACTTTGCAGGTCAACCATGTAAGCATGAATGAGAGTACTTCCCCTGTCCCTTGACTTCAGGATCATCTATAAAACTTGCTTTGGCCAACAGGATCTTAGCAGGTGTGACACAAAGTTGGCGTTTGCAGTGGGACCTTCCCTCTTGTACTTCTGCCACTGCCATAATAAAGACACGCCCTGGGTGGGTCGCTGGATGAGACACACTACCCAAGAAACCCTCAGCCTTGCAGGGAGAAGTGGAGCTTCCCCAAACACTGCAGTCAAAGCAGAAGGGCTCAGCCACACCCCACTTAGATCAGTCAGCCCCCAGCCAACTCAGGATGCATGAACTAGTCTAGCTGAGATCGAGAGGCGTATAGCTAACCTGCACATGCAGGAACTAAATAACTGCTTTTTGTTGTATGCCATGGAGATTTTTTTGTGTGCTTGCTTGTTACACAGTAACAGCTGACTGATACACTCAGCACGTTTCTCTTCCCCCCCAAAAAATTCAGGGAATTTCGTCAAGGAGACTGGTCAATTCGTGGACAGTCATGGACACTGAAGAAACTAAAGTTGGGGAATGTTTCTCTCTTCTCATGGAAGGAAGGGTGGGACAGTGCTGGGAACAACTGTGAAAAGGCAGAGCTCTGGGTAAGATAATATGCACACATTCCTCCTATGTATTTGACCTGGCCTAACTCTCCCTAAACTTCTAGATGAAACAATACATTTTCCTGGAAGTTAGCAGCATTCTAGAGGTTCTAAGAGGCTTTCAGCTAATCCTGGCAAGCACACTGCTCTAGAAAACTACACATTGAAAGAAGTCCCAGAAATTTAGACTCTCTTATACAAACACAGATACACACACACACACACACACACACACACACACACACACACACACATACACACCTTCCAAACCTAAAGACTTCCCAGGCTTTGCAATATGCAGGGATAAAAACACGTTTTCATTATATAAAGAGAATTTCTTTTATAACAAATTGACCTTCTTCAATATATGAAAACTCAAATTTATGAAGCTATAACCAACAGTGTGTCTTGGGCACATTGAACACAATTTAACTCTTTGATTTTAAAATGTTGGCTGACCTTAACTATTTTAGTAGGGTAAAATGGTGTAGGCCTCACAACTGTCAGCAACTCTGTTATTAGAAAAAAAAGTACGATTTGAACATTTCAGTCTGAGACCTTATCTCCTCTTCCTGACAGCTGGTTCAGGGCAAGCTTGGGCAAAGCAGCTCGAAGCATTTATTGCTTCTCTAATTTGGTCTGTTAGCTGTTGAGAAAGAGAGTTAGTTGTCCCCAGGACTGACATTCAAACCCTAACAAACTTTCTTTTTCTCACAGACTGAGATTTGGGCAGAAATGAACCCAGACTGCTTTGCACCCTCAAGTGTGCCCACAGGCCCCCAGCTGGCCCCAGGCCCCACCCACCATCCGTCAGAGATTCCATTCCTGCAGATGCCACTCAGCTCGCGTCTTGGTTCATCCTGGGAGAGATGTTCCCATAGGCAGAAGCTGCCCATCGGAGGAATCAGGACGTCTCAAAGCAGCAATCTGACAAGGTTCTTCTAATCTTTAAGACATTTGTATCCAGTCTGTTATGGCATCTATAGCAACATGCACCTGTCAAAGTGTCAAAACACCTTTTCACAATTTGCAAAGTGTGCGCATAAGCCCCTCCCACAGCCTCGCCCCATCCTTCAACCCTGTCCTCTGACCGCCCAACAGCCTCAGCTCGTCCCTCTCCTCAGCCCCTGTCTAAGCACCAGCCCGTCCCTGGGCCTGGTCCATCCACTCTCCCTCCATCCTGACCTCTGGGATGGGACGAGTCAAGGAAACTAGATGAGGATCAGGGGCAGGGCTGCGCACTTTAGAGCTTATCCGTGAAGCTTTTCGTTGCCGTGAGCAAGAACATCTTGTTACAGTGACATAATTTTTATCTTGTCTGATAGAAATATCCCATTTTGAGAGACTAAACCTAGCAGGGCAGAAAATGAGAAAGATACCAAACCCAGATTGTGGAGGAAAGCATTTATCGGAAGTCAATACAACTCTAATCCCTCGGGTACGGGGGTCAGGAAGCAGGCGCCAGGCCCAGGCATTGCTGCATCTTGTGAAACTCAGGTCACTCCCTGATCAGAGCCAAGCTGGCTCCCCGGCCGGACCGCAGTGCCCTGGAGACAAGAACCGATTTCCCAGTAATCCTGCCTCACCGGGGGAGTCTCAAACGTGAGGTTGCTGGCAGCGCCACCTGGTGGCTCCTTGGTGATGTGCCAGGCTGTGGAGCCTGAAGACACAAGCAAAATCTCACCCAAAAAGGTTCAAAAGAGTCAAAGCTTCACTCGGCCTTTAATTCTTTCTCCCACCTGCTAACTCTTGTTTAACTGTTAAGACTTTTCTCTTCCTGGTAATAAGCATGATGAGGAAAAACTCCACCAAACCTCAGTTCAATTTGAAGTAGAGCAATTTACTCCTTTCCATTGCCAGGGTGCATAAGATATCAAACCAGCCAGAACCAGTGCCGGAATGTACCAGCTCACCATGGAAGGCAGCACTGTATGTGATCGCCCCCATCTTTCCTCCCTCCGATGACTTTGCAAGGCCAGGAAATGAGGACGGGGAATGAGAGCCTTACCTGGATGCCCCTGGGACTACAACATTGCCTCACCCTTCGAATGTGATCTCTCAGGGCCGTCCTCAGCCCAGAACAAATATCTACAACTGCCAAATTATTCCAGAGGCCCCTTCTTGCCGTCTCCAATCCTCTTTCCAGTACATCAGAGCAAACCTCTCCATATAATTAATGCTCATCTCAGTGTTTAAACACCATAGGGAGGCCTTCCCTGGTGGCGCAGTGGTTAAGAACCCACCTGCCAATGCAGGGGACACGGGTTCGAGCCCTGGTCCGGGAAGATCCCACATGCCGTGGAGCGAGTAAGTGCATGCGCCACAACTACTGAGCCTGGGCTGTAGACCCCGCGAGCCACAGCTACTGAGCCTGCATGCCACAACTACTGAAGCCTGCACACCTAGAGCCCCTGCTTTGCAACAAGAGAAGGCACCGCAATGAGAAGCCCACGCACTGTAACGAAGAGTAGCCCCCGCTCGCTGCAACTAGAGATAGCCCGTGCGCAGCAACAAAGACCCACCACAGCCAAAAATAAATTAATAAATTAAAAAAAAAAAAAAAAAAACGTAGGGAGACAATATTCCAGCTCTCCCCAAAAATCTTACTGCAAGCATGAGAATAAGGGTGGGTAACTAAGCAACAATGCCTCTGAGGACAGCTGCCCCAGGTACGATAGATGGTGTTGTGAGGTTGTGGTCTTCTGCTCAAACTAGTCCAGAAAGTGACTATTTCCAGGTAAAAATACTAACGAAGTCCCCGCTATGATCATCCTGATCATGCCAGAGAAATCACAGCATACAAGAGGGACACAGAATGTTCTGGAAAGTGAGTGACAGAGAACTCTGAAACATCATAAGCAAAACAGGCCATTAGGGTATGGTAAACATTGGGCAGAATACTTTTTTTTTTTTTGGAGATATTAACCCATGTTTTACTAGGTGCTGTTTGTATTCATCTTGGGTTTCATGCAAGTAGCCTTTGTAATTCTTTGCCTCAGGGTATTTTTTTTGCAAAGCAGATGCAGAAGCGACTTGAGGTCTGAAGCTTGGCCTTCTCCTGTTCCCTGCGATGGCTCCCTGATGAGGAAATAGTAGGTGTCCCAGAGGCGGAGTCGAGAGAGGAGTGGCTATGCTGGCAAGGACAGAGTGCAGGACAGAGTTGGGAAGATCGGTGAGTCCATGAGTCTTGGGGACAGCTCTCCAGGGGGTCACAAGACCTCAAGGGGACACTGTGGTTGGGGGGCTAGACAAATGACCCAAAGCCCCCGGCCTCACCAAAGATTTTGGTGCTCCAAGCTGAACTTGAATAGGCCTGATGGGCTGGGACAGTGGGTGGTCTCAGCATCAACCAGTGTACAGTAGACCCATGGCTCAGGACTGGAGAGGCCTCCCCTTTGCTTTATCTCTATAAATGACCCCAGGACCTTTGCACGACCTCAGGGTAGAAAGATGCCCACAGTAACACCCAAGGTAAAATTTCGTGTCAATCTAGCAGAATGGGACTCCAGCATCAGGAAGTAAAGAAAGGTGATCCTCCCTGCCCACCCTCAATGACAGATTCAGATTCACACCACCCTAAACATATTGGCAGAAACAGACTTTGTAGAAACCTGCCACTAGAATAAGCGGGACGCAGGAGGAAACATAAGATGGAGACTGAAGACAAAGACTCAGAAATAAGGAACTAAAATTCAAGCATTTAAAGCCCGGAGCCACACAGAGTCCCCACATTGGACCTAGACAGGCCTGGTGTTTGCTACGTTAGTGAAAGGTGACTCCCAGATCCTTAGTGAGGGCCCTGGGAGTACAAATCAGAGCCTGTGATTCACACACAGCTACAGCTCTTGCGTGTGGTCACCTTGTCTTTTGAGATCTCAATAAAATGGGCTTACGCATCTTCTCCCACAAGCTGTGGGAGGTCTGGGAGAAGCCCAGGAGAACTGACAGGGGCTCTGGGATGTCAGTGTTTCTCCCTTCCCAGACAGGCCTGAAGAGGGCAATTTTCTCTCCCTCAGATACAAATTGTGCTACTCCACCCCCCTTTAGACTTCATTTGTGTTCTCAGAAAGCAATTACTCGATTGTCAAAACTCATCACACTAAACACTTAAGATCACTGTGTTTTATTGTATGTTAAATAGCCCTTGACATTAAAAAAAATAAAACAAAGCAATACTTGCTATGAGTGTCCCTAAAATCTGGAAGCATAGATAAATATATATGTCGTCAAAGACATCTGCAAATTATAAAATGTAATATCCTATTGGCTATACTTCCACACTTTAGGACACCCCAGACTTGGGTTAGGTTAATGAAGACTGAATATATATAATATTCTCTTTCTAGAGTGCGGTCTCAATTGTTCTCAACACTAGAAATTACCTGGGCAGGACAGACCCAGGTGAGAAGCCCCGACACAGTGCTGGCCCAGCAGCGTGCGTAGAGCTGCAGCAGCAATGGGGGAAAATATCCATTACGGATTTTTTTAAACACTGCATGGGGAGAGAAAAGACCTGAGCACTCTACCTACCCATTGTGCTCCCTTGAGCAATTTTCTTTCTCCTCCCTGGGCATTAAACGTTCAGCTGAACAAGGTGATTGCTTAAATTTTACTATTGATTCTGTATTTTATCCGTCCTGAAGAACTCAGGGTGATTTTCCTTATATAAGTGAGGCATCCTGTAAGTGGCCATTCTTTACGAACATGCTGCTATTCCAAGTTTCCGAACGGAAAACCAAGGCTTAGAGTGGTTGAGGCCACATACAAGTTGAAGATAAAATATCTTGTGATCTCCACACGATTGAAGGTAATGCATGTTGCTAAGGGTAAACTTGCCACAGATGCCCTTTTAGAGGCCCCTTAGACTGATGGAAGAGCAGAGCAGAAAGGACTCACACCCCTGCAGGTGCAGGGCTCTGGAGGAGACCAGCTTGGAGAAGCCGCCTGCCTGTGTCTAAGGAGGGTAGGAACTTTCCCAGCAAGCCCGCGTTGCTAGAAAAAAAAAAATAGAATGTAGCCCAAGGACCAAACAGCAGCCCAGTCACCAGCCTGTGCTACATTGGGCTAAATTTGGCTGACTCAGTCCAGATAAGGTCGTGCAGAGGGGGTGTTTTAAAAAGATTTTAAAACAACAAACTCACTGCAATGCAACACCAGCAAACTGTATCCGAAACAGACCGATGCACGCAGTACTGAGGCCCCCCGTGTGGTTCTAAATGTCATGAGCGCCACCTGCTGCCCAGACTGTGAAAAGTCTGGTTTGTCTCTTTCTCTTCAGCGACATCAACAGAAAGCTTTAATGCGGCGGGTCCCAAACTGGATGAGTAGGCTGAGGATTTGACATTCTCGTCAGGATTTCTGAACTCTTTGCACGTGTTTTTGTTTCTGTGATAGCCTTAAAACGTTAATACATACATATGCCGGATCATCAGCCTGATAAATGAAGGGAAAATCATCAAACCACATTCCAGGCCTTTGTTTCACATTTGTTAGGATATTGCTTGGTTGTGTCCAGTACTACTGTTTTAATTGTTGCCTGTTAGTGAAACAGAACAGAGGTGGACTGACTTCCTAAGGAAGCAGTTATACTAAGAAGTAAAAGCCAAAGGACTCAGCTGTGAGCTCCGTAGCGATTGTAGAGAAGGGCTGTGGGAATTCCATCATCGCAAGGCTCTGACACACCTGACCCAGAAGAATCTGAGACAGAACAGCAAGGAGCATAGGTGCAGTGCAAAGACAATTTAGTGGAAGCATTGTCCCTCCTACTGAGTTGATGAAGGTTATTGATGTAGCTTTATTTGAAGTTAACTTGTAATTTTGTTTTGCTTTTATGGTCGTGTATGAATTATAAGAATAAGAAATGTATGCCTAGTATTGTTTGAAATATTTAAGTTTCGTTATATAAAATGATTTGCTTCTTATAACTGGTCTTCCTGTTACTATCCCTTCCCCCAGTATACACATATATACAGTATTATTTGTTGAAGGACTTATGTAAAGCATACAGAGGGTATGCTAGAAATTTCTTTCTCTAAAACGGATCCATATATGACTCAGTATTAGTCAGGTTTTGGCTGCAATAGTACTGTGCAGTGTACCAAACAACCCCCAATTTCCAGTGGCTTACAATAATCATTTGTTTTTCTCATCCACCGGTCTGCAG
This sequence comes from Delphinapterus leucas, assembly GCF_059928025.1. Taxonomy (NCBI): domain Eukaryota; kingdom Metazoa; phylum Chordata; class Mammalia; order Artiodactyla; family Monodontidae; genus Delphinapterus; species Delphinapterus leucas. The sequence goes on from NC_143138.1 coordinate 55,918,386, forward strand.
GTCAGTTGGAGCCACTCTGCTGTGTACTGCAGGCCAGGTTCCGGTCTGCTCCTGGTGTCTCTCATCTTTGAGCCAGCTCATGCTCTTTTTGTGGCAGATGGCAGAAGCACAAGAGACCAAGCTAAACAGGTAAGCACATTTAAAGCCTCTGCTCACATCATATTTGCTCACATCCTATTGGGCAAAGCAAGTCACGTGGCCAATATCAACAGGGCAGGGATATATATACCTCCCACGGAGGGTGAGGGAAGCCAGGACAAGGGCCAGGAGGGAAAGTAGAGTTGTGGACAAATCATACAACCTATCACAGACCCACATTTTAGAAATACTGCCTTTAAGAAAAGGGATCATTTATATTCCCATTATTCTCTTTAAAAAAGTATAGAATCTCCCATCCACGGGGTAATCAAGTCTGTGCATTTAATTCTCTTCTCCCATTTCTGAAGTCTCCGTCAAAGTAACTAAATGAACTTAGGGTCAAAAATTCTAAATTGCAACAGGAAACCAGAAGGGGAGCAAACACATGCCTAAAACTTAAAAACTGGAAAATTACAGACAAAGGGGACCCTAGAAGTAGTGTCAGCCTTTCCACTGTCTGCTAAACAGGCTTCTAAGAAGGGTCCAACTGGAAGTTAAGTAACGTGATCCCAGGAACCTGGCTTTCACCCATCTTTTCACCTGTCTTTCAACTCTGAGCCAACGTGGCTAGAGATGGGGAAGGGGTACAGTCCTAGCAAAAGCAAGTCCTAGAAGAATGGCCCCTTACCCTGCTGTCAGGGCCCGATGGAATGTGGTCCTTGGCAGGGTGACCTCACCTTCCCACAGCTCACCCGTGCACTGAACCTGTGGGGAGCAAGCTCAGGTGCTCGGGCCCTGCTGAGAATGGCTCCCATATGGGCAGCTGGGCTGGTTGATGAGGGGACCGTGAGCCTGGCAGCTCTGGTCAGCTGAAGTGGGCATGGAGGGGAAACGCCCAACACAAAGCAGGCACTCCCATGGCAAAGGGCCTCCCTCCGTGGAGAGGGGAACCTGCCCCAGGGTCCAGTCTCCTCTATGAGGATGAGCAATCAGAATAACCGTGGGATGTACAAAACAACTCCACGGTGTAAAACAAGCAGCCTGTAGTCATTAAAACATGGTGACTCTGGCACATGGGTTAACAGGTTAATGAAACAGAATACAGATGGTCCCTAGCTTACAATGCTTCAACATGATTTTTCGACTTTATGGTGGGGCATAGAGATATGCATTCAGTAGAAACTTATTTTTTTACTTCACGTTTTGAATTGCGATCTTTTTCCGGGCTAGTGATGTGTGTGATGTGTGACAAATCCTCTCTTGTGATGCTGAACAGAGGTAGCTCCCAGTCACCCACCTGATCATGAAGGTAGATACACTTATAGCCATTCTGTACCCAGACAAGCATCCCACGTTTCACTTTCAGTACAGTACACTTTCCATAAATTCCATGAGATATTTGACGCTTTATCATAAAATGGGCTTTGTGTTAGGTGAGTTTGCCCAACTGTAGGCTAATATAAGTGTTCTGAGCACATATAAGCTAGGCTTGGTTAAGCTATGATGTTCAGTAGGGTAGGGGTATTAAATGCATTTTCGACTTAAGATATTTTCAACTTATAATGGGTTTATTGGGACACAACCCCATCATAAGTTGAAGAAGATCTGTGTACTCTAGTTACAGACTTAAAGCATAAGGAAATTTAGTATGTAACTAATGAGACACTCTTTAAAAGGAAAAAAAAATGGATAAGTCAAAAAAGTGTGTCAGGACAGCTGGCTAGCTACCTGGGGGGAAAAAATAAATCTGAATTTCTTACCTAAATCCTTGCATGAAAATTAATTCTGGATCGATGAAATATTTACTCTTTAAGTGTTTAATAAAGGTACACATAGGAAAAATTTTTAATATTTAATCGTGGTGTGGGAAAGGTCTCGCTAAGCAATACATTAGCCTCAGAACCCAAAACAGAGAAGACCAGGGAGGTGGACCATCAGAAGAGGATCATTTTTCCTTGAAAGGGGAGCTTACCAGGGGTGTGCCCCTGAGCCATGGACAGAAAGCAGGAAGTGGCATTTAGGGGTGGCAACAGAGAGACCCAGTATTTCTTGCCCAGCCCATACCCTCCTCTTCTTAGGAAATCCCACTGTCCTCCCAAAGGGGCAGCCCTGTACCCTGTGATCTTCCACCACCGTCAGACACAGTGGCGGGGGCTAGATGTGAACCCCTGACCCACGCTGGGCAGATCCAAGGCCTTTCCCAGGAGTTTGGAAATGGACCCTGAGAGACTGGCCCTGCTGGCTCTGAGGAGACAAGCTACAGGGTAACGGGGACCCGGGAGCCAGAGTGTGCACCTTGACACCCACAGATGCCAGGCAGGGAGCCCCAGGAAGCTGGGGTGAAGCTAGCTGTACGCGGGAGGCTGGGGGGTGACACCCGGTTCAAGGCTGCTGGGCCTCAGAGAGTCAGCGAAGCTGGAGAGTCCGTACCGTGACCCCGGGTTTTCTCAGGAAAACCTCTTCTGTGAGCACCCCCCATGACCTAACAATACCTCCCCTTCTACCTGCTCACCTTACTTGCAACTTCATGACATTGGTCAAAGATGCAACTTCTGTAGATACTTGTACACTTGAGTTAAGAAAAGTACCTTGGGCTTTCCTCGTGGTGCAGTGGTTAAGAATCTGCCTGCCAATGCAGAGGACGTGGGTTCGAGCCCTGGTCCAGGAAGATCCCACATGCTGCGGAGCAACTAAGCCCGTGCACCACAACTACTTAGCCTGCGCTCTAGAGCCCGCGAGCCACAACTACTGAAGCCTGTGTGCCTAGAGCCTGTGCTCCGCAACAAGAGAAGCCACCGCAATGAGAAGCCCACACACCACAACGAAGAGTAGCCCCCGCTCGCCGCAACTAGAGAAAGCCCGCATGCAGCAACGAAGACCCAACACAGCCAAAATATAAAAGAAATAAATTAATTTAAAAAAAATAGAATTAAACTTCGCTGACGGCATTTTGGGGAATGGAGACGCTTCAGGAAAAAGCAGTTTTGTTTTTGTTTTTTAATGAGTGCAAAATTGCAGAGCGGCCCAGGGCCACAAGCAGAAAGTCAACAGATGAGCCTCAGAGAAAAGAGGAAAAGGAAACTAAGAGGCATCCAGCAGATCAGAGACCACTGTCATCTCTGCTGGGATGTTTCTAGCCAGCGAGCCTTTGTTGATTGGTGAAGAATCTGAGCTGAAAAGCAATTTTAATTGCTGCTGATGACTAAGGTGGGTGAGGGAACAGGTATCTCCGTTTCTGTACATCTGTCTATGAATCACCAACTGCCATCTCATCCTCTCCTCAGTATTAGAGGCACCAGGCATGAGAGCTGGAAGGAGCCTTTGAGACAGAGCCCAGCCCTCTACTTGTGTGTGGCCAGGTAGTATCCTGAGATATTAATTTATGATTCATCCGCCCTGCATGTCCCCTCCCTCTTTCCCTCAATTCAAACTGGTTTCAGGGTACACAGCAAGACAAAAAGAGATGCAAGCCATAGAATCTTCTTCTGCTTTTGTTTCCAAAATCCGTGGCCAGGATTAGGGTGAGGCAGTCTCTTCAGCTGCAAAATTTAAGGAGCCATCACAAAACTTAATAATCAAGATCAAATAACATTTTAATGCAGTAGTTTTAAAAAATCAAAATAGGGCTTCCCTGGTGGCTCAGTGGTTGAGAGTCTGCCTGCCGATGCAGGGGACACAGGTTCGTGCCCTGGTCCGGGAGGATCCCACATGCCGCGGAGCGGCTGGGCCCGTGAGCCACGGCCGCTAAGCCTGCGTGTCTGGAGCCTGTGCTCCGCAACGGGAGAGGCCACAACAATGAGAGGCCTGTGTACCGCAAAAAAAATTATAATAATAAATAAATAAATCAAAATAAATACCCCCTAAAATCACAATTTTTAAGGTTGTACTCATAAATTTAATGGCTGAGAATACCTCATTCCCCTCACCTTAATCCCAGCCCTGCCTGAGGGAGAATTTGGAGGATCTACGGAGGTTATAGGGAAGGAAAAAGGAGTTTTCAGAGAGGGAAGGAGGAAGGAAGGGCTCCCTCAAGCCATACAAAGAGATTCTTCCTGGCTTGAGGAAACAGAATTCTATAGGCCTTGGGAGCCCCAGGCTTCCAAGTAGAGACATGGTAAAAGGTCAGGACTCCAAAGAAGAATAATCAGTTGACCATGGAGATAAGAATATGGACAGCTGTACAAAGGGTTCCCAGGCCCTAGAGTGGCAAGGGGGCAGCAGAGAAGTGGGCTTGGATGGTGGATGTGTCAGCAGTGACCCCATGGGAACTGGTCACTAAAGGACGCTCCCCAGGACTTGACTTCACAAGACCCTAGAACGGTGGTCCAGTGTGGAGCAGATGGCTGAGATCACTGCCCACCAGCCAGTAAGATGGGGTACACACTCAAAACATAATTCAACTGACAGAAAATAAAAGTATGCAATAATTGTTGCACAACTGTGGTTCCAGACAAACGTTATTAATACCTGCCAGATCCAGACTGGGAATCCAAAGTCCAAAGGTTAATTAAGCAACTTGCATCAAGATTGGATTTTTTTTTTAAAAGACCGGATGAATCTACATTTGTTGGAGAAACATCAATTTCAACGTGTCAATTTAAAATGACATCCTTAGTTTTAGGAAGAGTGTTTATTAAAATCATATTTTCTGTTTTCAGTTACCTCCGTGATGCTCCTGCGTAAATCTCTCTCTGTCAAATGTCTGGCAGCCTTTGGTGACGGCTGATGAGAAATCAGAGCAATCTGAGAACCATCTGTCTTCCCCTCCCCCCACCTCCCACCAAAAGATCTTTGGGGAACTGCAAGTTTATACAGCATGCTTCCTTCTATCAGATCAGGAGAGAGCCCAAGATCTCGCAACTGAAATTTACTTTCAGATCATGATGAAGTTATTGGCTTTCTGTTGACATAAATTACATGGGTACCACAATTCACGAAGCATCATTTTCTCTGTGCTGCATGGATTTTACAATAGCAGCTGGATTTCTCAATGTAATTTTTCTTAAGGTCAAATTTTCTCCTCCTCCAAGTATATTCAGTGATATGAAACTTGTCAGAACAAATCTAGATATATTTTTATGTTCTTGTGTTATTCAATTCCCAGATCCTATCAGGAAGATAGACAAGGAGAAAAACAATATACCATTAACAACAAAATAAATATCTGATGCTGCTCTTTACAGTATCTGTGTAAAACAGAAAGAATACAGCCCAAGGGAAAGAGAGAAATTTCCACTATTTATTCCAAGTACCACTGCTTTCTGGAAACCAATACAGAGTTTCCACTGCAATTTACTTCCAAATTCTAGGACACCATTACTACAGGATACACCCTAGGTTTAATAAGAGCTTTCAAGAGGGAAAGGAAACTATGTTAAGTACTCATCAATTGTAAAATGCATTACAAGATTCAAGAAGAACTACAGTCCTGCAGCCTGTGGAACAAAAACCACATTCACAGAAAGACAGATAAGATGAAAAGGCATAGGGCTATGTACCAGATGAAGAAACAAGATAAAACCCCAGAAAAACAACCAAACAAAGTGGAGATAGGCAACCTTCCAAAAAAAAAATTCAGAATAATGATAGTGAAGATGACCCAGGACCTCAGAAAAAAAATGGAGGCAAAGATCGAGAAGATGCAAGAAATGTTTAACAAATGGGCTTCCCTGGTGGCGCAGTGGTTGAGAGTCCGCCTGCCAATGCAGGGGACGTGGGTTCGTGCCCCAGTCCGGGAGGATCCCACATGCCACGGAGCAGCTGGGCCCGTGAGCCATGGCCGCTGAGCCTGCGCGTCCAGAGCCTGTGCTCCGCAGTGGGAGAGGCCACAGCAGTGAGAGGCCCGCGTACTGCAAAAAAAAAAAAAAGAAAAAGAAATGTTTAACAAAGACCTAGAAGAATTAAAGAACAAACAGAGATGAGCAATACAATAACTGAAATGAAAAATACACCAGAGGAATCAATAGCAGAATAACTGAGGCAGAAGAACAGATAAGTGACTTGGAAGGCAGAATGGCAGAATTCACTGCTGTGGAACAGAATAAAGAAAAAAGAATGAAAAGAAATGAAGACAGCCTAAGAGACCTCTGGACAACATTAAACGCAACAACATTCTCATTATAGGGGTCCCAGAAGAAGGAGAGAGAGAGAAAGGACCCGAGAAAATTTTTGAAGAGATTATAGTCGAAAACTTCCCCAACATGGGAAAGGAAATAGCCACCCAAGTCCGGGAAGCACAGAGAGTCCCATACAGGATAAACGCAAGGAAAAACACGCTGAGACACATAGTAATCAAATTGGCAAAAATTAAAGACAAAGAAAAATTATTGAAAGCAGCAAAGGAAAAACGACAAATAACATACAAGGGAACTCCCATAAGGTTAACAGCTGATTTCTCAGCAGAAACTCTACAAGCCAGAAGGGAATGGCATGATGTACTTAAAGTGATGAAAGGGAAGCACCTACAACCAAGATTACCCAGCAAGGATCTCATTCAGATTCGGTGGAGAAATCAAAAGCTTTACAGACAAGCGAAAGCTAAGAGAATTCAGCACCACCAAACCAGCTCTACAACAAATGCTAAAGGAACTTCTTTAAGTAGGAAACACAAGAGAAGAAAAGGACCTACAAAAACAAAAACAAAACAATTAAGAAAATGGTAATAGGAACATATATATCGATAATTACCTTAAACATGAATGGATTAAGTGCTCCAGTCAAAAGACACAGGCTTGCTGAATGGATACAAAAACAAGACCCATATATATGCTGTCTACAGAGACCCACTTCAGACCTAGGGACACATACAGACTGCAAGTGAGGGGATGGAAAAAGATATTCCATGCAAATGGAAATCAAAAGAGAGCTGGAGTAGCAATACTCATATCAGTTAAAATAGACTTTAAAATAAAGACTGTTACAAGAGACAAGGCAGGACACTACATAATGATCAAGGGATCAATCCAAGAAGAAGATATAACAATTATAAATATATACACACCCAACATAGGAGCACCTCAATACATAAGGCAACTGCTAACAGCTGTAAAAGAGGAAATCGACAGTAACACAGTAATAGTGGGGGACTTCAACACCTCACTTACACCAATGGACAGATCATCCAAACAGAAAATTAATAGGGAAACACAAGCTTTAAATGACACAATAGACCAGATAGACTTAATTGATATTTATAGGACATTCCATCCAAAAACAGCAGATTACACTTTCTTCTCAAGTGCACACAGAACATTCTCCAGGATAGATCACATCTTGGGTCACAAATCAAGCCTCAATAAATTTAAGAAAATTTTTTTAAAAAAGCATTACAATTGGAGAAATGCTAAAATGTGAAAAAGCCATCTTAGAATGAAGAAAAACAGCTAAGGAGATTATATCTCATTGCAACTCAACCATTAGTACTTGACCTAGAGGGATGGCCGTTGTGATCCCACATGGGAACCAAAGGCAAGGTCATAAAACTTGGGATCAAGATACAGAAAAGGGCACGGATATGCTTTTCCAGGTTCCCTAGGCAAAGTGACATGGAGAGAGGAGCCATGCCTTTGGTAATTATGGGGTCAGATCCCAGCTCTGCCATTCACTACCTGTGTAATATGGGTCCTTGGTCTCCTGGTCAGGGGAAATCAGGGACTTCTTCATTCATGCAACAAATATTTATTATGAGCTTAAAATGTTCCAGGCACTGTTCTAGACACTGATGATACCTAAAGGAACAAGATAGAGAAGGTCCCTGCCCTCCTGGAGCTTAGATTCTAGCAGTGGAAGCGGAGGGGGCAGGGCACACAGAGAAGTAGACAAATGAAATAAGATCACTCCACACAGTGCGACATGCACAGAAAGAGATTAAACGGGGATGGGACAGCATCTCAGAGAGGCAGCTTCTCTGAGGAGGGATGCTGGAGGGAAGTCATTCCAGAGAAAGGAAACAGCCAGTAAAGGCCCCAGAGATGCTCGGCATCACTAATTATTAGAGACATGCAAATCAAAACCACACCTCTCAGGATGGCTGTCATGGAAAAGACCACAAGTTACAAATGTTGGTGAAAACGTGGAGAAAAGGGAACCCTCTTACACTGTTGGTGGGAATGTTATCTTGGTATAGCCACTATGGAAAACAGTATGGAGGTTCCTCAAAAAACTAAAAATAGAACTACCATAGGATCCAGCAATCCCACTCCTAGGCGTATATTCGGAAAAGACAAAAAGTCTAATTCGAGAAGATACATGCACCCCAATGATCATAGCAGCACTATTCACAGTAGCCAAGACACAGAGGCAACCTAGTGTCCATCGACAGATGAACAGATAAAGATGTGATACACATAGACAATGGAATATTAATCATAAAAAAGAGGAATATTGCCATTTGCAGCAACATGGATGGACCTAGAGAGAGAGTATCATACTAAGTGAAGTAAATCAGACAGAGAAAGACAAATATATGGTATCATTTATATGTGGAATCTAAAAAATAATACAAATGAACTTATTTACAAAACAGAAACAGACTCACAGACAGAAAACAAAGTTATGGTTACCAAAAGGGAAAGGGGTGGGGGGATAAATTAGAAGTTGGGGCTTAACAGATATGTATCACTATATATATAAAATAAACAATAAGGTCGTACAGTATAGCACAGGGAACTATATTCAGTATCTTGTAATAATCTATAGTGGAAAAGAATCTGATATATATATCTGAATCACTTTGCTGTATGCCTGAAACTAACACTATATTTAAATCAACCATAGTTCAATTTTAAAAAAATAGTCTTTCTTGTTGTGGCTTCTAGGAAAACAGACTCTGATTTATCTCCTAACTCTCTATCCATTCTTCTGCTGGTTTCTTGTCCTCTCCCTGACCCGCTGATATTAATGGGCCCAGATGCTTCCACCCTTTCTCCCTGCAATCTACTCCCAATACAGCAGCCAGAGTTAGTCTTAAAATGTGAGTCAGATCATGTTACTCCTTTGCTTGGGACCCTCCCATGGCTTACTATTTCACTCAGAGTAAGAGTTCTTACAGTCACCCTTGAGGCCCTTTGTGACCTGCCTTCCCTAATCTCTTTGACCCCAGCTGACTCTGCTGCAGCCATTGTCCTCTTTGCTGTTCCTCCCACACATTCAGAATGCTTCTGCCTCAGGGCCTTTGCACTTGCTCTTCTGTCTGCCTGGAATCCTCTTTGTCCAGATATCTCGGGGGTCAGTCTCTGAACTTCAAGTCTTTGCTCAAATGTCACCTTTCAGAGAGACCTTCCCTGACCACTCCTTTTTTTTTTTTTACTTTTTTTTCCACTTTTTTTCCCAAAAGTTTTATTGGGGGAAAACTGCAAAACATTTACAGTACAATGTTTACAGTCACAATTTGTACTGAACTGATTCCCCAAATATATTATAACTCAAGTTCACTTAACCTTGTTACATTTAAATACTTATTTCTCTCAAAGTAGTCCAGAATACATACATACATAGTGCTGCAACTGTACCCACATACAAACTAAAGCTACTGCTCATTCATCTGCTGTCCAGGAAAGCATTCCTGCCTTTCCACATGGAAAAAATATATATATATAGTACAATTTTTGGAATTTTCTGTAATTAAACAAGGCATATTCATGTACTACATACCATTTTTGTACCATTCATGTACTACATACCTCTTCACTTTATTTCTATATTTAAAAATGTGATAAAAATCTTTTCCTTTTGTGCAGTTGAACCCATCCTACATTCAAATTCTCGCAAGCACTAATAGACAGAATACTTATTTGGTTGAGAAAGATTTAAGGCAAGTTCTGGCCCTTCCAAAGACACTGTGAGATTACCCTCCCCCCCATTATTGCTGCATGTCTTTATATGCAGAGTATGTCACAGTAGAACTGGTGGAATAAGCAAACAAAAAAAACATTTTTTGCTGATTTATAAAGATGGAATGAGAAAAGCATGCCACATGTAAGCCTGATTGCAAAGTATGGCTGACCGCTTCATTTTAAATTGCAACACTTCCCCCCATCCTGTTACCTTTTCTCGTTCTTTCTTTTTTAGTAGCCCTTATTACCTCTTAATAATACGATATCATCTACTTACTTGTTACATTTATGCTTTACTGCTTTAATGTCTCTTCCTTCCACCAGAACATAAATTCCACAGAGATGGGGCTCTTTCTGCTTTGTTCACTGATACAATCACTGATACAATCTTTGGATGATTCTAGATACACCCTGGGGTTTCCCCTAAGGGCTCCCCTCTACCTGAAGGGGACTGTTCCCCAGACCCTGGGTGCAGAAGGTCCCTCAGAGTCTACATACCCTGCAGACGATAAGGCTATCTAGGATATAACCTTGGATTTGAAGCAGACAAGGTAGACGTGGGGCTGAGTGGCCCTTTCCCAGCTCTGTGATCTGGAGCAAGTCACTTCAGCTCACTAAGATTCAGTTTCTTCATCTGTACAATGAGGTTAATACTTGTCCCTCCTGCCATGCGGGAGTGTGGTGGGAAGTGACCCAGGGAAATGGCCCACACGTTAGCAGGTGATGACCAAAGGTCTATGTCCATGTGTGCCAACTGACCTTTGGGAAAAAATATTGGTTCTGGGGGAGGATGCATTGTGTTTAAAACTCAGAGATCCTGGGCTTCCCTGGTGGCTCAGTGGTTAAGAATCCGCCTGCCAATGCAGGGGACACGGGTTTGAGCCCTGGTCCGGGAAGATCCCGCATGCCGCAGAGCAAGTAAGCCCGTGAGCCACAACTGCTGAGCCTGTGCTCTAGAGCCCACGAGCCACAACTACCGAAGCCTATGCACCTAGAGCCCGTGCTCCGCAACAAGAGAAGCCACCACAACAAAGAGTAGCCCTCGCTCGCCACAACTAGAGAAAGCCCGCGCGCAGCAACGCAGACCCAACACATCCAAAAATAAATTAATTTAAAAAAAAAAGACAACTCAGAGATTCTGAGAGCATCTGGATGAGGTGGAGGAGGAGTGGGTGTTCCTAAGCGGGCCATATTCACAAGGGTGGAGGAGGGCCATGCATGCCACGGTCATGGGATACTAACATGGGAAAGCCAGGCTTTGAGAGAGTGAATCCCTTCCCAGAAGTCCTCATAGACCTTCTGGTGACTCCAGGACTTCTAACTCCCAGACCAGCACTTTCTCCATCACTCCCATCTTCCTGAAGAGTGATAAATGCAATTATTTTAGTAATACAGTTGACATTTTCAGGTCCAGTTCCTTGGGCTCACAGGATACATCACAGATCGTTGTGCTCCTGTTCAGCAGCATGGTCTGTGTCTGTATCTAGTTTCCAAGAATCTTACCAGAACAGGAAGTAATCCCAGGTTATTGTCCCAACTTTGCCACTCACCTGGGTCCCTGTCCGTCCCATAGCTCTGTGTCTCAGACCACATTTCCCTTTTAACACAGTGGTACAAGTTTATGCCCATTGGATCTTTTATTTTATGATATCTTATTGGCTTTGTCTCGGCTTTATTAGTCTGTAATTTCAGGCTGGGCCCCAGGGGTATTTCTGAAATATAATTGTGTGTTTTGTATGTGGGTGGGTGTGCAGGCATGGTCTGTGGCTTTGAATCTGAATTTTAATTGGTAATAATAATAATTGATAATTAACAATTTGGATTAATAGAATAACATTTTAGTGATAAAAATAATAATAACACTAGTCATCCTTTATTAAGTGATTGGTTTTTGCCAGCCACTAAATTAAATTGAGGTAGGGAGTATTTAGGGGTGAAAAAATTGATCACACAATGTCAGTGACAGAGCCAGGATTCAAGTGCAGGCAGACTGACTCAGGAGTCCATTCTATTCTTTACAAGCAATCACTGCATCTCATATTCTCCCCTCCTCCATTGCCCTTACATCTCTTCAATAATGGTTCCCAGAACTTCCCTGGAGACTCCGTTGGGAGACTCCACGCTCCCAGTGCAGGGGGCCGAGGTTTGATCCCTGGTCCAGGAACTAGATCCCACATGCATGCAGCAACTAAGAGTTCACATGCCACAACTAAGGAGCCAGCGATCGGCAACTAAGGAGCTGGCGAGCCACAACTAAGGAGCCCTTGAGCCGCAACTAAGGAGCCCGCCTGCCGCAACTAAGGAGCCCACCTGCTGCAACTAAGAAGCTGGTGAGCCGCAACTAAGGAGCCCATGAGCCACAACTAAGGAACCCTTCTGCTGCAGCTAAGACCCGACACAACCAAATAAATACATATTTTTTTAAAAAATAAAAATAGTGGTCACCAACTCTTTGCTGCCCCAACTCACCTGGTGGATGAGGCTTCCTACAGAACTCACTTCCTTGGTGAATCTCCAATTTCTAATGCATCCTGCCCAGTTCTCTGCTGCTCACTGATTACGCCTCAGGAGTGACTGCAACAACATCATGGGGACCTCTCCTCTGGGAGAAAGGCCATACTCTGCAGACAAGCAAGAAAGGATTCTCCCACTCTAGCCCCTTCCCCATATCTCCCCACACCCCGATTTCTCACACTTCCTCCCTTGAAGTTTCCCCTTGAGTCAGGCCGAGAAGAGTTCATGAGAGGCTCTGCTGAGAATGTGCTCCTCACCTGGAAGAAGCTATTCTTGCTGGCTCATATCCCACATCCTCCAGGAACCCTCTTGTACAAGGCAGGGTTCTCAGGCTGCCAGCAACAGAAACTGACCCTTAAAAGACCTTATTGAAATAATATGGGGAAGCTCAGAGAATTTACAGAATCTGACATGATAGGCCCCAGAAAGAAGAGGAATTAGGGTACCTAAGGAGTCCAGGTAGCAGGAGTTAGTGGGCAGTTCTTTAAGGATCCTCCATCAGGGTAGGTTTTCTACCCTTATCTTCCTGTGCTCAAGGTCCAAATTCCTTGAAGAAAGAGTATGAATGGCCTGGTTTGGGTCATTTGGTCACACATACCCCTTGGCCATGGCACTTGAAACTCCAAGATTCTATGCAATGCGTTGGGGCAGTTTCCCAAGGATAATCAAGGTGCTCCAACCGGAAGGAGAAGGAAGGGATGCTGAGCAGATGAGACCCTAGACCACAGCCTCCCCTCCTTTCTCTCTAACTTACATCCACATTTCTGTCTTCCCTCACGATGGCCACTCACCCATCAGTCTTGCTTAGGGTTGTTATTTAAACTGCGTGCAATGAAATCATGGTCATAGCCATCGTTGGGCCTTACGTTGTGGCTTTCTCTCTTCTGAGAGGGAAATTTCCTCTCTTAATCTTCCTGTTTCTTACTCAGAGAGCAGAATGTTTGCTTTTAGGGTACCAAACCTAATCTTCCTTAATGGTTTTTGGGGGGGGTCACAGATTCAAGTGTACACAGAAGCCAAGCAGGAAATGTCAATTGTGGCAGACAATAGGGAGTGTTGGGGACTGTGATAAACTGGAGAGCCGAGCCCTGTGTGGCCCAAATCAGACTTTTAAAAAGTACCATATGGGCCAAACAAACCTCATCTGTGAGAGCTCTAAGACCAGTGGACCATCAGTTTATGGCCTCTACCAATCTTTAGGAACAAGCCAGAAAGTTGTGTCAAATTTTCACCCTTCACCCTGCAGCATGGCTCCCCTGAGACCACATGACGGTCTGCTTAAGTGGAGGAAGGGGAGAGGAGGAGATGTCCACTGGAAAACAGAATGTAGGTTAATATCTTCAAATATTATCCACCCAAAAAACCAATTATTCAGCTATATCCACATTTGGCTCAGGTAGAAACTTGTCTTGGGCTAGACTACATAAAATTGCTATAGAGGCACAATTACTGGCTCAAACAAAAGCTGCCTTTGACCATTGAGAGAGGAGAGTCTGGGTCAGAAGGATCAATTTTCTGATGAATCAGTGAACAATTCTGAGTGGAACTAATCAGGTTGGTGTTGTGTCGCCCTTTCTTTATAACCCATGGTTGAGTGATTTGAAATCCAACCACCCTCCTGCGATTTCCCCACCTCCTCTTTTTGCTTTCCTAACATGTATGCAAACACACTGCATATGTATGCACACACAGAGAGAATAAGAGGATGTAGAAAAGTACATGTTAGGGATAAGAAGGCTCAGAGAAATGCTAGAGGCTTCCTGCACAGGACTGGAAACAGAGGTGCAAGAGAATGACGACCAGTGGAAGGAATTCAGCTCTCTGCCTCCAGTGAATCAAGAAGGTCTCGGGGAAACATAGCCCTGGGTAACAAATTAACTCCTCAGCAAGGCAAATTCCTGGAGGATTAAAAGATGGGGAGCATTCCTAGCGAAACGTACAGTTACTGAAGCCAAGGGAATAGGAAGGGTAATCAATTAATTTTTCCCTCAGGATTCCAACTGATGTTCTTCCACAAAGGATTGAGTCCTATCTCCAAAGCCATGTTAGGTCAGGCCTGGATTACCCATCATACTAGTTAAGGTTATATTGGTTTCAGGGAAGAGAAATGGACTTTGGCTGACTTGAACAGAAAGGGGGATTATCGGAAAGCTCCCGGGGTCTTTTGTGAAACCAAAGGGAAGCTGAATAACCACAGCTCAGCAAGGGGAAGACCGTGAGCTCCAGGAGTGCATGGCTGTGTTGACATTGATGGGGCTGTCTCAGTGTGCCTAGGCGCTCGGCTCTTTGGGGAAAGAGGATCTTATGGGCCCTGTGACTTACCTCGGTTTCCCTAGAAGAGGAGGGATGCTGGTGCAAGTGATTTATTGGGGGAGCGCTCTCAGGAGAAACCTGATAGGCAGTGAGGGAAGCAGGATGGAGCAGGAGACAGAGCTGCACGTCTAGCCTCAGGCTGATCCCACCCTGGAATCTGGAGAGTGTACAGCACTGCAGTTACCCCATCTCGAAGCATGGAGCCTGCTTTTGTACCCCCATACCCATCAGTTATTGACTGTGGGCTGCCTCTGGTGGGGGAGGGCATAGTTTCTCAAGCATTTCTGGGCAAGGCAATTCAAGAGAAAGGGCAGCTGTGAGCTGCTAGCAGCCAACATTCACAGCAGCTGGGGGATGGTGCACTGCCCAGGCAAGGGGATCGGGGCAGAGCCTCGACTGCATCCACGGCGCCTGGTATGGGTAAGGTGCCCACCCACGAGCAGTCAGCCGTTGAGAGAGAGAGAGGCGGAAGCTTGAGGTCTAGACGTGGTCAGGGGCTGTTTGAATTTGTGACCCCAGGTCTAAACCCCTTAGGAAGATTTATGTTAGGTGTCTAGGTATGTACCTAGGTATGTACCCAGAAGTGGAATCTGTAGGTTATCGGGTATGAATGTGTTCAGCTTTAGTAGACATTGCCAAAGAGCTTCCCAGAATGATTGTACATTTGATACTGCTTTTAACAACGTGTGAAATTTCTATGTGCCCCACATCCTTACCAGAACTTCGTATTGTCTGTCTCTTTCTCCTTTTTTTAAAATTTTTAAAAATTTTTTGGCTGCACCATGTGGCTTGCGGGATCTTAGTTCCCTGACCAGGGATTGACACGGGCCCTCAACAGTGAGAGCGCGGAGTCTAACCACTGCACTGCCAGGGAATTCCCTGTCTTTCGTTTTAGCTCTTCTGGTAGACATGTAGTATTCTCTCATAGTGGTTTTAATTTGCATCTCTCTGATGACTAAGGAAGTCAAGCACCATTTCATATGACTTTTTCTTATTGACTTATGGGAACTTTTTATATATTCTGTATATGTGTCCTTTGTCAGATATATACCTAACAAATGGTATATGTATATATATATATATAAATAAGATAGGTATAGATATAAATATAGATTTATAGATATACACACATATACACACACATACAAGCACATACACATATATAGAGTTGGAGGAGATACATGTGATTTATATACAAAAATATATGTTATATATTATAATTTTATATTTAATATAAACATCAACATATTTATATTAAATATATTTATTTAAATAAATATTAATAAAATACTTAATACAAATATATTTTTGTATTTATATAATTATATATTACATAAGTTTGATGTATTATATATATAAATCACATATATCTTCTCCCACTCTGTGGCTTGCTTGCATTTCATTTTCATAAAGATATTTTTTAATGAATACGAACACTTAAATTTAATCTAGTTCAATTTATCAATTTTTTTTCCTTTATATTTAGCATTTTCTGTGTCTCACTTAGGAAATCTTTATCCATATCGTGGTCGAATAGATATTCTCCTATTTTTTTCCTAAAAGCTTTACTATTTTATCTTTTAAATTTAGAAACATAATTCATCTGGAATTTATTTTTTGTGTTATGAGTTAGAAATTGAGGTGTTTTTTTCCCACTATGGATAGCCAGTTATTCAGCACCATTTACGGAAAAGACCATCCTTTCCCAAATGGACTACTGTTGGGCAATCTGTCAAAAGCCGATGATAAAATATGTATGAATCTATTTCTGGTCTCTCTGTTCTCTTTCATTGGTTTATATGTTTATACTTGAGCCAGTATCACACCATGTTAATAACTATAGCTCTATACTAAGTCCTAGGGTGACTGACGTGTCTTGGTTTTCCCAGTACGTTTTGGTCCCCACCCAACATTTTTATTGAGATATAACTGACATATAACATTGCATTAGTTTAAGATGTACCACATAGTGATTTGATATATTTAACTTTCTAGGTTTTAAAACTGAAAGTATTGCATCTCAGAAAACTCCTCAGTCCCTGGCAAAGTAGGACAGTTGGCCATCCTAGTAGATGTGATATCTGGTGACCTAGATGCTCCAGCTTTGTTTTTCTTCTTCAAAATTGCCTCAGCTATTCTTCACCTTTTGCATTTCTTTATAAATTTTAGAGTCAGCGTATCAATTTCCACCAAAATAAAAAGTCTTCTGGGATTTTCGTTGGGATTGCGTTAACTTATAGCCAATTTGAGGAAATTGGCTCACATCTTTTGTTATATTTAGTCCTACATATTTAATGTTTTTTGATGCTATTGTAAATAGTACCATTTTTTAAATTTCATTTTATTTTTGTTGTTATTGTGTTGCTGTTACAGAAATAAGATGAAATTTATATTGACGCTCGTCCAGTGACTTTGCTGAATTCACTATTAATTGTAATATTTAATAGATTTTTTGAATAGTATATGTATATAATCACACCTGTAAAAAAATGGTAACTTTTTTCTTTACAACCTTTATGCCTATTATTTCACTTTCTTATCTTACTGTGCTGGCTGAAAAGTTTAGTGCAATGTTGAATGGAAGTGGTGATAGTGGTTACACAATTATATTTTAATTTGATCCTCTAAAAGTTATTGTTCTTTAACTTAAAAAAATTTGTCCTGAGGGTGAGAATTTTAGGTACTGTGGCCAAGGAATAGTTTTATGGCAGGTGGGCCTAATTATGCCCCTCCTTTTATACTAACATGAAATGGAAATACCCCTAACTGACCCCCAACGAGATGACTTATTCACATTTACCCATTTGGTGCTGAAGTTGGGATTAAAGCCTGTGTTTCCTGAGAAGCTCCCTGTGAGCACATCTGCTGGTTTTTGTTTGCCTGGCATCCCATCCTCCTTCTTACCTCCTCTTTCTTCCTTTTTCATTCCAACCATGGAATTCCAGTGAGTTCCCACGCACATCGCTCCATTCCCTGGGCTCCAGGGCCATAAACTGGGCCCATCAATTTATTTCTCCCAAAAATTCAAATAGAAGCCTCCTGAAGTCTTGTGGAAATGCCCTGAGAGCAGATCCAGGGTCTCTTGCTGCTGGTGACCTGGAGCTTACCAGTCTGCTGTCCTTCCAAAGGTCATGATCTCTAGCTCTTCCCTCAGTTTTGGAACTGCTCAAGAATCCTCTTTCCAATGAACTTCCTCTTTCCCTTACTAAAGTCGGTTTCTATTGTATGTTAGAGAATAAATATACTACTCCCAATTCTCTTTACTTTGCTACCAACATTGAGCAAAATGAGAACATATTTTTAAGGATTTAATTGCATTCCATTTGTTTATATTTTACTTATTATATAACTTTTTCTTAATTGACTCAAAACCAGTCATTGTATATTAAAACCATAACTGTGGATTTCTTTTGTTGCATATACATAATTTGAGTCCATATATCCCAGGTTTATTTATCCTGAGATAAAAAAATAACAACATTTTTTTATTTCTGTCCCTTTGAACCCTCTATTCTGGCAATAGGCAAACTTTTCTGTAAAGAGACAGATAGTAAATATTTTAGGCTTTGTGGACCATGTATGTGGTCCCTCTCACAGCTCCTCAACTGCCATTGTAGCCATAGACAGTAGGTAAATGAATGGGTGTGGCTGTGTTCCAATAAATAAATGGACACTGAAATTTGAATTTCATGTAATTTTCATGTGTCATAAAATATTCTTGTTTTGAATTTTTTTTTTTTAAATTTCAAAATGTCAAAAAAGTTCTTAGTTTGCAGGCCATACAAAAATAGGTGGTGGCCAGATTTATGCCATGGGCCATAGTTTGCCAACTCTGTTCTTGTTCCCCAGTTGATTATATATTATTGAATAGAAGAAATATTGATTTATGAAATTGAGATTATAAAATAATAAGCATGATTTATGGAATATGTAGCAACTTATTTGTCTCCTAAATTGATGGGCATGTATTCAAGGATATAACTATAAAATATTAACTGGGCAAGATTTTCTTATTTCCAGGAATTCCTATGTAACATAGGAGAATGCAGAAAGATCATACTATACACTAAATTTCTCTGTAGTTGTTTCTTGACTATCTAGTTTTATAATGTACTAATTAAATATTTATTACTAGCATAGAATCAAAGAAATAAGAGGCTTTAAGATATAAATCAGCTAGGGGTTTCCCTGGTCGCGCAGTGGTTGAGAGTCCGCCTGCCAATGCAGGGGACATGGGTTCGTGCCCCAGTCTGGGAAGATCCCACATGCCGCGGACAACGGGAGAGGCCACAGCAGTGAGAGGCCCGCGTACCGCAAAAAAAAAAAAAAAAAGATATAAATCAGCTAGTCATTTAAGGTCAGAATGATATTTGACCTTTATATCAAATTACATATTTGAATAGCATTTTATAGTTCACAAAAATTATAGTTCCATATATTATCTCTTAAGATCCTCACAACAGCCCTGGAGGTAGAAAGGCAAGGTATTATTATCCTAATTTAAAGAAGGGCGACCTGCCCAAGATTATGCAAGAGACAAGGAAGTGGGAGGAGCACTCTGGTCATGCCACCAAATCATGATCAGAGTCATTTCCATGTAATACAATGATAGAATCATGCAATTCGAGAACTGGGTGATGAGTAAATCCTGCTTCACCAGCTGACAAATGCACAGTGTCTCACCATAGGGATGTCTCTGGTTTGTCAATGCAAGCCCCATACGTCTAGATCAGTTGGGAAACCCAGACCCCCCGCTTCTCTCCTTCTCACTCCACTCCTTCCCCTGTGTCTAGGAATCACAGCCATCACAACCAGGGCTGATTGCTCTGGAAGTTGTTACCCTAGTGCTGTAGCAGCTGGGAGCCTGGCGTCACTGCTGACTCTGGAACATTCCATAGCTATGCCCTTGGAAAGCAATGATCTTGTCAACATCCACTGCTGCCCACAGGATTTGAGCACACTGTCCTTATACCTCTTACGTATGCCCCAGTCTAAGATAATCACACCACAACTCAGACCCCAGCCCCAGGTGTCAGGGAGGGCTTCAGCTACCACTCCTTTGATCACCTGTGGATACACAGGCTGTCCAAAAGAAATGATTTGGATTGAGCTTCTTGTCCTCACTGTGGCCGTTACTGGTGCATTTCCCCTCAGGGGTTCCACAAAAAAGAAAGGAAGATGCTCCTTTCCTCAGGCTTACACATTTAGACAAGTGCACCCATACTAACTGGCTCAGGGATCCCAATATTATAGTTTTTTGGATTCATTCACTCAGTCTCTTCCCCAGGTAACAAGTCAGGTGCAGAAGTAAGCTGCCCTAAAGCCTTTATATATGTATGTATGTATGTATGTATTGATTTAAATTTTGACTTCCTATTATGGCAAATTTAAAACACACACGTAAAATAGAGAATATAGTATTATATCCCATCTCCAGCATATGCGCATCACTCAGCTTTAACACCTATCAACCCTCGCCTAATCTTGTTTCATCTGTCCTGCCATTTCCCCCCTTCCCTCTAGAGTATCTTAATGGCAGTCCTGGAGATCATAGAATTTCACCCTTAAATTATTCATTATATGTCTATAATAGACAAAAGACTGTTTTCAAAAACATAACCACTGTATGCTGTGACACAATGTCATTATGACCCTGACAAAATTATTAACCTTTAAATTAATAATAATTCCTTAATATCATCTATTATCCAGTCTTTG
This sequence comes from Delphinapterus leucas, assembly GCF_059928025.1. NCBI lineage: Eukaryota > Metazoa > Chordata > Mammalia > Artiodactyla > Monodontidae > Delphinapterus > Delphinapterus leucas. The sequence continues at coordinate 55,938,842 of NC_143138.1, forward strand.
GTCAAATTTCCCCATTGTCTCAAAAACGTCTGTTTATAATTGATCGGTCAAATCAGGATCCACATACTGTATTTGGTTGTTAGGTGTCTTAAATCTCTTTTAATTTATTAAGGTAATTTCTTTGTTGAAGAAATCCTCTCATTTGCCCAGTAGAACTTTCCACATTCTGGGGTTAACTGATTGCATCTTCTTGGTGTTGTTTGACACTTTCCTATATTGTTCATTCTCCCTTCTCTCCATAAATTGATAGTTACATTTACAGGCTTGATTGGATTCAAACTCAAAATATTTTGGGGAGTGGCAAAAATACCTCATAGGTGATTCAGTATATTTTCGATTGCACCACCTTAGGACGTGTAGATGTATGGTTGTTCAACTCTTAGTGATGTTACAGTTGATCAGTGGGTCCAGGTGTTATAAGCCCAATCCATCCATATAACTCTATCCATCAGTCTTTCACTTAATGGGTTTAGCAGCCATCGATGATTGTCATTTAAATCTGATATTTTTTTTGAGTCTCCGAAATGATGAGTTTTTAAATCATTCCTTTTACATTTATTAGTTGGAAATATTTCATACAAAAGGACTTTTCCTTAACAACTCTTTGGCTACCCTAAAATACAATTTGTACAAGAAAGGCAGAATAAATGTTTTATTTACCAATTACCATTAATGTATAATTTAGCAACTTACTGTAACAACTTATAGGTAACTTGTAAGTTCTTTCTTTTCTTAATATCACTATAAACTTGTGGATGTTAACATCATTGATGTGATAAATGATTTAGAAAAGTTCTGTAGGCAATGGTGGACCACCAAAGGCAGTTCCCAACTTTCAAATGTAAAGCACACCTGCAAATGTATCTAACAATCAAACAATAAACTTCCTTGGTTTAGGAGGAATCCTTTCCTACAGAGCTAAAAAGTAAGATCGAAATCTCTAAACATAGCTAAACTTTTAGCTATGACATTGAACAATGAATATTTCCAAGATTCTGCTTGGTCTCTGATTTTCTTCTTTCCTTCACTCTGTCTACAGACCTTCATTTCATGAATGTCTCATCGTCTGGTTGAGGCTAGACACTCACTGCTTCTGGCACACTTAAGGATTTCATCTTTACATCATTCACACTACACTTACAAGATCTACATTTCCTATAACTAGTATTTGTACTTTCATTTTTATAAAATAAGAGCAAGTAAATACTCGAATAATTTTTTCTTTTTTTTTAATTGAAGTGTAGTTGATTTACTATGTTGTATTAGTTTCAGCACAGTGATTCAGTTATATATATATATTCTTTTTCAGATTCTTTTCCCTTATAGGTTAATACAAAATATTGAGTATAGTTCCCTGTGCTATACACTAGGTCCTTGTTGGTTATCGATTTTATACAAAGTAGTGTGTATATGTTAATCCCAGCCTCCTAATTTATCCCTCCTTTCCCTTTGGTAACCACAAGTTTGTTATCTATGTGTGTGAATACTCAAATAATTGAACGCTGCTCTAATAATTGAAAACTAGCATGTGGACAGCAGTGGGGATGAGGCTCAGACTGAAGCATGGACCAGCAGTGAGTGGCACCATGGGAGAGTTCAACGTGCTTGTCAGCTGATGTGCCAAGGCCAGAATTTATTCTGTAAAAGGAGGGTTGAGTATTTTGGTGGGGAGTGCATGAAACTGCTATTGAATATGACACACTGGGTTTGCTGTCAGCTTACTCATTATATCTCCACTAGACAGTCAGTTAGTTAGTTAGTTAGTTCTAGGAGGGCAGGAGCCGCACTTGTATTGTTCATTTACTCCCAAGCATCCACGACATGCTTTTTTGTTTTAAATGAAAGAATAAATGATGTATGCGAAGCAAGAGAAAAATCTACAATGGTTTTGAGCAGTGAGAATCATAATTAGATCTATTTTTCAGTTGTATCTGTTGCATATTTTTGACTCGGGGGTATTGGTATTATAAACTCTTTTCTTTAAAAATTAATTTATCTGGGACTTCCCTGGCAGTCCAGTAGTTAAGACTTTACCTTCCAATGCAGGGGGTGCGGGTTTGATCCCTGGTCAGGGAGCTAAGATCCCACGTGCCTCTGGGCCAAAAGAACAAAAAAAACATAAAACAGAAGCAATATTGTAACAAACTCAATAAAGACTTTAAAAATGGTCCACATCAAGAAAAAATCTTTAAACATTAATTTATCTGAGACAGATGTAGTACATTTCATCTAGGAATATTTTGAAAAGTAAACAATCAAGTCAAATCACTGATAATTTCATTTCTTAAGGTTAACATTTGGGTATCTCATCCTGTAATTCTCTATGTATAATATTAAGAATACTGGAATCATCCAGAACATATTGTTCAGTAACCTACTTTTAACATTTAAATACATGGTTAACACTATCCTATGTTACCTTTTCCTGCAATAGAAAATTTAAAAGTAACCAGACCTGGGCGTCCCTGGTGGCGCAGTGGTTAAGAATCACCTGCCAATGCAGGGATTTGGCAGGGACACGGGTTCAAGCCCTGGTCCGGGAAGATCCCACATGCCGTGGAGCAACTAAGCCCGTGCGCCACAAGTATTGAGCCTGCACTCTAGAGCCCTCAAGCCACAACTACTGAGCCCATGTGCTACAACTACTGAAGCCCGTGCACCTAGAGCCCGTGCTCCGCAACAAGAGAAGTCACTGCAATGAGAAGCCCGTGCAGCACAACGAAGAGTAGCCCCCGCTCACCACAACCAGAGAAAGCCTGCGCACAGAACGAAGACCCAGTGCAGTCAAAAATAAATAAATAAAATAAATTTAAAAGTAACCAGACCCAAATCCAATTTCTAAACATGAAATTCTGATGAACAGGACCACAGAGCAGTGATTCTGATCAGAATTGTGCTTGTTAATAAAAGCAGACTATTCCGTGGCACACACAGCTCCAGGATGTGAGATTAACTTCAACAACCATTCATTTAGATTTGGTTTGATTTTCGGCCAGTCTTATGACCAACTTGAAGCAGGTCCTAGGACAGAGAATGTTATGTTTGGTGTCCAGGGAAGCAGCAAAGTAGAGGAGCCACCCCAAATTCCAGACGAATAGATAGAGTCAACATTCTCTTTATAGCAAAGTTATCCATTTACTGCAGCAAAATTTAAACTAAAATGTTAAAAATGCCACGTAAATTAGGTCAGACATCTTGTGGGGAAAGTAACCTGTTAGTATAGAAAGGAATGGAAACGGTGAACCTGAAAAGAAGCTGAAAAGACATATCTGTAGATACATTTTGCTTTCAAGATTCTACACTATGTAAATGTCCTTCTAGAAGATGAATTTGGGCTGATTCATTGTCACTTGCTTCTGCAGTGGTTTTCCAGGCACCTTAGCTAGCAGCCACCCTGCCTGCAGGCTGTTGAAGGCAAAAAAATATGTTTCAGGCAGACTGACAATAGGAAATAATTGTAGGACAAGAAACTACCTGCAATACCTAGGTGGGAGTATCCTGGAAAGTGTTGTGCTGAAATATTGACCCTTCCAGCTGGTTAACTTTGAGGTTCATGCATTTACTTTTGGTGAGGTTCACTCAGCAATAACAAGTGAATATATGACAGCCTAATGATTCATGGGGAAATAAAGTATTGCATACAGAATCGGAAAAGATTCAACATGAGTGCATGGCATTACTAACTTCTTTTAAAAGCATAAGGAAGGAACAATGTTTAGGCCTTTTGAGTTACCAGGTGTAGAATGCATTGTTTTTTGACATCACTATCCAGTTCCTTATTTTGGTGACAGTGACCCATTTTTTTTCCCAGGGAACCACTCCTCTTCTATAGTCCATGCTCTTTGGGTGAACCAGAGGTGAAGCATATGACTCATATTTGGCCAATCACAGCACAGAATTTTCCTAGCTCAGTAATTTGTTAAGGGATGGGCAGTTAACCAGGTTGGTTCAATTAGTGAATCCAGGACTACTGGGAAGGATCTCTTTCTTGCTGAACTTGGACTGGGGTGGAGGTACACTTTGAAGTTGTTGGGAACTGTCTTGCTATCACATGAAGTTTGAGTATAAAGCTAATACGGAGGAGGGCTGAGCCTTTTTTTTTTTTTCCCCAAGAGGGCGCTCTCTTATTCCTCCAAAGTGATATGGGCGTGAGGGCAAAAGACTGAAAATTCTAAGTCTACCCTTATTTTCGTAAGTGTAAACTTACGAAGCTACAAGTGTCCAAATTAAATATTTGTAAGAAAATTGATGCTTTATGATAACAAACTCTACATTCCAATAATTTATTACATGAGCATTGTAAAATGTCTTTGTGATATGGCATTGTGAAGTGTGTAAAAGAAAATAGATCTTTTCTCAAGAAATGTATACTCTGTTTAGATAAGACCAACGTTAAAGCACAAAACCCTTTAGAATGCAAGTGCAGAGCAGATAGTGATGCATATAAATATTCTGAATGTAATATAAAGTAACTGGTAACTACAAACAAAACTAGCCTCGAGGGCTTCCCTGGTGGCGCAGTGGTTGAGAGTCCGCCTGCCGATGCAGGGGACACCGGTTCGTGCCCCGGTCCGGGAGGATCCCACATGCCGCGGAGCGGCTGGGCCCGTGAGCCATGGCCGCTGAGCCTGCGCGTCCGGAGCCTGTGCTCCGCAACGGGAGAGGCCACAACAGTGAGAGGCCCGCGTGCCGCAAAAAAAAAAAAAAAAAAAAAAAAAAAGATCCTGTTGTGTTCCTGTGTTACTAGTGCCTAACTGGGGGCCTGGTATACAGTAGATGAGTAACTTTGCTAAATGAGCTGTAATATGAAGAATGTTTGATTACTCATTTACAATGTATATACAATGCAGAAGAGCCATCACTTGATTATCTGTGATTAGGCATTTATACATAACTGATACCTTCACGAATTTCCAAATTCTCCCTTCTCATCAAACTTTCCTCATCACTAAGTCTGAAGAAAGTAACTTACACTTCTCTTTCCTTCGTTTGCTCTCTGGTGGAGTAAAGGATGAGCTGCTCTGGCTAGGAGAATCCATATGGAGCTAGAATTAGCCGTAAGTGAGATCTGGCTTCCAAACCAACAGACCACAGCATTCTCATTCGGATAGTTAGATGTTTACAAACTTTTTTCTTTCTTTTCCCAGTCAAATGAGGACCTATGCATTCTTTGTTTTTTTTTTTTTTTTTTGCGGTACGCGGGCCCCTCACCGCTGTGGCCCCTCCCGTTGCGAAGCACAGGCTCCGGACGCGCAGGCTCAGCAGCCAGGGCTCACGGGCCCAGCGGCTCCACGGCATGTGGGATCTTCCCGGACCGGGACACGAACCCGTGTCCCCTGCATCGGCAGGCGGACTCTCAACCACTGCGCCACCAGGGAAGCCCTGCATTCTTTTACTTTAATAGCAATCTCTTTGAAAACATTTCAGTGGTCAGAGGATGTATTAAAACACACATACGCAGGTTGTATAAATTTATAGGTTTATTAGGGCAGGAAGACATGGAACAATATAAGCAGAAAAAACAAAAATCTTACAAATAAATCACTTTTAAGTGTGTTGACCCACAGAATTTTTTAGTAAACTTGTAATTCCAGACGAGTATTGTGGCAAGCTTATTGATATTGCCGTCTGCTAATTAAGGAAAGGGAGAAGCGCCAGATATAACAGAAATGAATTGTTGCAAAGTGGTAATTTTCTGATATGATGAAACACAAAAAGAAACTAAAAATCTAAAGATAGCAAGATGTCAGTTTCTTAGTTTTAATAATGTATTATAGGTTATGTAAGATGCTGCCAACGGGGGAAACTGGGTAAAGAGTACACAGGACTTGTCTGTACTATTTTTGTAACTTCTTGTGAGTCTATAGTTATTCCCCTCCCCCACCCCCAAAAATAGGAAAGCAAGAAAAAAATAGGAAATCTAGATAAGAAATAATGTTTGGAAAGAGAGCTTAAAGCAAATATACATAGTCAGCAGTCACAGACTGTTGCTTTGCTAGGTTTCCATAGGTTTGTAAGGAGTCAACCAAAATTTAAAAAATTCTTTCAAAGTATGCTACATATACACTTTACTAATAAAAATACTGGGCTCTGAAAAGTAGCATCCTATTTTTAATGTTTGAACTAATGTTTTCCAGAGATGTGTGTAGAGTGAAACATAGTATTGTGTTTGCAAAAGTCAATTTTGTGAAAGCCACAAAAATGAGTGTTTGCTCTTGAGAAAGGAAAATTTGTATTTCTTGACATCATCAAAGAAAAATGTGAAGGATCTGATATGAAATGAACAAAAATGTACAGATCCTACCACCTCATTGCTCAAAACCATATAAACACTTTAAAAATTTTCCTTCATCTATTAATATGTCCCTAGAGCGGACAGCCCACACAGACCTGGGGGCATTCACATGTCAGAATTATTCCATAAAGATTTGGGAACACATATTTTTGGCAGAGAGAATGTGCAGAGAAAGACTGCTGTGAAACAGTTCAGAGTGATGCATTTAGTCAGGATCCCCTTGCAATGACAAAATGTTAGTGTCATACTTTATAACATTCTTAGGAGCCTTTAAAAGACACATGCCATCATGAACTTTTTTTTTTTTTTTTCCGGTACGCGGGCCTCTCACTGTTGTGGCCTCTCCCATTGCAGAGCACAGGCTCTGGACGTGCAGGCTCAGTGGCCATGGCTCACGGGCCTAGCTGCTCCGCGGCATGTGGGATCCTCCCAGACCGGGGCACGAACCCGTGTCCCCTGCGTCGGCAGGCGGACTCTCAACCACTGCGCCACCAGGGAAGCCCATGAACTTCTTTTTAATATTTATTTATTTGGACGCGCCAGGTCTTAGTTGCGGCATGCAGGATCTTTAGTTGCTGCATGTGGGATCTAGATCCCTGACCAGGGATCGAACCCAGGCCCCCTGCATTGGGAGTGCGGAGTCTTAGCCACTGGACCACCAGGGAAGTCCCCACTGTGAACTTTAAAACAAGTGGAATAGTTTTTTTGGCAACAGATGGCAAATATCCTATAGTGGGAGAAGTAAAAATACAGAGAAGTTCCAAAATTGCCTCATACCACTCTACCTTAAAGTATACTCTCATAATAAAGTTATAAGAGCAATATAGAAATTTGCTTGGCCGTACACTTCATTTATGTTTCCTTTTTAAATATTAAAGTACAGCAATATAGCATAAAGTAAAAGGGGAATTAGGGCCAGAAAGACTAGAGTTTCAAATTCTGACTCTCAGCTACTAGTTTTGTTACCTTAGGCAAGTCATAATTGCTCTGAATCTCAATGTCTTTGTTACTAAAATGGGTATAATAATCCCCATATCTCAAGGCTGGTCCTAGTACTGAAAGGGATAATATATTTAATAGCTTAGTACAATGCTGTGCAAATAGTAGGTAGTCAATAAGTGTGAGCTTCCTCCCAGTTTTCCCAGAAGATATGGCAAAACCTTTCTTTGTTAGTTTGCTATGAGCCAAAACAAGTGGCTAAAGAGTAAGATTTTAAAAAGCAAGAGCATCTAATCCTAATATTACCCAATCTTTCCATTAATTATGCAGTTATATAAACTTAAATATTTAATAAACATTATTGGATTTATTGGTATTATTCAGGTGCCTGAATAGGTTCTCTCTTGAAAGTCCGCTTTTTATTTTATCTTTAACTGATTTAGCAAAAATATGTCATTAATTCTTTTATTCAGATCATAACATAGTATGATCTTTTGGGAATATTAAGCCCCTATTGATCCCAGGTGAAAACCATAGTTTCAGTGTTTGCTCACAGGTCTGAGAAAAATAGTGACATGGAAAGAGAAAGTGCGAGGTTAGAGATTTTGTCTTTCAAGGCTGATGGTATGATAATTCTCCTGTGGTGAAGCCACCTGTTGATGTCTTACTGCCTAGAGACCAAAGTTCCCTAATTCATGCCTCCCTTGCAGTGCCATACTCCAGCCGTCATGAACTCTAAAGGGAGAGCAAGCCTTCTGAAATCGCAGGGGTGGGCAGCAGAGAAACAGCCCTTGGAAGGCATTAGAGCCAGGTTCTTAACATGGAATTGTGGGCTTATTCAGGGGGTTCTGGAACCTACAGTCCCTGGATGTAAAGTGGTGTCGAAGTGTATTTCGTGCCTTCTTCCCAGGAGGCTGTTCAACTACCGCTTCCCTCTAGAGGTTTTCTCCAACCAACCCATCCTGCCAGAGGTCTCGCCCACAAAATCTCTCATCACCTTTGTGTATTTCCTGCGAAGCCGCACCGCAATCTGTCATTGCCTTGTTTGCTTAAATCCGTCTACCCTACTAGAAAATGAGCTTCCCAAAGCGCAGGACCCGGTCTTTCTCCAGGGCCTTGAACCTGGTGGATCTCGAGAGAGACTTCCGGAATGAAGGACAGGTCCGTGTCCATCAGATATTTAACGGACTCTATATTTTTCCCCCCTCGCCCCCAGCATTCTTCTACGGAAATCATTTCAAAATCATTCATTTTGGAAATAAGGCTTTCAGCATTTCGACCACACCCACCCACCTTCGTTCCTACCGTTAGAACTGACACCCGGGCCCACTCACCCAAGCCCACTAGGCCGGACAGTTTGGAGGTGACCAGGGCAGGGGCTGCCTCGAACGGGCACGCGCATCAATTCACATTCCCGGACCCGGTCCTGGGTCGGAGGGGTTGGGTGGGCCCCGCGGGCCCGGAGGAGCCACCTCGGGAGGCCGCCCGGGCCTCCACCTTACCCGCGGTCCCAAACCTCTTCCCCACAGGTGGTGCGCAGCCGGCGGCTGGGGGACAAGCCCGTCCCGCAGCGCGCGCCACCGCGACCACAACTGCTTCCGGGTGAGCGGGTCATAGACACTGTGGCCCCGCCCCTCCTCCGCCTCCGCCGCCCGCCGCTCGGGCTGCGGCTCCTCCTGGGGGCCGGTTCCCGCTGTCTCAGCCGCGGCGCCTAGGGACATCGGCGTGACTGACCGACCGGCTGCCGCGCCGGGAGCCGCCGCATCCAGCCCGGCCCGCCTGGCCGGGGACCCAGGACCCAGTCCGCCCTCCGCGCCCCTCGCCCTTCGCCCCGGCGAGCTCCCGGCCGGCGAGCTGCGCTCCGGCCCTTCCCGGGCGGCGTCGCAGCCATAGCCCGCGCCCGGAGACAGGTAAGGGCCGCTCCTCCCGCCGGCCTGGAGGGGAGCGGAGAGCGGGGCCGTCTTCCCGGCCTCTGCAGCCCGGCGAGGTCCGCGCCGCCGCGGACTCCTGCTAGGGGCCGGGCCCCCAGGCGGGCCCCGGGGTCGAGGTTGCCCCCTGCCTGCGGCGTCCTCGGGCTTCACGCCGGGTCTCGAACGCGCAGCCTCGGTCCGCGAGCGGGGACGGCGTTACTCCCATTGTGGGAGAAATGAACTCGGGCCGCTGTCTCTCCGCTTCGAGTGCTCGGGGCTCCTTCTCCTGCTCCCCGGACGCGGCACTCCCTCGGTTCTGTACCCGTCCGGCCACCCCGGGGAAGGGTGTCAGGCCGGTGGAGGGCGTAGCGCTTTTGTGGGATTTTTTTTCTTCCTCCTTGACCCGAACTGAAGCGCGGGCATAACAGGCGCTTGTTAGGAGTGTCAGGGTTAATGCTTGACTAATGCGAGGTGTTATTCACACCCAGATTGTTAAGCTATATAGCTCCAGCCAGGCCTGCTTCTCGTGCCCGTGGATATCCCGCAGGAAGCCAGAGAACCTAAGGAAACCTGTGTCTTTTTCTTTCTTCGAGGGGACGGAAAAGTGCAAGTGTTTGCTCTACTTTTTCCACCGTGGGAGATACAAATATAAGGCTGCGGAGACCTGGCCAGGGAAATATTGCATCCTAAACTGTAACTCTTTGTAGCGTATTTTCTTTGAGTTTCCATTTAATGACTCAGCATTTCTGCCCGAAAAAGAAAAGCTGCAGCGTAGGTTCATTGATTAAAAGATAATATGTAAGGATAACAGTGCCCGTTACTTTTTTATGGCATCACAATGGGAAGAGAATGTGGATACAGTAATGGAACCACAGAGATGGAGAGCAGGGTGTGGATGGATCAGTTCTTAATTAGTGTTTAAAATAACATTGTTTCAAGGTAAAATGTTTATTTGGGGGATGCTTCTGTATGAAGAGGTGCAATTGTTGGAAAAGGCAAAGTGTTGCAGGTAAGGGTTAGTTGGCAGGAACTTGGCGTTTGCTGTGGTTTGAAGGTCTTGCAGAATTAACCGTTTAACAAACATCATGCTCTGTTTAACACATGTAGGGATGATGACCCAGTATTATACTCATGTAGAATAAGAATTTCGGAAAGTGTGATTCATTTAGGAAGTTAGGTCACTGGCTTTGTGAATCATTGATATGGATATTAAACTTGGAATAGAGGAAAGCTAGAAGTTTGTTACTGCCTGTTTAATTAGATGCCTTTGCTCATAGGAAGTGTTGTAATGATGCTTTGTTAGGTTTGTTGCTGCATATTTATTGTCATGAAGTATAGTAAGGAAATAAAAAGTGAACTTTTGCAGAAGCTTTGGATTTAGAATAGTTTGTTAGTTCCTAAGTGGATTGTTGTGATTTTACCCACTTTCTTTTTTTGCCAAATGTGGGAAGATAAATAAAGGAAGGTAAGTGTCTAGAAACAAAATAAATATCGGTGAAAAGGAGAGCTACATCTTTAAGGCAGGAAAAACTTCACTGAAAGAATCTGCGGTACACAGAAGAGTCTTGAGTGAAAGGCCTTACCCATTTGGGGGATTCTGCCCTTAAAAGTGTGCAGTGAGACTATACTGAGCTCATATTTAAGTTCTGGTAGAGAAGAAAGTGTGTATTGAAGTGGTGCTTCATTATTGGAATGAATTCATTTTAAACTAGAAATAACTTTTTATTACAGAAATGTAATTTGATCATTTTGGCTTTTAACGTGTTGCTAAGCAAAATGACTTTGAATCACAGCGTTCTTGATACTCTTAGCCTTCTTTTCTTTTTCTTCTTTTTGGAAGTCAGCTTATTTTACCTTGATTTTGATTTATAAGGAACTTTAGTTAGTTATCAGTTGTAAAGTAATAGTAAGTTTACCCTGTTGGTCTTGCTTACGAAATTCCTTTAATTCTTTGACTAAATTTCCGCATCTTATTTCCTTGGATGTCCATTCTTATATTCAGAGTGTTCCCTAATGTTGCTTTTGATTTGTGTCCAGCTAATAGTGACTTAAGAGTTTCAGTTTCCAGTGAACAGCTATTCCCTTTTGGAAAATCCCTTGTGGAAACCGCCTGAACTGACAGTCCTGATAGGTAGATATGCAAGAGAAGCCTTCTTAGGTCAGGATTTAAGCATCTCCACAATGAAGGAAAAAAGTGATACGGGGAATATATTTGGCAAAGTAGAGTCTTTTTCTCTCAAAACAAAACCAAAAACTGATCTTTACTAGAAATGAGAGAGAGGGAGCAGTTTCTTGCAAAGCTGTTTGTGAATTGTTTACCCTGCTCCTAGTTGGAAGAGGAACAGAATTGATGATAATATATATATTAAAAAAAACTCCCTATAGCGTGTTGGGAATGTCGATGAGGATCATTTTAGAGGAAATACAGTTCTTCTGTCCTCAGCATAGAAGCACTTTCCATTGCACCTACATAGAGACCATTTCATAGCCTTTTCCTTTTAGGTGGTTGCTTTCTCTCTGGAGAATCTGAACGGAGAGATGGTCCTTTAACAGGAAAAATGTACCACCTTATCCAGTTTGCAAATAAAGACTTTATGACCATCATTCAAAACTCAACTTTTAAAACTTCAGAAGGAAGGAATTGAGCAAAATTTACCCTGTGAGTAAAATAACTTTGGCTTTTTCTCCATTCTTTCCTTTAAGGTAATAGATAGGATACCATTAGAAATGATTTTTTGTGTGTTGCACATTGTGCTTTCACTTTAAAAACTTTTTGGCCTACAATAAATTAAGCCACACTTAAAAGGAATAAAACACTGGGCTAAAAACTGGGTTTATTATATGCTAATACTTTTTCATTTATTCTGTTATATCTTTATTTTGGTCGGGGAATGGAGAGAGAATTCTGTTTCTTGTAGAAGCTCTGAGATTTGCTCCATATGTATGCTTCTGTTTTGGTCTAGTGGTGGGGAGAGCAGTAGATAAGAATACAGGTGGTTAAGAAGACAGAAGGGACTTCCTTGGTGGTGCAGTGGTTAAGAATCTGCCTGCCAGTGCAGGGGACATGGGTTCGATCCCTGGTCCGGGAAGATCCCACATGCTGCAGAGCAACTAAGCCCATGCGCAAACCCAATGAAGCCATAAATTAATTAATTAATTAATTAATTTTTTTAAAAAAAGAAGAGGGAAGAAATGGCATCCATAGAAGGGGAGTGCTCACTTCATGGGTTCAGTAGATGTTTGTGGGACTTTTTAAAATTGCTAAACATTTAAAAAGAAAATGTTATATGGTGAAAAGGAAGTTTTCTTTCCACAGTAAACTTCTAACCTTCTTCCCCCACCCCCTACGCTGACTACATAATCCAAGCAACCACTCTTAATGGTTTCCTGTGTATCTCTCTCCAAATTTTCTCTTGCATATATAATCACCTATGTTTAGGAGGAATGTCCTATACCTTTCATTCTTACCCTTGATATGTCTTAGAGATCATTGTATATTAGCACATATGTCCATCTAATTTTTAAAAAGAATGGATGTCCTGCCTAGTGTAGATGAACCATAGCTTGTTCATTTTCCATAATTTATTTTAACATTCCCTATTGACAGACATTTAGGTTGTTTTTAGCTTTCCACTAACACTGCTGTAAGGAACAACTCGTATGTAAGTCTTTGCTCTAGTGCATAAGTGTGTATATGGAATTTATTTCTGAAAGTGTGAGTGTAAGTTTGGGAATTAAATTGTGAAATTTTAAAAATTTATTTCAAGCTTATATTGGGATTTATTTTATAATAGAAGTTACCTTTTTCTTAACCTTGTAGGAGAAAAGAGTGCTTAATTGCTTTGTATTCTTTATCCTCACAATTTAAAAATATACTGTAAATGTATTTTATAAGGTAATTTTCAACATTTTAGAGTGACAGCTGGGTAATTTTATTTATACAGGTAAAGGTAAAAGTACTGTACCTTGAAGACTGTGCTATTACAAACTACTTCATTTATATTTGGTAATACTAGTTAAATGAGTGCCTTTTGTAGTAACTTGATTGTTTTAGGATTTGATGACCAATATCAATTAAAAACATTGTATATAGTTTTACTTCTTGCCCTGCAGAAGTCTGCTGCCATATTATTAGTCACATGGGAAATAAATGGCCTACCTTCTCTCTTCCTTTATCTTCTATAGCCTAGTCTATTCCTAATAAAATAAACCTCTGTGGGGTTTGAGATCCAAAATCCTTTTGCAAACCAAAGTGCTATTGATGGATTAATTTCTCAAGGCAAAAGGTAGGTACAGATTTAGTCTTTATTCTTCAGAGTGTTTGTGAACAGAATAAGGGAGGTTTACATTTTTAATTTCAATGTTATACAGCTCACTCATGACCAGGAGGAGGTTCAGGAATCTTTGCCCTTTTAAAATGAGAGAGACTAGTGGAAAAAAAAAGTGCTGAGGGACTAACATATGAGGATGAAGTTGGAACTTGTGAGTGGCAGTTTCCCTGGCTGGTGCCCAGGGTCTATTCTGAGGCCTTGTCAAAGCTCGTCTGACAGAACCCACCACATAACCACAATCTATCCTGGCCCCACTGCAAGTCAGCAAGGCCTGCGGTTTAGGAAAAGTGGCAGCAACAGAAGAGGGAGCTTATAAAGACATTTGCCTTCAGAAGATTAAGGCTAAGTTTTGGGGTGAAAATGTGCTTAGCATGCGTATCCTAGGATCCAGTTTTTTTTGGTCTTCCCTTTTTAGGGAATGAGCATGATTAAGGAGAACTAACGAGGCCAGCATTTTAGAAAAATGTGCACAAAGAGGAGCACAGGATTGTACCAGTATTGATGTCATGTCTGGTTCTGAGAGTGTTTGGCGGGGATCAGTCAGATGTTTTACAACAGGGGAAAGACGTTACTGTTACCCATGCAGGGAGGTCATGCCCCGAGTTGAAATGGTAGTCCAATTCAGAGACCTTCACACTTGTCCCTGGGATCAAAAGGACACTGGGAATGATGGGCTGTTTTACAGGATTATTTTGAGTTTATACAGAGAAATCAGCTTCTTCCCAAATTCTCATTCTCTTCTTCCCATAGAACTGTACAGTAGCATGTGTAATATCAGGAAGTTATCTCTTTAAACTCTTGCTTATTACCAGATGCTGTGTCCCAGCATAGCTGCCTTTCTGTACCAGGTGCTTTCTCATGAAAACCTTGGTCTTTCTGTGCTAAGTGAATAAAGTACTTGGGTTTGAAGTTCTTTAACTGATCTCACTTCTTAGGCCAGAAAGCAGTTAAAGAGCTTAGTGTGCCAGTCTTTTGATCAGGGTTCATGTCACCATATTTATCCACAGCCTTGGATTAGAGTGGAGGTTGTTTGAAGAATTTGGCATACAGACTTCATTTATAGACGCAAAGCCCGCAGATAGTTTCCTTTCTTTTGCCTTAGGTTAGGTTGGCACGCCAGGAAATTGAGTTTTTCTTGCCCTCAGAAATTTGGATTGTTAGCATTTGATGATGAGGATGTATTTAGTATTCAGTGTGAGGAGAAAAAATAATCGGAATATTTTTCTCTCTTCTCTATTCCTATTATCGGGTTTATTCCTATTGTCTTGTTATATCCCTTCCCTGTTTCGGCCTTCCCCTCCTCCTCCTAAAAGAGTGGGATTAGAACAGAGCAGAGGGGAGAGAGCGGAAAAGAGGTTGGGAAAACCTTGGAGTGCAGCGGCTTATCAGGGTGTTTTTATTTTCTCAGAAGTAGATTATTACTTTAAAATCATAGTCATCTTTTTCCAGTGCTTTCAGTTTGAACCCTCTATATCTTAGTTTTCTTTCATTATGAACACCAAAATTTTAACTACTTTTGATACAAAATGTCTTTACTGCTTTAGGAAACAAATTTAACTTTTAAGTTGCTTGTTCTGATCACTTTGTTATTCTTTCTACATCTCCCACTTGCCTCAATAGAAACATTTTAACAGCTAGGAGCGGCTTTTTGGCTGTCTGATTTCTGCCTTGAGTAGAGTATGCTGTGTGCAGAGCATTAGGATGTTAACTTGTTTATTTCTCTGTTAAATGGTTTAATCATTTATGATAAACAATATAATTATTGTATTTATTGTAATATTTATTGTATAATTACAATATAATTAGTAAGCATACATGTTGTTTCTATTTTTAAAAAAAAGAGAAGCATTCCAGTTAAGTGATGCATAGATTATAGGACTAAAAATAGGGGGGAAAAATTCATTGTAGGTTTAGATTAGATGTTTTTCCCCTATCATGGTTATCACTATGTCTAAGTAGATAGTCAAGGAAATAAGAGGGTCGCTGTCCTCCTGTCTTACTACACTCATCTTTTGCTCTCTATCCAAGGTGGTTTTTTAGTTGTGGTAAAATACACATAACATAAAATTTACCATTTTCAGCATTTTAAAGTATACAATTCATTGGCATGAAGTACATTCACATTGTTGTGCAGCCATCACCAACATCCATCCCCAGAAATTTTTCATCCTCCCAAATGAAAACTCTGTGCTCATTAAACAATAATCCTCATTCCCCCCAGCCTCTGGTAACCACTATTCTACCTTCTGTCCCTATGAATTTGACTACTGTAGGTACCTCATATAAGTGGACTCATGTGGTATTTGTCTTTTAAAAACTAGTTTATTTCCCTTAGCATAATGTCCTCAAGCTTCATCCATGTTGTAGCATGTATGAAAATTTCACTCCTTTTTGAGGCTGAATAATATTTCATCATATAGATATAGATATATAGCATATTTTGTTTATCCATTCACCTGTTAATGGACATTTGGGTTGCTTCCACCTTTTGACTGTTGTGAATAATGCTGCTACGAACACAAGTGTTTATCTGTTTGAGTCCATCCTTTCATTTCTTTTGGGTATATATCCATAAATGGAATTGCTGGATCATATGTAATTCTATGTTTAATTTTTTGAAGAATTGCCATACCATTTTCCACAGCAGCTGCACCATTTTACAGTGTACAGGGTTGTAATATCTCTGCATCCTTGACACAATTATTCTCTCTTTTTTCTTTCTATCTTTCTTTCTCTTTAAAAATAATAGCCATTCTAATGGGTATGAAGTGCTATCTCATTGCGTTTTGACTTGCATTTCCCTGATGATTAGTGATGTTGAGCATCTTTTCACATGCTTTTTGGCCATTTGTATATCTTCTTTGGAGAAATATCTATTCAAGTCCTTTGCCCATCTTTGAATGGGTTGTTGTTGTTGAGTTTTAGGGGTTCTTTATATATTCCAGTTATTAATCCCTTATCAGATATATGATTTGCAAATATTTTCTCCCATTCCATGGGTTGATTTTTTTTTTTACTCTGTTGATAGTGTACTTTGATGCCCAAAAGTTTTAATTTTGAAATCCACTTCATCTAACTTTTCTCTTGTTGACTGTGCTTTTGGTGTCCTATCTAAGAAATTATTGCTATATCCGATGTCAGGAAGCTTTTTGTGTATGGACAGTTTAAGCTCTTACATTTATTTCTTTGACCTACTAAGGGTTAATTTTTGTATATGGCATACACTAAGGGTCCAACTTTATTCTTCTGCATATGGATATCCAGTTTTACCAGCACCATTTGTTGAAAAGACTGTCCATTCCCCATTGACTGATCTTGACACCCTTGTTGAAAATCATTTGACCACATGTGCTGGGTTTATTTTAGTGCTATCTATTATATTCTGTTGGTCTATATGTCTCTCTTTATGCCAATACCACACTGTTTTGGTTACTGTAGCTTTCTAGTAAGTTTTGAAATCAGGAAGTGTGATACCTTCAACTTTGTTCTTCTTTTTCAAGATTGTTTTGGCTATTTGGGGTCCTTTTAGATTCCACAGGAGTTTTAATGTTGGGATGGGTTTTTCTGTTTTTGCAAAAACTGTCATTGGGATTTGATAGAGATTGCATTGAATCCATAGATTTCTTTGGGTATTTGACATTTTAACAATATTAAGCTTTCCAATCCATGAACCTGAGATGGCTTTCCATTTATTTATGAGTCCTTTAGTTTCTTTCAGCAATGTTTTGTAGTTTTCAGTGAACATCTTTTGCCTTCTTGGTTAGGTTTATTCCTATTACTTTGTTCTTTTTTCTTATTGTAAATGGTGTTGTTTTCTTAATTTCCTTTTTGGTTTGTTCATTGTTAGTGTATAGAAATGCAACTGATTTTTTGTGTGTTGATTTTTGTATCCCTACAACTTTGCTGAATTCATTCATCCACAGTTTTAAAAGCAGTTGTATTTGTTTTCTATGTTGTATAACAAAGTACACAAATTTAGCAACTTAAAACAACACACATTTATTATCCTACAGTTTCTCTGGGGCAGGAGCCTGAGCGAGGTTGAACTGAGTCCTCTGCTTAGGGTCTCATGAGGCTGCAATCAGATGTTGGCTGGGCTGAATTCTCACCTGAAAACTCAACTGGGGGAGAATTTGCTTCTAAGCTCACTTAGATTTTTGGCAGAATTAATTTTCTTGTGGTTTTATGACTGAGGCTTCTTGCTTACTAGAAGTTACTTCGTAATCTAGAGGCTATCTTCAAGCTCCTAAAGGCTTTTCTCAGCTTTTTAAATTTTTTTTTTTCTGGGGAGGGGACTGCGTTGGGTCTTCATTGCTGTGCCTGGGCTTTCTCTAGTTGTGGCGAGTGGGGGCTACTCTTCGTTGTGGTGCGCGGGCTTCTCATTGCAGTGGCTTCTCTTGTTGCAAAGCATGGGCTCTAGGCACACGGGCTTCAGTAGTTGCAGCACATGGGCTCAGTAGTTGTGGCATGCAGGCCCTAGAGCACACGGGCTTCAGTAGTTGTGGCGTGAGAGCTCTAGAACACAGGTTTAGTAGTTGTGGCGCACAGGCTTAGTTGCTCCATGGCATGTGGGATCTTCCCAGACCAGGGATCGAACCCGTGTCCCCTGCATTGGCAGGTGGATTCTTAACCACTGTGCCACCAGGAAAGTCCCAGCTGCTCTTTATAGGGGCAACCTGAAGTTCTTGACCCTCTGGTGTTTCCCAGCCTCACCACTTCATCAGACCATCAGGGAGAGCCCAGAGCAAGTCTGCAGGCTAGACAGTCTTATGTAATGTGACATAATCATGGGAATGACATCTCATAACCTTTGTCATATTCTGTTGGTAGAAGCAAGTCATAAGTTCTGCCCACATTCTTGGGGAGGTGTTTACACAAAGATGTGAACAGCAAGAGTTGGAGGTCATGGTGGGGTGGCCACCTTAGTGTCTGTCTGCCATAGCTGGTTACAAAATAGCACATATTTTATAAACCCATTTTGTGTAAAAAACATATATGTGCACTTAAAATATCTTCAAATGGTGGAAAACTGTTGTTTTTTATTGTTATTTTGTGGTATTTCTTCATTGTTTCCTCCTACTTCCTCTCCCTGCAACATTCCAGTTTTGGAATTTTAAATCTGTGTTTTCATTATAACTAAATATGTATTATTTACTACTTAAGCCAAGAATTATATCGTTATTGTTTCCTTTCTTGTTTAACTTTCTCTTTTTCCCTGGGGGTTAAGGCCTTTTTTTTTTTTTTTTTAAGCTTAGTTTTCTATTCACCTTATTTTTCCCAAATGCTCCAACAGATTTTTCAAGTGTCTACTCTTTCTAATTTATTTTGAGCAAAATAATTAGTGGTTTATTTGTGAAATACCTGTAGAGAAATAGAAAGCAAAAATACAGCTTCAGGAAGAATAATAAAATGAGCAGCTGCAGTCTTACTACCTAGGCCAAGAAATTGAACATTACAGTATCCTAGAAGTTTCCTGTAAATATCCTTAAATGGCACCTTTTCCCCCTCCAGGTAGTCATAATCCCATTTTACACGTTAATCACTCTTTTGGGACCATTCCCTGCCTAGCCCTGCAGTCCCATCCCTCCCTCCAATATGTATTCCTAATCAATACATGGTTTAATTTTGAGAAACTGAATAGTTTGACCACCTTTTTGTGTCTGTTAGTCAAGTTAGGCTAACCTACTGTAACAAACAAACCCCTGAGTTTCAGTGGTTTAACATGTTAAAGCTTATTTCTCACTCACATCTCTGCTGTGAGTTGGGAGGCACTGGCAAAGGACTAGTTGGTTCTACAGAGTCACCCAGGGACTCGAGCCCCTTTCATCTAGTGACTCTGCCATTCCCTGGGGCTCAAAGACTTTCACAGTTTCACTGAGCTGTCTGCATCTGGCTGGCACATTTGAGGGCAGAGAGGGAGTGTGGTAGATTCCATGGGAAGTTTGATGGGCCTGGACTAATACATACGTCACTTTTGTCCACATTCCATTGGCCAGAATTCAGTCAAATGGCTGTACTTAATGCAAGGAAGGTTGTGAAATGTAGCATAGCTGTGGGCAGAAAAGGGAAATGACCTTGGTGAACAATAGGCCAGTTTCTACCACAGTATGTATCCCTAAACAGTACCTTATTTGGTCAGTTTTGAAAACCTGAATGGCAAATATAAACCTAGCTATGAAGAGAAAGGGCCGTATTGCCACTATTAAATGAAGGCTTGCAGGAGAAGATAAGCTGAACAGTCTTCCTTGAGTCCTTTCTGTTAAGTCCTTGGGAAAGTTGGCTTATGAGTCCTGGGAAACCGTAAGACTCATCACAATCAGGGCACCTGGCAGAGCTGAAGTTTTTACAAGGTACTAAATATCTAGAAGAAATATGGTTGGGGAAGTACACTGCTATTTCTAAGCAGTTCCTGCTCTAGCCGTTAAGAATAGGTAAAAGCAAAATGCGTCCGTGGTGTGAAATAAGGCCTCGGCCAATCTAGACACCTGGGGGTAGGACAGCGGGAACTTCATCAACATGGGGTCAAGACAAAGTAAATTCAGATACAAACCTGGGCCAGATCCGCTCATATTAAAAAGAAGTCTTAAAGGCTGTGGGAATTTGGGTGGTGACAGCCCTCTACTATGTCTCTTGAATTTCATTGCTTCAATCTGTAGCTTTCTTCCTGGGATGTCTCACCCTCGCTGGGTATCAATTCCCTTTGCCTTTTCTGTGTTGGATTTATTTCCTGTACACTAAATTTCCTCCCTTTTGATTTTCTCTTTTATTAGAGATGTATCTTCTAGTAACTTATTAACAAAGGGTGTAAAAGAGGTAAATTTTTGAGAACTTGTGTGTCTGAAGTGTTTTTGATAATCAAGTATGAGAATAGAACAGTGTGGCTGGGCATAGGTTGTCTGTAATTTTCTTTCAGGAATTTGAAGGCATCACTCTATTGTCTTCTTGTTGCCAGAATTACTTTTTGTTTCCAGAAGACTGAAAATTCTAATTGTTAATCCTTTATATGTGACCTGGTTTTTCCACCCCTGGAAGCTTGTAAAATCATCCTTGCCCCCATGTTTGAAATTAACTATAATAATTCACTATGAAATACCTGTGGACTCAGGACTTGTGTTACACATTCTGTAGGCCCTTTGAATCTGGTGACTCATGTCCTGAATTTCTGGGAAGTTATTTTATTAATGATTTCTTTCTCTTTGTTTCTGTGTGTGTGTGTGTGTGTGTGTGTGTGTGTGTGTGTGTTTCTGTGTGTGTGTGTGCGTGTGAGAGAGAGAGAGAGAGAGTGTGTGTGTGTGTGTGTGTGTGTTGGGGGGATGGGGGTAGTGGGTGAACAGGTATGGGAGGGTCAGTTTCCCTTTATTTTTATAAAAAGGGGCCACCAACTGTTGGTATTGAGTCTTTTCTGAGCAGAGGTGATGTGTCTAGAGTGGACCTCATTGCCTGTGTCTTTAGATTGGAGTAGCACTTGGATTAGCTACTGTCACAGCTGTGCTGTCAGCTCTGCTCTCTAATCATTCCCTCATGAACATTGTACTTATATCGCATTGTATCTTGTTGACTTCTTCCTTTTATGAGCCTAATCGGTATCTTGCCTACCATTTCAGGGCATTATTTTGTCTTTCTATGTAAGACAGGTTTAAGCTACACAAACCTGACCAACGCAGCTCAAGAGAGGGAAAATGCTGGCATCTTCCTTTCTGCTATAAAAGCACCTCATGTCACCCCTATTTTTTTTCCCTAGTGGGTGAGCTACATGGTGGAAGGAATCATACAGGTCTTCAGGGAAACCCAAAAATTTTCAAGAATTTTGCTCTGATAATAAAAACGTGTAGACTTAAACATTGATGTTTTCCCCAAGACTTTAGAGGACATTAATGGTTGCTTCTTTGTTCTAACTTTGACCTGTTGATTTGAGTCAGAGTTTTAAATTTATTACATTTTTAAGGTTAATATAATGGTGTTCATTCTTTTTAAAATTAGCAATGTGTTTTTCATTTACTTAGAATTTGATTATGTCCATAAGTGTATTGGTTGATGTGAAATCTGTTAGAAAATTATGGTTTTACCAGAGATGACCAACATAAATTTTTATAGTCATACTTTGCAGTTGGTCTGAGAGGCTAAATGAATCTTTCCCCCTTAAAGCTTATTAATATAGTGTCAAAGTTGGTTATCCTTACAAGTTTTCATACTATGAAATAGCCACAGAATTGTAGCTTTTAGCTGAAATCAGTTTTTGGTAAGGTGATTATCAACAGTATATAAAGCTTAAGAAAAAAGAAAATTCTTTTTTTTTCTTTTTTACATGATTGCCTTTGCCATTTATTATTCATATGTACAAAATTTTACATATTTTCAATCAAACTTTACATGCCATTTTGTCATCTTTTTGTACCCTGTAGGCATGATATCAAACTTGTCCCTGTCTTTGCTTGCTTCCCGTGAGTTTTCTAATGCCACAGTTTATTGCATCATGTTGACTGGCCTTGACTTAGAGCTGTTGGCAGTTTGGGTCATTTTCAGCTTAGTGTTTTGTTTTACCGTAGATTAAAAAGAAATTAAAATGATTGTCTTTATTCATGTAATTTTTTTCTTTTTTTATTATGTTCTAAGTTTTATTTTTGTTACTATTAGAATAGAGTTATTATGAGTATCGTCAGTAGAATTCATTCCCAATCAGAAGGAGAACCTAAGTTCTAAGGCTAATTCTTTTTCCCCCTTTGGGATTTAATTCTGGTCCCTTCTATTTTATTATTAGTGGCAGTGGTTAGTTACATGCTTCTATCATATTTTGATTTTCATTCCTTTTCATGGAAGAAGTATTTCAGTAATAATTCCACATACCTCAGAAAGAAAACACACCCTTGTACAGTTCAGTAAGAGATGTTGCTACATATCTAGTTAATTGGAAATAGTGAAAAGTGCCTTCCCACAAAGTATGTAGGTCTGATGTTGGATTAGATTTGTGTTTGAAAATGTACAGTTTCCCACCCACCTACCCACCCACCTGTGGCTCAACTAAAATTAACTTTAGCCAGGGGATTTACTTCTGAGTTTTGCTTTGCCACCTCTTTTGCTATTTTGATTTCAGATCTTTTGTGGGGGGTTTTTTTTTTTTTTTTTGGTGTCAGTTATACCTTATGTTTCTGAAGCATTTTACAGCTTATAGAAACGTTTATATCCATTTGATCTTTAAAACAACCCTTGTGATGTGAGAAGAAATTTAATAAGAGAAGTTCAAGACTTGTTCATTGAAAATCACAAAACATTGTAGAAAGAAATTAAAGAAGATCTAAATAAATGGCAAGATACCCCATGTTCATGGTTTGGAATCTTAATGTTAAGATGGCAGTACTCCCCAAGTTGATCTATGATTCAATATAATCGCTATCAAAATCCATGCTGCCCCACCCCCTTTTTTTTCCCTGCACCAGTTTTTGGTGCAGAAATAGTCATGCCCATCTTAAAATTTGTATGGAAAGATAAGGGACCCAGAATAGGCAATACAATCTTAAAGAAGAACAACGAAGTTGGAGGGCTCATTCTTCCTAATTTTAAAACTTACTGTAAAGCTACAATAATCCAGACAGTGTAATGCTGGCATAAAGATATACATATCAATCAATGGAATGGAATTGAGGGTCTAGAAATAAACCCTTACTTTTATGGTCAGTTGATTTTTAACAAGGGTGCCAAGACAATTCAATGAGAGAAAAAAATTGTCTTTTTAACAAATGGTACTTGGAAAAGTAGATATCCACATGCAAAAGAATGAAGTTGGATCCCTGCATCACAGCATATAAAAAGCTAACTCAGAATGGATCATATAAAACCTAAAACTGTAAAACTCTTAGAAGAAAACACAGGAGTAAATCTTTGTCACCTTGGGGTAAGCAGTGCTTTCTTAGCTATGCACCACCAAGGCCTTACAACAAAAGAAAAAAAAATTAGGTGACTTGACTTCCTCAAAGTAAAAACTTTTGTGCTTCAGAGAACACTATTAAGAAAGGATATGCAGAAATAGTATAAGTACATTCTCTGACCTCTTTACCATTTTAATTTTCCCATTGTAGTCTTTTGCCTACTTATAAGGCAGTGATTAGTATGTACATAGTACCTTGCAAATTCTCAGTAGATATTTGTTGAAAAGGGAAAAATTAAAGGTATATGATTTATTTTATTAAAATTTCCTAATTTTACAATCTCCGTATTACATTAAAAAATCATATCCTTATTGCATGCTTTCATATTTCTCCCTCATTTTTGGTTTTATCTTTGTTTTCGTCACCTGAGCTTCTGTTAACCCTAGTACTTCTGCTGTTTTCTTGTTTTCTGCTTTATTTCACACTTTTAAGTGTGACCTATCTTCAACAATATGTAATTTTCTCTCTCCCTTCCTTTCATTCTCTGAACATATGACCGTGTATTTCTGAGATACTTTAAAAGGCGTAGGGAAAGGAGGCCATTTGAGTGGTACTAGAACATGGTTTACTTCGTAGGGCAAACTGAGAATGAAATTGTTGGTAAGAGACATCTTTCTAATTTAGGTTCTGCACAGTTGATGAAGTAGTATTATAAATCATGTTGAACATACAGCCCATTAGAGTTCATTTATTGAATAACATTGTTGGCAAGGAAGGAAGTGCATCACTGGCATGTCATCTTATGAAAAGAAGAATTGGAAAGATTGTCAGTTGTGTTGTGTATATGAGAATACTATGTATTCAAAATATGAAACTTTAAAAAACATTTTTGGTAATTCTTAGGACTTCTGAATGTGGAAATAGGAGATGTGATTATACGAGTTCGCTTCGACCCTTTACAGGCATTATATTTTATAAAAGATGAGTTTAAATTAACCATTATAGGTTCTGATACTTTCCTGAGATTTAGTTTGTGCTTAGCATCTACCTTTCCTTGTTTTGCCAGGCCGTCCAGTGTTGACTCATGTATTTTTTGCCTCATATGTATTTTTTTTATTTTTTACTTTGCCTCAAGTTCTAGACGTTTTTTTTTTTTTTTGGTCGATTTTGTAGGTCCTGGTAATGATTTATTCATTTTGTGTAATGGTCTCATCTAGATATTTGCAGAACTGGTATTTTTAATTATAATCCCTCCCTCCTTCCCTTCCTTCCTTTCTTTTTCCTTTTTTCCTTTCTCCCCACCCAACCCTTTGCCCTTCCCCCTCCTCCATTTTCTTCTTTCAGTCCAGGAATTCCTGTTCTCTCCTTTTCCTAATCTTTCTAAGGTATACATAGCTATTCGTATTCGTCTATCCTCTGGTTACCTCTGCCTTCCATTTTTGTTTCAAATCAAGATTTTTTAATTGCAATTCACAGTTCCCAGGCCTATTGTTCATTTAGTCATCTACCTTTCTCACCGGTTACTTTTTTTTTAATAAATTTATGTATTTGTTTTTATTTTTGGCTGTGTTGGGCTTTCGTTGCTATGTGCAGGCTTTCTCCAGTTGCGGTGTGCGGGCGTCTCATTGCGATGGCTTCTCTTGTTGTGGAGCACGGGCTCCAGGCGCGCAGGCTTCAGTAGTTGCAGCATGCAGGCTCAGTTGTTGTGGCTCGCGGGCTCTCTAGAGTGCAGGCTCAGTAGTTGTGGCACACGGGCTTAGTTGCTCTGTGGCATGTAGGATCTTCCCGGACCCGGGCTTGATTCCATGTCCCCTGCATTGGCAGGCAGATTCATAACCACTGCACCACCAGGGAAGCTCTCACCGGTTACTTTTTTCCTAATACTTTATTATAGAAAATTTCAAACATACAAAGAAGTTAAGGGAACTCCCTTGCTGTCCAGTGGGTTAGGAATCTGCACTTTTACTGCAGGGGTCCAGGTTCGATCCTGGTCCGGGAACTAAGATATTGCAAGCCTTACAGCATGGCCAAAAAAAAAAAAAAACGTTGACAGAGGTCTGTGAACACTCACGTACCTACCACCTAGATTCTACTATTAATATTTTATTATACTTTGTCACCTATATATTCCTTTATCCATTCTTCTATCTATCCATTATTCTGTCTTTTTTTGTTTTTGTTTTTGGATGCATTTCAAAATAAGTAGCAGTTATAAGTACACTTCAACCCTAAATATTTCAACATGTGCATCATTGACTAGAGTTCAATATTTGTTTAGAGGACTTTTTCTTTTGAGGTGGAATTTATATAGAATGATGTGCACAGATCTTAAGTGTACCATTTAATGACCTCTGTCTTTCCTTCTAAGTCAATTGTATTCTAATAAGAGGACTAACACTAACTAAGAGCATTATGAGGCCATACTAGCAAAACTTGTGCATTCATTTGGATTTTCCAGAAAAGACTATGAATACCACAGAGTACCTTAAAACTTGCTTCTTATTTTAGTTTTTATTATGTAAATGTGCTACAGTATAATGATTATAGTTAAAAGTGTTTTTATTTTTTCCATATTGTTCCATGCTTCACCAAGAATTCTTAGTATGGCCAATGATATCACATGATGCATGCTGGAATAAATAACTTGAGGATACTTTTATTTAGTTAAAAATATGAAATTTTAAAGAAAGGCTAGGATGGCCCTTTTGTCAGCTTCATAAGCTAAATATGTAAAAGAGCTAGTTAATTCAAGGCACTTTGAACATTTCTGGAGTGCTTTGTGGTCTTTTAAGTGCTTGCATTTATCTTAACTCATTTGAGCCTCACATTAGCCATGTTAGGTAGTTGGGACAGTTGTTATTTCTGCTGTCTGGATGAAGAAAGCAAGGCATAGGCAGTGGGAAGGACAAAGCAGCAGTTGGTCATACAACCAATTGAACTCAGATCCTCTCGCTTTAGATCTTGTCCAACGGCAACAACTACAATCACACTAATTCTTTAGTTCAGGTGCTATTCTGGATCCTTGGATTTGCTTATGAATAACTAACAAATGTCTTATTGTACAAACTAGGGTCAACTATAATACCAATACTGACGCGAAGACCTATGCCAATGTTTTGAATTCTCTATGATGAAATATTTAGATATAAGGCAACCGCAACCATCAGGATCCAGACAGAACTATCTAAGTGTGCTATATTTAGAGTATAGCACACTGATATTCTGTTCTCACAAGAGTGAACAATATCATGATTGAAATGCCACTTAATGTGGCAAAATGCCTATTTTTCAGAAACGTATTACATGAGAAGCTTATTGGAGAAGAGAAAGCCTAATTGATATACCTGTTTTGGAAGGTTTATATTCCACAACATCCTTTCTTTCCTTTAGGTAGACAAATACTTAATGACAAAACCATCTGGAGAAAATCAGCTTGACGTTGGGTAAAGGACTTAACAAAAACCAGTCAGTTTTGTTCTTGTCAGTGAATGTAAAGGTTTAGCTCTTGGTTTAGTTGATAGCACTAAGGAAAAGCTGGAAGAAATTAACATGGCTCCCGATGAAGAGTGTTCTTGAGAAAACCTTCTTGGAATAGAAACTTACTGAAAGTCCTTTAGAATCAGAAACCGGAACTAATTTATTCGAGGTCACCTTTGAGTCTTGTACCTTTAATTTTGGTATTTTGTTGAAAAGTAGTTTTCTATCGACTGTGCCAGAAATCTTATTTCTTTTAAGGTTTCCCCCATCGCTGGTGTAGAATGTTCTGGGGTTGTTAGAAGATAGTTGCATAGGAGCTGAAAACCAGATTTTTCTGGTATTAGTAAGTGTGTCTGCTTACAGAATACAAATATAATTTTTTTCAAAAGCACTAGATTGTTTTTTGAAATAGGTAATGGTCGATCTGCCTCATGTGCAAATGAAAAAGGTGACAGGACCTGGCCAGTCATGCACGTAAACACCTGGGTACCCTTGTAGATAGGACACGAAGGATAAGGAAGACAGGGAAGTTCCCATTTCCTGCTCATTAGCCTGTGCCTCTGTCCCTTTCACTGTTATCTTTCTCTCAGGGTGGGTTAGCCTGGAGCTTGTTGAAACAGTTTTGTTTTTTAGGCGTTTTTAAGAAAAGATAATTCTTTATATAAATCTGCGTGCTAGGAATATCCTGGCAGCTCTAAGGTCTAAGACAGTGTTGGTTGAGAAAGATGGAAATTGGATTACAGGGAAAGAGGAGAAAGAAATCCTACATTCAAAAGAGCACCACCAGCAGTGGCTTCAGATTGCATGTCTCAGCTGTTTAGTATATTGAGCCTAATTTGGGTGTGATCCACTTTGGAGCCAGTTTATTCTTTGATATGAATGTTTTTATTTTTAAATGCATCTCTTTTTTCCTTTTTCTTTAAAATGCTATTGAAATTTTAAAGAATCAAGAAGAAAAAAATGCGTCCATAATCTCGTCCTTGTAACAAAACTGCTGTTAAGCTTTTGCTACACTTACAGCCAAATCTTTCTTCTGTAATTATTTTTGTGTGTCTGGAATTAGAAAATGGCTGTTTTGGTGAAATGCCTGCTTCTGTGAAATGTCTTTTAGTGAGTCCTTGGAAAGTTGGCTGAAGGACAAATACTGGATGATATCACAGCACATCAGCTAAATTGTCACTCCAGTCTGAAAAGGAACTTTGTGTTGCATGCTGCATTTTTCTCAGTGGGTGACTAATATTTGTAGAGCATTACTATTAAATAAGTGAATGATTTTTAAAATGATGCTGATGATGAGGATGATGGGAGACTTCTGAAAAAAGTCCTCTGTGCTTTCCAGAAATTGTCTTGATTTCTGGCTAGAAGTTATCCGCTGCTGCTTTCACATATACATTCTTTTTTTTTCTTCCGTTTCCACTTAAATGAATCCTTTTCTTATATCAGATATATTTCCTATGGCAGAATAATAAACTGTCTTCAGTCTTCATTCTGATTGACAGATATACAAGTCAGCTATGTGGGAATAAAAATGGTGTCAGCTAAGATGGGAATGGCCTGAATTTTCATTGGAGAGAACTTTCTTGGAAGAATGAAGTGGTTCTGTTTTATTTTGCTTGAATCAAGTAAATTACAATACATAAAAGTCACTTGTACTTTTCATATAGTTCATACTATTAGGATAAACTTACTTGAGATTTTCTTTGTGACTCACTGTGTAATGAAATTTCGCCAGTCTATTTTGATAAAGCTAGGGAAAAAAATTAAGTTAATGGATATTTCACTAAATGAGAAGGAGGTCGTATAAATTGGGATGCATTCTCAGGAGTTTTTTTTTTTTTTTTTTTTTTTGCGGTACGCGGGCCTCTCACTGTTGTGGCCTCTCCCGTTGCGGAGCACAGGCTCCGGACGCGCAGGCTCAGCGGCCATGGCTCACGGGCCCAGCCGCTCCGCGGCATGTGGGATCCTCCCAGACCGGGGCACGAACCCGTGTCCCCTGCATCGGCAGGCAGATTCTCAACCACTGCGCCACCAGGGAAGCCCCTCTCAGGAGTATTTTTAATTTCATATACCATGTGTTAGAAAGCTTAGTAGATGGTCTTTATCATCCTTGTTATTTAATCCTGGCAGATGAATTTTTCTTCTCTCTTTTGTAAAAATACATCTATCTTATAATAATAACAATAAAAATAGACCCATAGATATATTCTTAGTTGTTGGCCTGTGTCATCACTGTTTTGTTCATCAGAGTATCTTTGGCACCTCCCATAGTACCTACCTGGCAATAGCAGGCACTCAGAATTTGTTGCATAGAGGGTGTTGGTTATTGCTAATTGCAGAGTAATAAACCTTCATTTGTTTTTTATTTTTTGTGTTTTTTTTGATGTGGTAATGGTTTAAGTGGAATTGTTTCTTGAATTACATTAAAAGCCAACTTACCCTTGTAGCTTTAAGGCTCTATATTAAAATTTCTTGAATATGTGCTCTCAAAGTTTTAGGCTGAACGACTTTTCTGAAATGTTTTTGACTTTCAAATGGAAATAGATTTTAGAAATAGCTGTAGTAACTTTAACCTGTTAAGTAGAATTACTGCTCTTTGCAGTTTTCTGAGGCTAATATGGTAATACATTCTGTGTTTAGCATGGTAAAAAGAGTTAGGAGGTTTAGTAATTAGTGTAAATTTAAATATTCTAAAATTTATTGAAATAAATTGATAGTGGAGGACAAAGTGTTTGGTGACTAATTTCTTTAATTTATACATAAATATATAAATATTATTTCTCTTCGTTAAAAGTGTAAATGAGCATTAAAAGTGCATAAAGAGAAGCATCCTAAATTATTGTTTCTTTTTATTTCAAGGCTGAAAACAGTGAAGTCACTTTTCACAGTTAAAAGACTATTAAGAAGACAAGATGGGGACTCCTGGTTCTGGAAGGAAAAGGACACCTGTGAAAGACCGATTTTCTGCAGAAGATGAAGCTTTGAGTAGCATTGCCAGAGAGGTA
Organism: Delphinapterus leucas; assembly: GCF_059928025.1. Classification (NCBI taxonomy): domain Eukaryota; kingdom Metazoa; phylum Chordata; class Mammalia; order Artiodactyla; family Monodontidae; genus Delphinapterus; species Delphinapterus leucas. Next base: position 55,968,659 of record NC_143138.1, read on the forward strand.
TGTCTGGAAGACCCCTCTCAACACTGAGTTGTACAGATGAGAATGCTATAAAAATTCTGGGTGGAGGGTTGGAGATATATACAGACATTCATTCATTAAGCTAGTTTCAGAATGTTTACTATAAATAAGATGTTAAATATGCCCTCTAAAATACTGTATTAGAGTAAAATACAGTTACTGTCTCTTTACTTGAATATTTACTTAACTCATTTAAAATTAATTTTTCATTTTATTTTTGTGGATTAGTTGACTTCCAGGTATTTGTCCTGATGTTTTGAAATTTATAATTAATCTTCATTATTGAAACTTAAGGTAATTAGAATGATGAAGATATGATAACTATATTACAAAAATGCTCATTGGGCTCTACAGTTAATATATTCCAGGAAGCACTGTATAAATGTTAACAGAAATAATCCTTATTTGGTGTCTGCTCAGATTCAGTGTCTTAGCTGTTTTTTGAATAATTGCAGTGGAATTTTTATGTCTAACTTTTAGCTAGTAATAGAGCTTCTGGAGCATTTTTGTTTTGGTTTGTTGACAGCTCAGAAAAAAGGAAAGGGGTGTCACCTATCGAATCTCTGGCAGCATTTCCTGTTGCATATTGAAAATTTAAGATAACTCCCAGCTGTGATTTCTTAGTGAGGAGCCAACTTTGTTTCAGCCTCTTATCTGCAGCTGCAGACCTGACCATATACTAACCTGGTACAAGAATTGCTTAGAGCATTTTAAAATTGTATTCTTTGGGTGAGAATTATTCCCTCATCACTTCCTCTTTGTTATTCTTAGTAAATAACTCATTTAGGACTAGTGCTGTTTCCTTTTGACATATTACACAGTCTTTTTTTGGATCCAGCTCACTGTTACGTTTTTCCTTTTATAAGCTACTCAGCTTTTGAATTAGAAGTCAGATTTTGTAGGAGGATATTTGAAGCAGAGGAAAGTTATCTAAAAACTGATGACAAAACTGTGATAATACTTTAACAAAATTACTTTTAAAAAATCTGAGATATTTTTAGATAAAAAGGTAAAAGATATTTTAAAATGAAGTAGTGGATGACACTTTACAATGGTCTTAAGTATTTACCCGAATGAAGTATTTTGGAAGCCACGTAGTTTTAGTTGAAAGTTGAAACTACTCAAAATGTTTGCTTCCAGAATTGGAGGGATTTATATACCCAGATTTCTATAAGGGGAGAAAATGCCAGTATGTTCTAGGTTCTTTCTGTACTGTCACTGGGTACTTGAACTCTTTTTTTGGATGTGATGCTTCATTTACAAAATTGGGTAGCATTCTAGCATCCAACACTTGAGTGCTTACTATGTGACAAATACTATTTAAACATTTTAAATGAATTAGTTTATTTACTCTCCACAAAATTCTGAAATGGGTTCTATTATATTCTCCATTTTACAGATGAAGAAATCATTGCATAGAAAAGATAAGTAACTTCCCTAAGGTCACACAGCTAAGAAATAGCTGAGCTTGGATTCAAACACATAGTCTCACTGTGCTGGGCTGTTTTCAGTCTTCTCCATCTCCTCCATTAATATTTTGTTTTTCTGTAGCTTTTCATGATTTTAAAAGCACTTTCACGTCTTGATTCTCACAATAACCTTATGAGTTAGGTAGGATAGGCATTGTTATTGGCCTTATTTACAGATGAGGAAACAGATGAAGCTGAGAGATTAATGTCTGGAAGGTATCAGAACTGGGACTCACATTCAGCTTTTAAAGCCATTGTTTATTTTTCTGTATCATACTACTTCCAGAAGAGCTGGACTTTTGGAGAGTTATAAGCGTGGCTTTGAATTCTGGCTGTACTAGTTGCTGGTTGAGTAATCATGTTAAGTAACTACTCTGGACTTCATTTTCCTCATCTGTAAAACGGGAATACTATGGGCCTCCTGTATATTATAGGGCTGCTGTGACAATTAAAGTAACTAGTGCATGTAAACTTTACCATAGTGTTAGGCTTCCAGTAGGCTATTTTGTTGCTTATTAATAAGTTGAAATAGAAAGTAAGAATAGAAGTAAAATATTCTTCTTTTACAAAAAATATATTTATTAAGATAGGTGTTCTAAAACGTGGTTGATCATCTGAATCTCCCAGGTTGCTTTTTCAATGTACAGATTCCCAGGTGTTACCCCATACTTGCTAAATCTGAATCTATGAGGTTGAGCTTATAAATCTGTATTTAAATACACACACACACACACACACACACACACACAATTAGGAATAAAAACTAACAGAACCCCCATAACAATTAAAAAGGACAAATAGCTTAATCTTTCCTTTTTTTTAAGTTAAATCTAAGCGTTTAATTTGTCTTTTCCTCACTTCAAATTGTTTTTTGAGGTAGACAGGGTATACCATAAATAAAGAAAAATAGCCTCTTTTTCCTCCTGCTTACCGTCTGCTAAAGTATCCATGCTTCTCAGTTGGCCCCAAATGAGGCAACTAGAGGGAATGAAGAGCAAAAGAAACAAAAGGCATGAATATGTTCTGCAAACTGGATAATTTGCATGCTAAAATGTGGAACCGAGTGCACTTTAAAAATTGTTGTAAAATACTCATAAAATTTACCACTTTAGCCATTTTTAAGTGTACAGTTCTGTGGACTTAAGTACAGTCACATTGTTGTGCAACCATCATCACCATCCATCTCCAGAATTCTTCTTATCTTGTAAAACCTGTTTGCATTTTTAAAAGATGTTGAAATGTTTGAAGATTGCTCCATGAAGGCAGGAATGTGGATGGATCTAGAACTCCCGCCGTGTCTGTAATAGGCATTTTGCTGCTTTGCTGGGTGAGCATGTGTGTCACAACTCTGTGAAGACCTCATAAGAGCAGGTGTTGGAGGAGGTCAGCAGCAGGTTCTCTAGGGTATCAGAAGGCCAATCTGGATGCTTACCTTTCTCGCTTGTTTGACTTTGATTGTCCCACAGGTTTGGGGGAAATGCAGTTGGAGAGTTGACTTTCAGTGAAAATTACCCGAAAGCACAGAGTGTATCAAATGGAGACCCTTAGGCAGCTAGCCTCGCAAAAGGAGAAAGATAGGGATGGATGAAAGCCAGTTATGCCGCCTTACCACGGTCAGTTTGGTGAGTGTTATGAAGAGTGTTCCTATGAGAAGTAGAAGCTTCTTGGAGGGTTTGCAAGCAGTCTTACTATGGCCTCACTGAAGCCTGGAATATTCCTCCTTTCCTTGTTGTAGAGCTGAAATTATGAAGAAAACATGTTTTCTGCACATCTCTTCAAATGGAAGTCATCAGAACGTTGCTTATTTTTGAACCTGATGATTTGAAAGCCCTTGCAGTTCTAAAATTCTGTGATCTCTTTTGAGATTCAGGACCCAAAGAAAATTCATACTCATAACACACAACTCTCTTGAATCTAAAGAATCAGTGACAGGCATAGAAACCGATCATCTTTTATAGGAGTTAGGGTCTAGTAAGTGGAATGTTTGGAGACTTTTACATTGAGCAGAATTTACGTGTATACATATTTGGTGTGCAAACCTACTTGTAATAATAAGGAAGAAAAAGAAACTATGGCTGTTTAACATTTGTAGCTGCTAGAACTTGGATTTCATTTTTTTAAATAACTTTATTGAGATATAATTCACATAACATATAGTTCACTCATTTGAAGCATACCATTCAATGGTTTTTACATGATTCACTTTTAATTTGTGGTTAAAATATATATAAGAAAATTTGTCATTTTAACCATTTTTAAGTCTACAATTCATTGGCATTAATTACATTAACAATGTTTTATAACCAGCACCACTGTCTATTTCAAAAAATCTTTCATCACCCCAGACAGAAATTCTGTAACCATTAAGTAGTAACTCCATTGCCCCCTCTTTTAGCCCCTGGTAACCTCTAATCTACTTTATGTCCCTATGAATTTGTCTAATTCTAGATACTTCATATAACTGGAATTATACAATATTTGTCCTTTTTGTGTCTGGCTTTTTTCACTTAGCATAATGTCTTCAAGATTCATCCGTGTTGTAGCATGTGTCAGAACTTCATTCCTCTTTTTTTTTTCCTTGTAAATAACTTAATTGCTTCTTTTATAGCTGAATGATGTACCATTGTGTGTATATATTACACTTTGTTTATCCATTTATCTATTGATGGACCCTTGGTTGGATTTTATTATTTTGCTGCTTAAAGAGGTAAATTCCAGGCATCTGGAATGATGAGTAGTGAGAACCGGAAGTTTGTGGTTTTGATTATAGATTAGCAGCCTGAGAAGGATACAAAGGGAAGAATTGTGCTTAGTTTAAAAGATACTGTCCAGAGGGCTTCCCTGGTGGCGCAGTGGTTGAGAGTCCGCCTGCTGATGCAGGGGACACGGGTTCGTGCCCTGGTCTGGGAAGATCCCACATGCCGCGGAGTGGCTGGGCCCGTGAGCCATGGCCACTGAGCCTGCGCGTCCGGAGCCTGGGCTCCGCAACGGGAGAGGCCACAACAGTGAGAGGCCCGCGTACCGTAAATAAATAAATAAATAAATAAGATACTGTCCAGTGTTATTGTTTTATGGAATAATAATCATAATAGCTTGATAGAGCTTATGATTTTCTCATAGTTATTTAGCTATTTTATTTGAGTATTCATTTTTAGGCCATGTCGAACTAAGGATAAAAAACTCTTGGCAAGGATAGCAGTTTTTTTAAATGCAAAGAATTACCATAATCAATAATAATTATGGGTAATACCATCTTCCGTTTAAGAATAAAGTAGTTTTGGGGGCTTCCCCGGTGGTCCAGTGGTAAGGAATCTGCCTTCCAATGCAGGGGACATGGGTTCGATCCCTGGTGGAGGAACTAAGATCCCACGTGCCGCGGTGCAGCTAAGCCCACACGCCTCAACTAGAGAGCCTGCATGCCACAAACTGCAGAGCCCATGCGCCTTGGAGCCTGTGTGCCACAGCTAGAGAGAGGAAACCCGAACTCCACAACTAGAGAGAAGCCCGCGCACCACAGGGAAAAGATCCCGCATACCTCTATGAAGATACCGTGTGCTGCAACTAAGACCCAAAGCAGCCAAAAAAATAAAGAAAAAAAATTAAAAACTTAAAAAAAAGATTAAAAGAAAAGAATAAAGTGGGTTTCTTTTTTAAACGTGAATTTTGAATGTCATTCATTTAGTAAATGTTTATTGAGCATTTACTCTCTGTAGATGCTGTGTTAGGTAAGGAGGACAGGGAATGGACAGGTCTAACATGGTCATTTCTCTTTTTGGAGCTTAGGGTCTAGAGGGGAAAATTGACGCTAAAAAATCATTACATAATGGACCTGTTCTTTGATTTTCAGCTTTTTTTTCTTCAAATTTAATGTCTACATTTAATATTGTAATTTCTGTCTTGAAAGCTGTGATTGTCAGTGTATATCACAACCAGTGGCATTCTTAGAATTGAGCAAATGTAATAATATGTTTATTTACAACTGTGCTAAATGCTTTGAGTGAACAGTAAATGATTTCATTAAAGAGTGTGTGATGGGGGACTTGACATTTTGGGGGCTTTGGGAAGGCTTCCCTGAGGAAGCGCCCTTTCAATTGAGTTTTGAAGGAGGAATGCAGTGATTTAGGGGAAGCAGTTGTCAGATGCGGGGAGGAGCTTTACAGTCAGAGGGAAGAATGTGTGACAAGCTTGGAGGCTGAAAGAGTGTGGAGAATTCAAGGAGTAACAACAGCACAGCTAACATTTGCTGAGCTCTTATTATGTACCAGGCACTCTTCTAAGTTCTTTAAACAGATTTAATCCTCTTGATAACTCTATGGGGTGGTCTACTATTCTCATTTTATCCGTGATGAATCCAAGGCATGGAGAAGTGAGGTAACTTGCGCAAGGCCACATAGCTAGAAAAGGGTCGGGCTGAAATGTGCACTTTGGCTCCTACACTCTTAATATTTGCCTCCCGTGATATCACTGTTAACTCTGACACGTACAGCAAGGAGGAGAGCAGCCAGAGAGGTAGGCAGGAGCCAGGTCACACAGGCCAGTGGTTCTCAACTGAGAGTGATTTTGTCTAGCTGAGGGCAGTTGGCAGTGTATGAAGATATTTTTGCCTGTCACAACAGGGGGAGGGGTGCGCTAGTGGCATGTGTGGGGAGAGGCCAGGGATGTTGCTAAAAATGCTACAGTGCACAGGACAGTCCCCACAGCAAATGTCAGTAGGGCTGAGGGTGAGAACCCTGATACAAGATTTTGGTCTGTGTCCTAAGAGCAAAGGAAAAAACATTGAAGGGTTTTGTGTAGGGGTATGACGTGAACAGATTTGTGCCTTCAGAGGATGACTTTCCTGCGGGTTGGAGATGATATCACAAGGAGACGTTAGTGGATGCGGAGAGATGAGTCATGAGACTTGCAGAGGCATTGGTGGCCTGGCCTAGAGTGATGACAGTAGGGATGGGGGGAGGCGGTTGGAGTGCAGAGGCAGGAGGAGGTGCTCAGCGAGTGGCAGTGCTCAGGTGGCAGAGAGGGGAGGTTTGGGGTTGTGCATCCTCGGGGTGGTAGGCAACGTTAGTGCGAGGAGGAGGTTTGGAGAGGGAAGACCATGAATTTATGTTAGGACGTGTGGTATTTAACGTGCCTGTGAGGCATTTAAGTGGAGATTTTGAAGAAGCAGCTTGGGGATTTGGATCAAGAGGTCAAAGGAGAAATCTGGGCTATACATACATATTTGAGACTTGTGCACATGTAGGAAGTAATTGAAATCATGAGTTGTGGATGAGATTGTCTAGGGAGAAAGTGTAGAGTTGAGGATAATCACTCCTCAGGCTGAGCCCTAAAGAACTCTGTGATTTCAAGGTCATGTCTTAAGTCTTTCTTAATTTTGGCACTTTTTTGATCACCCTTTTGTGTTTGGTTCAGGTTGTTCTTTGCAAATTGGATTTGTCTGAAAAATTAACTGCACAGGAGGCAGAATTACTCTTATTTAAAATACCTTTCAAATGCCTTTAATACACTCAATGGTGGTACACAAAAATTTATAAAAGATTATGAAATAGGAGTTAATTTTTCAGGGCTATGAAAAATGAATGTTTTTCTTTCCATTTCTGTCCAGTTAAAAGTTTTCTTTAAAAATTCTCCCCCTTTGTACTTACTGTTTTTAGTAGACAAATTCTTTGAAAGAGCAGACCTAAGTTGTCGTTTTTAGTCATTTAGGAATCTTTCCAGTGGCATTAGTACATGAATGCAGCCAATTCCTGTCAAGTGCAGACCTCTCTGTTTTTTCCCCCAAAACCCACTGGAACTGAGGCAAAGGAGGGTAGGCGATGTGGTTGGGCATCCCTCCCGCCCCCGCAAATCCAGGGCTCTGTGATGGCCAGCGTTACTCTCGGTATCTCACTGTTCCTTGATTTATCCCTCTAACCAGAATTAAGGGAGGGTTATTGAGCCCTATTACTTAGTTTTGTGTCAGCGTGACTAAAAAATATTTGGTATAAAGTTCATTGTCACAATCTTCACCATTCCCATGAGTTACAGGTATTTGGAGAAAAAATTCAGATAGCGCAGTACCCTTATCCTAAATGTAAGGACGCTACTAGCAACCCCACCGCCACCCCCAGCACACACACAGAGTATCTCTACCACAACTGTGGGTCACATTTCCCCTTCGGTTAGATGCGTCATTGCTGAGCCAGAGTTTCAGTCTTCCTGTGCTATCTATTTACTAGATTGTAGTCAAACCTCGGTAATAAAGTCTATAATATTAAATTCCTTCTCTCATTCCAAAAGAATATTTTGCTGTCAGAAGTTTTCTAAATAAAAGGAAGATATAGCTGTTTGACATCAGAAGAAAATGGGTTAAAATCCCTAGATTTTATCTAATACATATTGGCGTTTATGCTCAGAAAAATTTATATAGTTGGTTTTCAACTACCAAAAGCTTTAAAAAAATGGTTAAACACAATTATATTGTAAGATCTAATTAAAGGGATTTCCCTGGTGGTGCAGTGGTTAAGAATCCACCTGCCAATGCAGGGGACATGGGTTCGAGCCCTGGTCTGGGAAGATCCCACATGCCGCGGAGCAGCTGGGCCCGTGAGCCATGGCCACTGAGCCTGCGCATCCGGAGCCTGTGCTCCGCAACGGGAGAGGCCCCAACAGTGAGAGGCCCACATACTGCAAAAAAAAAAATTAATTAATTAAAAAAAAAGAAATGCACCTCTTTAAAAAAAAAAAGAATAATCATTAAAAAAAATCTAATTAAGAAAAATGGTACCTAAGATTTTCTACTAAAGGGAAGTTGCTAGGAAATTGAGTAATGATTTTTATTTGTTAATTTGGAAACCATAGCAACACAGTAAATATTATGTCTCTTAATTTGTCTTCCAGTGTTCTTTTGGCATGAATGTCATGGAAGAATAAACAAAATTAAACACAGTAAACTCTTGAGGCTTTAGCTACCTGAATTAGTCATTTGCCTTGAATGTTTCACTTTCTAGAATTTTGTATTTCAAATTTCTTGATATTAAAGTGTGGTCTGTAAAGGTCCAAATTATACCTTATTTTTCTTTCTTATGCCAGTTGCATGGATTTTATATTATGGATATACATGCAGGCTGGCAGTTCCATGTTTGGCTCAGTTCAGTGCATTTCTGTCAAATCATGAAATTTTAATTTGCCTCCCTTTAAAACTGTCACATGATCACAGCAGGACAAAAGTTTAAAAGCTAGAGGTTTCCCTTCCTTTAAAGGCATTTGAGTGTGTGTTATGTTCTATTCTTTTTGAAAAATGTTAAATGCAGAAAGGTTTTGATAATAATGTCAGTACCCATGAGCCTACATTAAGTGATGCTAACATTTTGGGACAGTTACTGCAGACCTTTTCTTATAAAGATCAGAAGGAAGGGAGAAGACATTATAAACCAAGTTTAGGGCCCTTTATTTTACCCCCAGGCCTATTTCCCCTTCCCCCACCCCAACAGGGAACCACTATAATAAAATCATGAGGTGTCCTTCCTGTTCCTGTTCTAAAGGTTCTAATACATATCACTATAAACAGTATTGTTTTATGGGTTTGTGTGTGTCACTTTCTAAGTGTTCTCAGGCACAGGGGTGTGAAACAACTAGAACATGTGGGAAGCTGCTAGAATAACAGCTCAGTTTGGCTGGAGAGATGGTGGGGGGAATGGGAGATGATGCTGGAGAGACCAGAGGGGCCGATCAGGAAGGGATTTGTGTGCTAAGGAGTTCACGTGTGATTTCGGCATCTGTGGGGGAGCCCTTGAAGGGTAAAACCTTCATCAGATTTAGCCACCATGTAAAGAGTGGTAAGGAGAAAACTAGTTAGGAAGCTTTGTTGTCATCTTGGTGACAGTTGATGAGAGCCTGAATTAAGGCAGTGATAGTGGGAATGGAGAGGGAAGTTTGGACTGAAGAAATAGTAGAGAGAGAGAATCTTGATGAGAACTATAGCTGAGATTTAGTGACAGGGTATGGACGGGGGGATATAAACGAGGGAGGAAGGAGCCTTACGGGGATCCTTCATTTCAGTTCTGGGTAATGGGACAGCTGATGGGGACATAAAGAGGAAGAGGAACTTTAAGGGAAAGATTATAAATTCCATTTGTGATATAGCAAATCCGAGGTTCCAGTGGGACAGCCCCAGTGTTTAATAGCCAGTTGGATCAGGACTGTGACAGAAAAGTCTGGGTTGGACACAAAGCTTTGCAGACTCTCAGTATCACCCAGGGAGGGAACATAGAGTGAAGAGAGTGAGATGAAGCCTGGAAGCTTTGGCTATATTAAAGTTTAAGGAGCTAGCAGAGAAAAATGAGCCCATGAAGGATTCTGAGGAAGAGAGGCCAGAGAGTCAAGAGGAAAACCAGGAGAGACTAGTATTGCAGAAAGCCAAGAGAGGAGAGTTTTCAGAAGAAGTTGCGTGGCAGTGATATGGGAAGCCAGAAAGGACAAGTGAGATAAGAAGAGAAAAATTCTATTGGGTTTGGTAGTCAGAGGTCATAAGTGACTTTGGTATGAGCAATTTCACTGAAATGATTTGGGCAGAAGCCAGAAAGCAGTCATTTGAAGGGAGTGGGGAGTGAGGAGGGAGGTGCTAGAAAAAGTTGGCTGTAAAGAGAAGACGAGGCAGAACTGAACCAGGATGGGACTGTTTGTTTGTTTGTTTAAAGATAAGAGAGACTTTGAACCTACTTATGATGAGAAGAACAAACCAGTAGAGGAAGAGAGTGTAGACAGAGGAGAGAGATCAGATAGTTGAGGCAAGGTCCCTAGGGAGGGTGGAGTTCACATCATAGCACAGAGGCTGTGTGTCTCTTTATATATGGACATGTCCATATATGTTTTATATGTATATTTTATATAACTTTACATTTGTGTTTTATGTGTATATACATATATTTTATATTTATATTGCCATGTAACTTTATAATGAACTCTCTTGCCTTTGACTCTTAGGATGATGGATTCAAACTATTTTTTTTTAAGTGGATTAACTTTGTTTCCCCCCAGAATATTCAGCCCCCCCAGAATAGTTCCAAATGAAATTTGACATGTGGGTTATATTCCAAGGAGACAGAGGGCACTGTCCAGTGGATAGGATAGATCCTGCTTTACTTGTGGACCCACAGGACAGATAGTTATAATAGGATTGGCCTTAGCTGAGTTTCTGGTTTGGAAACTGATTTGGGCTGATTTGGTTTATTTTAGCCTGTTCAGTGTTTATTTGACCTAAGCAGTAATAGAATCTAAATTTAAAATTCTTAAAGTGTAAGGATGCTTTTGGGTATTGGGCATCATAAAGTATATTATGGCTAATCAACCACCTGTTCCTTGGTGCAGATTAATTTAACAGTGTGTAATGTGGGAATAACACGGATAGGAGGAGAGTTGGAATGGAGAAAGTGAAGTTAGAGTTAGGAAATAAAGTATCCTAGGTGAAAGTGTAAGGGCCTGCTTGGAAGAGGGGGAGTCTGTAGGAATGGATATTAAAGGTTGCATTTAAGGGATATTGTAAAGAAGCTTTAGTTAGGAAGTAGGAGTCCCTGAGACTGAGTTTTCAACAAGGGTTCCATTTCTGGAGACTGAAAAATAGGGAAGCAAAAGCGTATTCACTGAGGGAAGATGAGGTTGCTTTTATTCACTCTTAGTGTATGACAGGAGATCCACTAGACAGTTGGAAATGTAGGCTTTGATTCTGGTCAGAGCTTGAGTTGCTAGACTTGAATCATTCTCGTTGGCTGATAGTTGAAAATGTGGAGTAAACAGATGAGAGGAAAGGCTGTGTAGAGCAAAAGGAGAAGATTAACTACATTTGGGGTAAAGTCATGGTCAAAGAAAAAAGGGAACCAGAATGGTACAGTTTCACAGAAAAGAGAGAATCTATGCTAAATTGAAAAATCACAGGTTAATTCATCCAAAGTAAACTTTTATTATTTGCCTAAGGATATGTTCTTACACTTGGGGTATAAAGATATAAGTTGTGGCAACATAGTTAAGAGCATTAACTGGAGTCAGATTCTAAGGATGTGGATCTCAGTTCCAATACTTGCTGGCCAGGAGATATTAGGCAAATTACTTAATCCTTCTGTACCTCAAGGTGTTACTTTGTGGATTAAAGGAAAATAAACACCTAGCTTTGCTAAGTGTTCAAATGATGGCAGTAATATTAATGAGGTCTCATCTTTTCTGTCATCTTGAAAGTTGAGTTTTGATTCTATGAAGATCATTCTCAAAACATTGTTTAATTTTATAAATATTGAGAGCAAGGGTAAGGCCCCCGCCCCGCAACAGAATTAGTACAGTTTGAATTGGGTCCTGATATATTGCCAGAGCTTAATCATTATTTCCCACATGTGTTCCTTGGAGCATAATCCTTGAAGAATTACTTAGGGCTTATTTAGTAATGTGGTTAGGTAAGTCTGAGAAATGCTTTTTTATTTTACCTTTTTCTTGGCAATTCATAATGTGTATTATTAAAGATTTTAAAAAATTTAACCTGGCATTTTTCAGGCTTACTCGATCATAAGATTCCCTTTCTCCCATTTTATATACTGAGTTTTATGTGTTGGAGTTTTACCTATTTTACTATTTATTTAATTTAGCGTTATATTTTTTATTCACTGTGTCTCATTTATTTAAAAATTTTTAATTGAGATATAATTCACATACTGTAAAATTCACCATTTTAAAGTATGCAGTTTTTAGTGGTGTTTAGTGTATTCAGAAGGATGCACAACCACTGCCACTTCCTAATTACAAATTAGAGACATCTCATCAGCACAGAAAGAAACCCCATACCAATTAGCAGTCACTCTCCATCTCCCCCTTACTCCAGCCCCTGGCAATCAGTAATCTACATTCTGTCTTTGGATTTTCCTATTCTGGACATATCATATAAGTGGAATTATACAATATGTGAACTTTTGTGTCTGGCTTCTTTCACTTAGCATAATGTTCTTAGGGTTCATCCATGTTGTAACCTATATCAGTACTTCATTCCTTTTTATGTCTGAATAATATTCCATTCTATGGATGATACCACATTTTGTTTATCCATTCATCAGTTGATGAATATCTGGGTTGTTTCCATTTGGGGGGCTATTATGAGTAATACTGCTATGAATACTTAATGTACAAGTTTTTGTGTGAACACATGTGTTTGTTTCCCTTAGGTACATATCTAGAGGTGGATGCCAGGTCTTATGGTCTATGTTTAATGTTTTGAGGAACTGCTAAACCATTTTCAGTAGCAGCTACACCGTTTAACATCTCCACCAGCAATGTGTTCTGACTTCTCCGCATCCTTGCCAACGCTATTTATTTTCCATTTAAAAATTTTTTTGTTACAGCCATCTTCGTGGGTGTGAAATGGTATCTCAGTGTGGTTTTGATTTGCATTTCCCTAATGACCAATGATGTTGAGCATCTTTTTGTGCGCTAATTGGCTACTTGTATATCTTCTATAGAGAAATGTCTATTCAAATCCTTTGCCCATTCTAAAATGGAGTTACCGTTGACCCTTGAACAATGAGGAGGTTAGGGATGCCGACCCTCCCTGCAGTCAAAAGTCCCCCTGTAACTTACAGTTGGCCCTTCATATCTGGGGTTCCTCTGATCTGTGGATAATGTAGTTCTGTAGTATTTACTATTGAAAAACATCCGTGTGTAAGTGGACCCATACAGTTCAAACCCATGTTGTTCAAGGGTCAGCCGTATTTGTCTTTTTATTGCATCTCATGTATTTTTCTTTTTTTACATCCCCAAACAACATAATACAAAATTCTGATGTTAGAGGAAAAGTCCCTAATGTAGAAGCACTCAAACCATAGTACATGTTTAGTCCTCATCTTTTCCATTGTATGGTTCCTAGTTATTAGTTGAGTGATAAAGTGAACATTCAACGAATGTATAAGGTTTATGATTTAACACAATCTAAAGCGTTTATTCCATGAGTGATCAAGGCCCATGGTTTTTGCTGTCATTTTGTTTTTCCACTTGCCCCAAGCATTTAGTGAGAAATAGATTTATTTCTATCCAAACATATCTTTATTTTTTTGTGTTTTCATTTTCACTGCTCTAGGAAGAATAAATTCCTATACCTATCCAATTACATATTTCCTTTAATCAGCTTTTATGTGCCTAATATTTGAAAGCATAATGATCAGAATAATGTTTAGAAACCTGGTCCAGTACTTACTGGATTTCACAGGTAACTTCTGAACCTGAATTTCCAGTTCCTGAATTTTCCTGTTAACTTGATTTAAAAGTTTGGGTCATGTCAGCCTAAAGACCATACAAATACTTAAATGATTTAGGCTCCTGAATACTTCTGATTTCATTCATGTCTTATGCTAACTTTTAAGTTAACTAACCTTTTTTTTTGAGGTAAAATAAACATAACATAAAATTTATCATTTTAATCATCTTTAAGTATACAGTTCAGTGTCACTAAGTACATTTAGATTGCTGTGCAGTCATCACAACTATCCATCTTCAGAACTTTTTCATCATCCTTACTGAAACTCTGTACCCATTAAATAATAACTCCCCATTCCCTTGTCCCTACCAGCCCCTGGAAACCACTGTTCTACTTTCTGTCTCCATGGTATTTGACTACTTTAGATCCTTGAGATAAGCAGAATCATTTAATATTTGTCCTTTTGTGTCTGGCTTATTTCACTTAATAATGTCTTCAACAACATTGTAAAACAACTATACTCCAGTAAAACTTTTTTTTTAAGACTCAACTTCCTCATATATTTTATTTATTTGTTTGTTTGTTTGTTTGTTTATGGCTGTGTTGGGTCTTCATTGCTGTGCACGGGCTTTCTCTAGTTGTGGCGAGCGGGGGCTACTCTTCATTGTGGTGCACCGGCTTCTCATTGCGGTGGGCTTCTCTTGTGGCTGAGCACAGGCTCTAGGCGTGCGGGCTTCAGTAGTTGTGGCTCGCAAGCTCTAGAGCCCAGGCTTAGGAGTTGTGGTGCACAGGCTTAGTTGCTCCGTGGCATGTGGGATCTTCCTGGACCAGTGCTCGAATCTGTGTCCCCTGTATTGGCAGGCAGATTCTTAACCACTGCGCCACCAGGGAAGTCCTCCAATAAAATGTAATTTTAAAAAAACATCTTCAGAATTCATCCATGTTGTAACCTGTGTCAAAATTTACTATTAAATTATTACTATCATGTAGCCTTTTAAAGGCTACATAATATTCCATTGTATGTACATAACACATTCTGTTTATCCATTCATCTGCTGATGGACATTTGGGTTGTTTCCACCTTTTGGCTATTATGGATAATGCTGCTATGACCATTGGTGTACAAATGAGAACCTGTTTGGGTCTCTACTTTCAACTCTTTGTTGTATGTACCCAGAAGTGGAATTATTGGATCAAGTGGTGATTCTATGTTTATTTTTTTTTTAGCCAACTTTGTTTTGAACTCAGTTAAATCCTCGTGGTCCTTTAGTTTTTTATCTTTTTTATTTTATATCTGTCAGGGTGGGTTAAAACGAATTTGCAGTAGCTCTTTTACGCAATAGTATTCTGAGGGGAAAGTGCTAGTGTTGGTACTTAGAAGTATGCTTTGTGTACCTATAATTTGACTATTTCAAAATATGTCAGTATAAGAATAGAGTACACGTCTTGTCTTACCAGATTGGAATCACCGTTAGCTCCTTGCTACTCCTGTCAGGCACGTGGAAGCAATGTACCGAAAAAAAACAGATAAAGTAATTTTAAATCCTCTTTACCTTTTTAAAGCTTGCCTTATTTAATACCAACTCCAAGGGAGGTAATATCTGAGTTTTGCATAAAGTTGGCTAAGTAACAAAGAGAAGGATGTTTTTCTGGCTCTGAAGCCCATGTTCTTTCTGTTATACAGCAGTTAGGTCCCTTCCTTTTTTTTTTAATTTTTAAATTTAATTTTTTAAATAGTTGATTTACAGTGTTGTGTTAGTTTCAGGTATACAGCTAAGTGATTCAGTTATACATATATTATACATATATCCATTCTTTTTCAGATTCTTTTCCCATATAGGTTATTACAGAATATTGAGTAGAGTTCCTTGTGCTATACAGTAGGTCCTTTTGTTGTGCAAGAAGTTGTATTAGAGAATAGATTTCAGTTACCTATAATTTAGGTTTGGTGAGAGAAGTCCTGTTTTAGAAAAGATTGTGCAGAATTGGCCACAGATCTCAGGAGGATGAAATTGACATTCTCAATAAATTTCTAAGGGAATCTACAAGTGCAAAGCTAATATAATATAATATAATATAATATAATATAATATAATATAAGTGTAAGTGAAAATTCCTACACATTGCTGTGGCTTTCTTAAATTAAAAAGAGAGATTTGAAAATATTTCCCAGAAAAATGATACTTTGTAATTTTAAAACGTATTTGTTATCTGCTGAAGCATAACTTAGCCTTGAAGTCTTTCTCTATAAAATACAAACTCTGGTAAGAAAATGGTGACCATTCATAGAGGGGTAAAGAAGGTGGGGAATGTAGGGTTTTTAATGATAGAGGCCAATGTAAAATTCATGTGAGAACACTAATTGCTCTGGTGATGACAGTGTGAGAGCTTTCAGTTGGCAGATTGCCGTTCACTTTGCAGCTTTTTTGCTACTTAAAGGTCAGTTAAACAGACTAGGAAATCGCCAAAATTGGGGTAGTTGAAAAAGTAGTAACCATTAAACTGTCTCCTCTTCTTAGAAGCCTGCTGTGACCTTGCCAGGCAAAACTAATTGCTCCTCCCTGCATGCTTCCTTCCCTTTAAACATTGTGTTTGTCTCCCTTGGCAAGTTTGTGAACGTCTTCAGGGCAGAGGTGGCATGTCTTAACTCTGTATTTTCAGTGCTCAGTATAATTGCTTACACACAGTAGACCACTTTAAACATTGGCTGAGTCTCTTCCTAGTGTGAGACTTAGGCACAAATATAACAGCATGAGAAGCAGCAGCTACTGTCATTATCAGAAGAGAGGGGATCTGAATCAGAGTTGGGATGTGGCCAAGAACTGAGGAAACCACCGTAAGAGAAACCAGAGAGAAGATTTTTTTGTTTCATGTGGTACATCAAGCTGTTTCGTTGGCTCATTTCCTCGATACTTTGGCCCATGACCTGAAAATCTCTTGTTTATTTAGCAGGCACGGAGGCATGACATTTGTGGGGTGACAGAAGTATGTAATTTTAATACCATATAATACCATGTAGTACATTTAATACAGTGTAATAAGCCACAGTAGGCACATGTCCATAGGGTATTACTCTGTGAAAGAGGGACTGGGGGAACCCTTCATAGAAGGTAGCACGGTAGCTGAAGAAGAGAGAAGGGAGAATACCTCCTGCCAGCAGTCTGTGAAGAGAGGCTTAACCTCCCAGCACAGGAGATGGAGTCCAGGAGTGGAGGGAGGTGGATGCGGCTGGCACAGGTGGGGCACGTAATGGGAAATAAGGTGGAGAGATGACTGGGAGAAACCTTAATCTCTGCTTTTGCTTTTCGTCTCCTGTCTTCTCTTTGTGCTAGTCTATGGAATTTTTGCTTTAACCATGAGTAATGGGGAGCCACTGGAGTATTTTACACAGCAGAATGATTGACATGATCAGACACAAAGGCAGACTGGCAATCATGTAACCACATAGAGGATGAATTGAAGGGCAGAATCTGGAGTTGGGTAGATGGATTTGGAGACTGTTGCAGTATCCAAACAAGAGATAAAGAGTTCCTATTGTATGATTTCATTTATATGCTATGTCCAGAAGAGGCAGATTCATAGAGACAGAAAGTAGATTAGTGGTTGCTAGGGTCTGGGTTTGGGTAACGGGGAGTGACGACTGATGGGTACAGGTTTTCCTTTTGGGGTGATGAAAGTATCCTGGAATTAGATAGTAGTGATAATTGTGCAACTTTGTGAATGTACTTGAAAACCCACTGAATTGTATCTTTTTAAGTTGTGGATTTGATGGTGTGTGAATTATATCTCAATGGAAAGAGAGAGAGAGAGGAAGAGTTCCTGAAACAAGCAGGAACAGTGAGCATAAAGAAACCTGAGATGGGTTGGAGAGAAACTCAGTGGTCCAGAATTGACAGGACTTGGAGAGGGAATACTGGCAAGGTCCAAAGTGAAATAGAGGCTGGCCCTGCAGTTTCTAATCTGTATGATTGAATTGATGGGGAAGAAAATTCTGGAAAAAGCAAGTGCATAGAAACATATAATGAATTGTGTGAAATGTTTTGAATGTGTAATCAAGGCAAGCAGTTGACGGTAAAGGCCCAGATTTCAGGAGAGACTCTGGGACTAGGAAAAGAAGTGAGTACGGACGGGATGTTGATGGAAGAAGTCAGTCAGGCTGCTGGTGGACGACATCTTGCCCCCCACCCTCTTTGGGAAGTAATGTCCCATTGGTTCCTTGTCCTCCAAGCTGATGTACAGGTGTGGTGCTGGTGGTGGTGGTTTTTAAATAAAGCTGAATCTTTACATTACTTTTCAGGCAGAGGCAAGACTGGCAGCAAAACGGGCTGCCCGAGCAGAAGCAAGAGATATCCGCATGAGAGAATTGGAACGGCAACAAAAAGAGGTAATTTGGATGGATAACCCTGATTTAGTGTTGGTCTCAAAAATATCAATACTTGCCTAGTTTCCGTCTGAAGTAAAACTGGTTTCTTCTGAAACACTGGGAATAGAGTAACCTGATGTATATATTTTAACAAGCCATTTATGTCAGCAAGTTAAATGCAATATTTGTTTTAAATCATAACAGCAAACACATATATAGCTCTTACTCATTATAAGTTATTATTGTGTAATAAGTGCTTGTAACAGCTAAAGTAGGCTTAGCGATGACAAAGTTATTTCCTGTGGTCCTAAATGTCCTGGAATTTTGATTAATTATGTTATGATGTCTGTATAGTAAAACTGAAATCATACAACCTTACAGTTTGTAAGCATATTTAATAATAGAAGAAAATATTCATCTAAGAAAATGAAAAAAAAAAGCACAACTGTAAGATGGGTGGAACTCCAGTTTTGTGTTACAAAAACTAGTATCTGTATATAGGTCAAAAACTACTGGAAAGACGTGATTACTACCAGTACTTTGGTTTATCTATGGTGGAATTATGATTGGTTTTATGTTCTTATGCTTTTCTATAGTTAATACATTTCAATATGTTTTAATTATTGGAAAGAAAAGCAAAAAAAATTTTTTTCTAAGTAGGCATATAGAAATTGGGTTGCTTTAAAATGAAACAAATACTCTTTTTTACTCTTTCCTTCTGACATTGACCTAGCTCCGAAAATTCCCATAAAAAATATTTCTGATGTTGTATTAGTACGAAGTGGGGTGTAAAACCTGCAGGGCAGTATTAAACACTTTATTTTGAGGTTGGTGGTGGATCTTCTGTTAATGTGTTAAAGAGATGTGCATAGAGTCCATATTGTCACAGCTCAAAAACAAAACCAAAAGCAGTTAATATATTGCTAAATTTTTTAACCTCATAGCTTCAAATATGAATGCAATTCTTGGCTTGAAATGAAAATGTGACAATGTATTGTCTTTTATACTCCTAAAATTATAAGGATACCGTTATTAAGTATAAGTTTTATTTATAGTTCTCTAAACTACAGAGGACCATATATCTCTATTATTGAGCATATTTAGCTTAGTATGTTCTGTATTTTGAATGTGTAACAACTTTGAATTAACAATCATTGCTGTTCAGAGCAAATGTATGTGATTAATTTAAGACTTTTCATAGAATGCAGTATGTTGGATGCTTTAGTTTATGAAACTTTTGCATTTGTAGCACTCTTATCATTCCTTTGATCGGAAATGGGGACAGATTCAGAAGTGGCTGGTAGGCCAGGATTGCCTGCCCTGCATGTTGTGATCAGTTGCTGAAATATGCAGTCTCAAAGTAAAACATTGACTAATCGTTTGCCAAGTAGGAGTGTTTGTCATGTTTGAACCTAAAGGTCAGAGAGTGTCTCTTCTGCCTGTAGTGGACCAAGTGTGTGCTTGGAGTCCAGCCATTTCTGTTGTAGTTACAGCCTCACACTCATCTCATGAATGCTCCTGACCAAGAAAGATTGAGTAGATGAATGTGTTTTCTTTCTATGGGTTTGTTCTTCTGTCCCTCAGATTTGTCCCTCTACCCCTCTCATTCCTTCCACTGCCCTCCACCCTGCCTCTCCTTCCCTGTTCCCTTCTTCCTTTCTCTCTTTTTTTAAAAAAACTAAGTCAGTAGGGTTTTCATTGAGGGATGACCCAAGTCATTCTTTCATCTCCTCTGAAAATTACTTTTTTTGTTTTACCATCACTCCCAAATTTGTTAGCTACAAGAACAAACTGCAACCAGTAGAGTATTAGTTACTGTGAATCATTCTTAAATTTGAACTTTTTTCAGTGTTGATAAGTCTCCCAGCTGCCTCCTATTGCAGGGGTTGTTAGCTTGGTATGTGAATAGGCATGGGGGATGGGGCATGAAGCCTTAAAATCTCAGGCAAGGATTTGAGTATATGTATGTTTTCATGTGAAATGCCCACAGGCATTTTTATCATCAGATTCTCAGAGGAGTCTGTGATCCTAAAAGGTTAAGAACCACTATCTAATTGTTGCTGAACAAGCGACTTTCATAAACAAATCCCTTTTAGAATAGCATTCTAAGGTATAACCAGAATGAAAATATTTATGACTGTATTGACCTACACATTTAAAACTTTATCATACTTCTCATTGTGATATTTTAGAAAAGAGAGAAAAAAGATGTTTGGTTGCTTAAAATTAAGCGAATCCTCATGTATGTGTTTGTTATTTTGGAGTGGAACCTGTCCTTTCTTGTTACTAAAGCTAGCTTAATTATTTTTATTTAGAGTGTCTTCTGCATGTAACTGGCTTAATATTACTGATGATGTCTTAAAAATGTTTGGTGTGAATATAAGAAATCGGTTTTACTTACAAAAATGGAAATATTAATTTCTTCTTTTAATTGTGTATAATAGTTCTCAAATTAAATTGCCTAAGATTTTAATGTCTTAGGGCAGACCAAAACATTAAATAAGAAGAAAAGTCTAAGTTAGAAGTTTAATATTTGATTCCTATGTTTAAAGGCCATGAAGATAAACATATTTTTTATCTCTGTGAAAGGTGTGCAGGTCAGGCAGTGAACATGCTAGATTTTCATGGAAGGGGGTTAGAGGCTTAAAATACAGGTGGCAACTAACCCAAGTCTTCAGTAATAGGTAGGATTTGGACATGCAGGGAAGGTGGGGTTTAGTTTCGGATGGGAATAATTAACACTCTAACCCCTTCTGACACTTGCTTTTACTGCTTTAAAACTGATTTTTCCTCTCACTTCTTACCTTATCCTTGTCTCTCTGGCTGCTTTCTGTCTATGCGCTTATAGTATAAGTTGGCATGTGATAGTCACAATATAAAATATAAATTACTAATAAATTTATAATGAAATAGTGTATATACAAACAATTGGATTGTCAGTTATTAGAAGGAAGAATCTTACTATATTAAAAATTTCTCCTAATTTTATTACTTTTTCATCTCGGGGTAGGCTGTTGGGATGTGAATAGGGAACCCGAGGGCGTGAGGCTCAGGAATGAAGCTATTGTTGAGTGCATATCTGTGTGCCAACACTGTGCTCATGCTTTTTATATATGTGTTCATTCCCCATTATAAGATAGGTACATTATTTCCATTTTATAGATAGGTGATAAAGGATTGGTGAAGTAAACAACTTGCTTCGTTGTGACAGACACAGAATTCTAAGGGATGAGAGGGTGCCCCATGTGTGAATAATGGAGCGGGAGGTAGAAGGACCAAGAAGAAAAGGGCCTATGTCTCTCCGGGCTTCCAGTTGGTCTTAGGTTAGCCAGTGCTTCTGTTTATAAACTGGATGTCTGAAGCAGTGGCGTGTTGGTGACCTGAAAGAGTAAATGCAGTTTCTCAAGTTTCCTAATTTAAAACTGAGGGAATGGCTGCAGCCTTGAATTAAGTATTTGTTGTCAGAGAAGATGGCCAGGTGTATTCACAGGGTTGTGGGCTTTTTTTTTTTTTTTAATAAAACCACTTCATCCTCACTCCAAGTGAACTTTTAAAAACAGAATATGGGGTTTCCCTGGTGACGCAGTGGTTGGGAGTCCGCCTGCTGATGAGGGGACACGGGTTCGTGCCCCGGTCCAGGAGGGTCCCACGTGCCGCAGAGCAGCTGGGCCTGTGAGCCACGGCTGCTGGGCCTGCGCGTCCGGAGCCTATGCTCCACAACGGGAGAGACCACGACAGTGAGATGCCCGCATACCGCAAAAAAAAAAAAAAAAAAACCCAATATGTTTTATTTCCATTAATTTAACTTGAACGTATCAAAACATAATTTTCCAGAAACCTTTAACGATAAATATCCATCTTTAAAGGCATTGTCCTGTTCGTTCAACTTTGGATCCTTTAAACTAATAAGGAGACTCCCAGGACAATGAAAATGTTTTGTTTTCCTGACGTGGAAGAGAGGGATACTCTGCCTTGTAATTGGTACCTAAGAACACAGTTTGCTGAAATTTTTTCTATTGGCTTTCTGATGCTAGTAATTCAAGAAAAGCCAATTGGCAGTTTCAATACTACCCCAGAAATAACTGCAAAAGGAAGCTTTTTTTTTTTTCTTTTTTTGTATTCCAGAGGAGGAGAAAGCTCTGAGTAAAAACCGGGATACCTTGCCATTTTCTTCATGTTCTTTCTATGTAATCAGTCTGGATTTAGCCGGTATAGGTTCAATGGTCTGGTGAGTTAGAAGATATGAATGCTGATCCCAGCTTTCTGACTTTGTTGATTCCTAATCTTTTTGTGCTGCAGGGTTTTTTGTACTGTAAAATGAAGGGATCAGACTAGATGATCTTTTTTTTTTTTGGTACGCGGGCCTCTCACTGTTGTGGCCTCTCCCGTTGCGGAGCACAGGCTCCGGACACGCAGGCCCAGCGGCCGTGGCTCACGGGCCCAGCCGCTCCGCGGCATGTGGGATCTTCCCGGACTGGGGCACAAACCCGTGTCCCCTGCATCAGCAGGCGGCCTCTCAACCACTGCGCCACCAGGGAAGCCCAGACTAGATGATCTTTAAGAATCCTCTAGCTGTTAAAAATAATTCTAGAGTTGGTGCTAGGGTCTTTTCTTTTATACAAGGGTTTCCTTCTGTTTCTTCCTATTTGCCACTGTGCAAAAGTATTCCAGGTAAAGGGAGTAATTTAAGACTACCTGAATACCTGCCTTTCTGTAGAAGAGTAGCGCTCCATGGCAGACTCTTAGTAAAATGTGTGCTTTGAGTCTTTTTTGGTGTAATAAGAATTTGCTTTGAGCTTCCCTTACTGTTTGTATGGTTGCCACTAGCCATATGTGGATAATTAGGTTTGGATTTAAATTGATTAAAATAAAAAATTTCTCTCCTCAGTTGTACTTCTAGCAGTTCAAGTGCTCAGTAGCCACATGTGGCTAGTGGCTACCATACTAGACAGCACAAACATAGAACATTTCCATTGTCACAGAAAGTTCTGTTGGATAGTGGTTGTTTAAGGGGTCATTTATGACTATGGAATAAACTGTATTCTCTCAGTTTACATTAACCAGCCTGTATGGGTTTACATTTTATTCTGTAGTTCTTCTGAACTCCTTTTAGGCCATTTTTTTCAAATGGGGCTAAAAAGAAAGCTGTGTAAATCTAGGGGTATATCAATACTTAATAAGATATTGTTATTTAGGATTATTTTTATAATAGGTATAATTCAGAATAAATATGAATTCATCTGTCAGCTGCATCTTTAATGGGCTGTGCTCTTTAGAGGCAGGTTTTTAATTTCTTTTTAATTAATTAATTTTTTATTGGAGTAAAATTACTTTACAATGTTGTGTTAGTTTCTGCTGTACAATTAAGTGGATCAGTTATATGTATACCTATATCCCCTCCCTCTTGGACCTCCCTCTCCCCCTTCCCCCACCCATCCCACCCATCTAGGTCGTTGCAGAGCACCAAGCTGAGCTCCCTGAGCTATACAGCAGGTTCCCACTAGCTATCTGTTTTACACATGGTAGTGTATTTATGTCAAACCTAATCTCCCAATTTGTCCCACCCTCCCCTTCCCCCACTGTGTCCACATGTCCGTTCTCTACGTCTGCGTTTCTATTCCTGCCCTGCAAATAGGTTCATCTGTACGATTTTTCTAGATTCCATATATATGCATTAATGTACGATATTTGTTTTTCTCTTTCTGGCTTACTTCACTCTGCGTGACAGACTCTAGGTCCATCCACATCTCTACAAATGACCCCGTTTCTTTCCTTTTTATGGCTGAGTAATATTCCATTGTACATATGTACCACATCTTTATCCATTCATCTGTCAATGGACATTTAGGTTGCTTCCATGTCCTGGCTGTTGTAAATACTGTAGCAGTGAACACTGTGGTACATGTGTCCTTTTGAATTATGGTTTTCTCAGGGTATATCCCCAGTAGTGGGATTGCTGGGTAATGTGGTAGTTCTATTTTTAGTTTTTTAAGGAACTTCCATACTGTTCTCCATAGTGGCTGTATCAATTTACATTGGCACCAATAGTGCAAAAGGGTTCCCTTTTCTCCACACCCTCTCCAGCATTTATTGTTTGTAGATTTTTTGATGATGGCCATTCTGACTGATGTGAGGTGATACCTCATTGTAGTTTTTTTTTTTTTTTTTTTTTTTTTTTTGTGGTACGCGGGCCTCTCACTGTCGTGGCCTCTCCCGTTGCGGAGCACAGGCTCCGGACGCGCAGGCTCAGCGGCCGTGGCTCACGGGCCCAGCCGCTCCGCGGCATGTGGGATCTTCCCGGACCGGGGCACGAACCCGTGTCCCCTGGATCGGCAGGCAGACTCTCAACCACTGCGCCACCAGGGAAGCCCCCTCATTGTAGTTTTGATTTGCGTTTCTCTAATAATTAATGATGTTGAGTATCTTTTCATGTGTAGAGGCGGGTTTTTTAGAGTGCTCTTGTGTAGTAGGTGGAATGAAAAGAAAGGGTAGAATAAAGATTGAGCATTAAACCATGTATGTCACCCTAGTACCCCAAATAATACTGGGAGGGGGCATGTAGAATTAACTTGCCTGTGTAGCACAAGGCTCTTTATACTAACCAAGCTAACTAGCCTAGAACTGGTTACCACTTAATAAGCTGTACCTACTCTGCTGGGCTAACACACATGCTCCCCAAACTTTTGCGGTATATCACCTGATAATCAAAGAAAGGGAAGAAACTTGCTTGGCTCCTTACAGATTACATGTGTCTATTACATAACAAAAATGTGAATCGGTGATGAATTCCTAAAGATCAGAACACCATATTGGATATTGAATTATTGAATCATACTGGTGCTTATAAACTGACTTCTGAACAGATTTGATCAAATGCATCAATGTACACAGCACATGACAACCAAGAGTTTTTTGGACTTGTATTCAAAGATCATGACCAAAATAAAACATTAAATTGTGGTGTTTCAGTTGAATTACTGTTTCTGGATTTGAGATGAATGGTCAGGCATAGCCGTCTGCTCTGCCTGCATGATGATAGTGCTGTATCGTCATGGGGTGTTGAAGGATTGATGCATTTTGGAAAAAGCAGTGTTGATTAGCTATGAACTCAGCTGGACAGTTTTGTGTAGATTCTTAGTCAATGCAAATTACTTTAACACTTGGGACTTTGAAATTCTGATCAGAAGTTTCTTACACTTGATTAGGTTCTAGGGACTAGTCATTTAATTTCACGACTCTGTACTTAATGCTCCAGTGCTAATAGCTGAATATGGAAAAGTTTAGAATTACGTTTAATTAGTCAACTGTTTGGAGGTTTGTTTTTTTTTTAACAATCTTCATAAGGCATAACTTTGAGTAACTTTATCAATTCTGAAATATTTATTCGATTTCTTCTAATTTTAAGTAGTTTTTCATATTAACAACACACAGTCAGGGGCTATTTCATTTAGTTGTTCTCTTCTTTTCCAGTTAGAGTGGTAAAAGAAAAAGAAAAAACTTTTTTTGCGATGAGCACAAAATTATAACCCAAATCTTTTTAAAGCAACACATTGTCACCTTAAACCACATCTGTAATAAAATAAACATTTCTTTCTGCCTTGGGTAAACATCATAATGAAAAAATAGATCACAGTCTGCTTTTAATGCTGACCTCAATTTCTGTTTAAGTATACTTGCTTATTTTTATCTTGGTACATTGAACTCCCTTGGTCATATATAGAGTACCTTCTACAAGTGGTCAGATCTATCTATCTATCTATCTATCTATCCATAGATAGATAGATAGATAGATACATGATAGATACACACACACACTTGTTCAAATAAAAACACTGCCAAGACTATTTCTACTTTCTTTCCAACTGAGGGACTGGCAGCCCCAAACCCAGCTTTTGAGGCTGAGCTGTCCCTACCGCCTGCTGTGGGGAAGGTGCTGCTGTGCTCAGCTGTTCTGACCAACAGCCCTCAGCTGAGTGATTAACTCTCCATGTACTTTCTCCTTTCCCAGGATGAGTTGGAAAGGGCCAGGTATTCCCACCGGTCCAGTCATCATCGTCCTTCTCTGGTTTGTAATAACCTACAAACTTGCCTCTAATACTTTTCCTCATCAACTTGCCATGGTCACTCACACACCTTTACTATGTTTGTTTTTATTTTTATCAGGGAGTTGAGGATGCGTTGTCCATTCGAAGTCTTGGCAGTCACAGGGTTGGTATTTTAAGTTGTTTACACCCCCATAGCAAAGCTATCCCTTTGCCTTTTTTTTTTTTTTTGTGGTACGCAGGCCTCTCACTGTTGTGACCTCTCCCGTTGCGGAGCACAGGCTCCGGACGCGCAGGCTCAGCGGCCATGGCTCATGGGCCCAGCTGCTCCGCGGCATGTGGGATCTTCCTGGACCGGGGCACGAATCCGTGTCCCCTGCATTGGCAGGCGGACTCTCAACCACTGCGCCACCAGGGAAGCCCCTGCCTTTCTTTAAAACACAGAAATATTGGCAAAGCTATTTCATTGGAAAATGATGCTTTCAAATTATTGCTGTAAGTAAATCAGTTCTAAAATCATGAATATTTTCATCTATTAACATATATATTCACTTTTTCTATAAAAGGACCTTTGATTTTGGAAAACCATCACAAAATAATAAGGTTAATTTTATAGAATAACATCGGCATGGTTCTAGCTTTCAGATTTTTCCTACTTTCATATTTTTTAAAATGACAATTTATTAAATAAAATTTATTATTTTGGAGCTTGGGTGACTAATTATAGTTTTTATTCAGTGGGAAAATTGAGCTTCTGATTTTAAAAATGCCTGTCTTATCATACTTATGGAAATTATCATGCTTCAACATTTTGATTAACATTTTGTAGTTTGTCTCAGGTTTTTAGCGTACATCATTGTAAATCAAGATAAATGAGAAATCGCTCATCAAAGGCTTGCATATTGTGCCAGGAAACTGAGTCTCTTCTTAAAGAATTGTGGTTTAAACCTTAGAGCAATGCTTTTTTAATTTACACATTGATAATATTGTATATGTACTTACATCTAGATTTTTCATCAGTAAAATTATCTTTTCTTGCTAAGGTCTATATTGGTTAACTCTCCCCAGGTCTAGTTTTCTTCCTATCTTGTATAATGTATAAAAATACTCTATATTAAACTGAGTGTGTTCTGGTATACTAATTATTGATGTGTTTGTATTCTTAAATAGTCTTTTACTCTGGTTATATTTCTTATTGGTGAATGTAATCTACTGTCTTTTTAGAATAAGTTAGTAAACTAATTCTTGAATCATAAGTATTTTGGTTAATTATAAAAATTTAGATTTATAAGAATATTAAAAAGCCTTTATAGAAATCTAATCAGTAATTTAAGAATGATTTTGCAGGGGAAATACTTTTTTTTGTTTGTTTTTGTTTTGTTTTTTTAACATCTTTATTGGAGTGTAATTGCTTTACAGTGGTGTGTTAGTTTCTGCTTTATAACAAAGTGAATCAGGGCTTCCCTGGTGGCGCAGTGGTTGAGAGTCCTCCTGCCGATGCAGGGGACACAGGTTCGTGCCCCAGTCCAGGAAGATCCTACATGCCGCGGAGAGGCTGAGCCTGTGAGCCATGGCCGCTGAGCCTGCGAGTCCGGAACCTGTGCTCCGCAACGGGAGAGGCCACAACAGTGAGAGGCCCGCTTACCTCAAAACAAACAAAAAAAAACCCAAAGTGAATCAGCTATACATAAACATATATCCCCTTATCTCCTCCCTCTTACATCTCCCTCCCACCCCTCTAGGTGGTTACAAAGCACCAAGCTGATCTTGCCGAGAAATACTTTAAGAAAAACTTGTCATGCTTCTCCCTGGAGATATTGTTTTTATTCTCACAGGGAGTTAGTCAACAGAAGCTTAAAAGTTGAGCCTTTAAGGGCTTTGAAAATAATCCCATCCTTCCTCTTTTCAAAAAAACGTATGAGTTTTCCCTTTACTTTTCATTGTAATGTTAATAGTGTGAAGTTTCACACAGTTTTTATCAAGCAGATTATTTGTAAATTTGTATGGAAAACTTGATTATATATTAGTTTAACCTAATGGTAAAACCATCCAAGTTCAACCTAATTTAGGGGCCTTTAAAACATCTGCAAACAAACAAAAAAGAAATCTGCAATTAAATAAATAAGGAATTGTTTATCCAGGGTGTCTATAAAGTAATGAGGTTGATTTTCATTTCATGGAAATTATATCATTAAATAAATTTAAGATATAACTAGAACTCTCACAGTATTTTATTTCATTATGGTAATTATGAAAATTTGCTGTTATGGGAAAAAGAGTAAAGCTCCTAATTTTAAAAATCAGTATGCAAACTTAAAGATTAACAAAAAATTTTACCCTGTAGAGGAGACTTTGGAACTTTACTGTGTGTGAGTGTACATTTAGCACATTTAAAATATTTAGACTTTCCTGGAAATGTCTGATTTGAAATGAAAGCTCACTAATAACATAGTTTAAAAGAAATGTAATTGAGATAAGAGTTTTTTTCTTTTTTCTCTTAACTAGATAATATTGGGAGTTCTAAGTTTTCATCAGATTATTTGCTTTTTAAAGTAACTTTACCGTCTACATTAAACTGAATAAATATGTAGACAACTTTTGTTCTCTGTAAAAATAATTGTGATGGTTTAAAACACTGACCTAAATTTTATTGGGATTTGCTATATTATTTGGGGGGTTTTGGTATTTCTCTGCCAGTTTTTTTTTTTTAACTTATGAGCTGTATATTAAAATGTCTAAGACTTTTGGACCTTGTATTTGATATATGAACATTAGATATAGGTACCTGGATATGAGGCAGATGTATTTATGGTTTTATGCCACATTCTTAGGACTTTGATCTTTCCTTTTGTCCAGTTAACTTTCAGGTACTGCTTTCTTGAAAGGTGTCCTGCCAGAAGCTATTTGGGCTGGAGATGGTAACAGTGTTATAGACATTCTCCATAAAAATAGAAAGAGCAAAGATAGTTCAAGACTGAATGGTAGGTTTGGGGAAGGAAGATTAAATCAAAGCCCTGAGTCTAGAACTGAAACAATCTGTTTCTTTAAAAAACATCTACCTTAAAAAAGAAAAAAATCTTACAAAGTGCTTGGTCACTGCTTTATACAGTGAAATACAAGAAGACTATAAGGAAGAGATCCAAAATTAGAAGATGAGGTGATCTTGAATCAGAGTGGTAGAGATACATTGCAGTTTTAATTGGTGGAGATTTTTACTGTTTTTTCTATCAGTTCCTATTTATATATCAGTTGCCTTAGTATAATTTTAATGAAGTTAATTTTAATATGCTTGCAATTTGTTTTTTGTCACTTACTCCTACACTGTTTAATTCCATGGAAGAACCCATCAAAGGACGTAATGGGGACACATTGGAGCAGAGCCAGTACACCCAAAAGGAAAGGCATCATGGTGTGTAGCCCGGAGAAATGTGCCGTGTTAGTATTGTGCGTTCACTGTTGACTCACAGAGTCCTGGGGGCTTGAGTGAGTAATAGGTCCATTCTAACAGAAATGAACACCTGCTGAACTTTGTTTCTACAACCTGTTTTCTGTACTTTTTAAAAATTTAATTTCCAAATGAAAAGTTTGAGGTAACTTTTTCTGAGTGTTAAAAAAAACATTTTTGGATAGATTATAATAGCAAGTTTGGAAACATTTTATTTAGCTAGAGCCCTTAATATTTTCAGTTCTCCCTCCTTTGATGAATCATTTGTTTTTAAATAACATAAATACCAACTGGCACATATTGGAGGATTCTTTTTGTTTACTCAGTTGTTCTAGTAGCAAGTGGGGTGTCCAAGTTATGGATTTTTTCTACCAGATTCAGCAATTTTTAAAATTACCTGAGGGAATTCCCTGATGGTCTAGTGGTTAGGACTCTGCTCTTCCAATGCCAGGGCCTGGGTTCAATCCCTGGTTGGGGAATTAAGATCCCACAAGCAGTGTAGCATGGCCAAATTAATTAATTAATTAATTTTTAATTAATTAATTAAAAAAAATTTTTAATTAATTTTAATTAATTAATTAATAAACTTTATGAGCTCTGCATTGTATTTTGGAAAAGGAAAATCAAAATAGGTCAATTTCAGTTCAACTTGTTAAATCTTAAGCTTTTGCAAAAGGCCATTGGTGTTACAGAGAGGATGAGAAGAACTAAGACATGACTGATCCCGTCAATGAACTTATCTGATTGGGAGAATGGAATAGTTTATATGCAAGAATGTGTGACTTGAGAAATACATGTTTTGATCATGGGGTTTTTTTAAAACAAAAAAGATATTTTGTTAACTGAGAAAAGACGTTAAGTGAAACTTCCATAGAGAAGAAACTTTATTTTCAGTGAAATGTTATTCACCACAGTGACATTTTACCATTACACATCATTTACCACCAAATGCACACCCTTAGGCATTTTAGAAAATTCTGGATAAACAAGATTTTTTTTTACACATGTAATAACACTCTTTATATTCTGTTTTCAAGATAATATAAGAAAAGCATGCAAATGCAGATATTTTGCTCCAGCACTTTTTAGTATTTATTGCAATATCATTTTCACTGAATTTACACTGGTGGTAAAATTATACCACTTAGCCTTATACTTATGAAGTATATTTTCGGGGGGTCCTGCAATATCTTTTGTACATGACCATCTCATTGGGCATGAAGGGAAGACCTTTGTTCTATCTGAACTATTATTTTAATGCTTTATTAGAACTACACTATATAATTTGATCTTTGAGTGTATTTTAAGCTTTTTAAAATTGCGACCTCTATAAAAGGAATGCATTTTACACCATAATCCAGTATACATATGCAGACATATGCCTGTGTTTGTATGTATATAAGTATATAAAATATATTATAGAAACAGAAGTTTCACAAAATAATATTTACTCTTACTGTACATGATAAACTCTAGTATTTTCTCTTCTATTTTCTTTTAATGCTGGTTGAACCTATAAATTGATTTTATGAACTACTAATGAGTTGCAGTCCACACTTAGGAAAACATTACTTTAGATCAGGTTCTTGAATAGTGTTCCCTAGAATCCTAAATGGGTATAAAAGTTGCCAAAGAAAGATATTTTTACC
Organism: Delphinapterus leucas; assembly: GCF_059928025.1. NCBI lineage: Eukaryota > Metazoa > Chordata > Mammalia > Artiodactyla > Monodontidae > Delphinapterus > Delphinapterus leucas. Next base: position 55,999,847 of record NC_143138.1, read on the forward strand.
AAACTACCTGAGGAACTTGTTTATTGCTTTTGTTTTATGCATTGTTTTATTGTTTTGTACATTGCTCTTCTGGGTCAGATTGCTTAAAAAAATCTGAGCTAGAATGCTTAAAAAATAAAGTTAGGAAACCACAAATCTGAGTAGTTAGTTACTATTTAATTCAGTTTCTTGGATTTGAAATGTGGTGTTACACATATTATTTTTGTAAAGACCCTACATGAAATGTGGTTTTTCTGGTCTTGTCATAAATGTATGTAATCCACACTTTACTCTGGCCAAGTTTCTAGTTTTGTTCACTGTTTTTCATAGAGAAAGTTCTTGAGGAAGGAAGTTTTTCAGGTGTGTGCACAAGCAGATACAAGGGAACTCTCCCTCTTTTGATGCCGCAATTGTTTTTTTGCTTGTTTGCTTTTTGGTTTTGTTTTTTTTGTAAGCTTTATTATACTAGTTATGTGATCCTGCTTCATTGCCTCTCCATGCCTTGCTTTTGCCATGTTTCAAATAATGGAAAACGATGGTGACAGACACAATAAGAAAAAGTAAAACATCTTTTGACTTCAGAATGCTTAATTCCTGCATTTAAAGGCTTCCTTGGGTGTTTTGTGCTATAGTGTACTGGGATGAATCATCTCACCATTACTGATTATAAATTCTGTTTTTGAAAGAGAACATGCAGTTTTTGCTGTACATATAGTTTAGCAATAACCTATACTAGGAAAGAATGAGGGGGAAGAATATTCTTTAATTCAAATGTCACAGCCTTTGTGTTTAATAATTTTGGGCTTTTAAAATACTGCTGGATTTTTAATAACTTTATGAATGTTACTTTTTCCCCTCTTTATATTTCTGATTTTGGAAATACAACCAACTTTCACCTTTTCCTGAAATCCAGTATGATGCTTTCAAGGATACATCGTCAAGACTTTCATCATTAGTATGTAGTGCATAACTTCATGTTAAATGTAGAGTTTTACTTTATAAACACCTGATGATGCTAATCATAGATTATGACTTTTTCATAGGTTTGTTATGATGTTTGGGGGAAATGTATGACTAACAAAGCAAAATCTAGTGTTGTGCAATTGTGGCATAATTTAGCACTTGAATAACTTTGTCTTTTTTTTTTTTTTTTTTTTTTTTTTTTTTTTTTTTTTTTTTTTTTTTTTTTTTGCGGTACGCGGGCCTCTCACTGCTGTGGCCTCTCCCGTTGTGGAGCACAGGCTCCGGACGCGCTGGCTCAGCGGCCATGGCTCATGGGCCCAGCCGCTCCGCGGCATGTGGGATCTTCCCGGACCGGGGCACGAACCCGTGTCCCCTGCATTGGCAGGCGGACTCTCAACCACTGCGCCACCAGGGAAGCCCTAACTTTGTCTTTTAGAATATCAGGATCAGATAAAAATTATTTGCTTCCCTATTCAGGACTAAGATTGGCAGTAGTATCTTTCCTTAAAATAATGAGCCACCCAGCTGACACATACTCATTGACCTGGAAGACATGTTCCCAGCAGTATTTTGATACGTACTGAACTAAGGCAGCACAGGCCCTACTGTGTTTCATGTTCTGTGTCACAAGCCAGCAGGTGTGAAAGCACCCAGCAGTGACAGATGACAACTGAAGCATCAGTTACGTCCACTCATTTTTTGCTTGATTTGGTTTTTTTATGGTATGTCATTTTTGGCCAAGGAAGTTTAGTTATCGCATGTTTTTCTTGGGTTAATATGTCAATAGATTGCCTGAGTTGCTAGACTATATCAGCAGCTCTTAAATGTTCAGGGTAATGTATAAAAGGAAAGATATGCATATTCTAAAAAGAAAAATGACTGTATAATTACTGATTCAGGATCTAGCTGTGCATGTTTCAGATGATTTGTGTAGAGCAGACTGTTAATAGCTAGGACCTTTCTAGCTGCACCTCCTCATTACAGGCCAACGGTGCATACCTAGATTGGACTTCTTGTCTACCAATGGACCAGTTTAGTAGTATTGCTGTCCTCTATCCCCTCACATACACTTGGCTCTGTACTCCTAGGAGAAATTATGTGTTGAGACGGTGCTATCTTCAAAGGACTCAGATGTCAGATTATTGTCTAATGATGCTGCTGCTACTCGAGAAAATCCATACATACCATGTTGGCTGCTTTCCTCTGAGCAGCACATGCTGTGGGACCACTAACTTGGGTTAAGAGGACTGTCTTGGGCAGTACAATGTCATGTTTTCTGTTCTCAATCTTGTTTTGATTGATGCACGGGATTGTTTTTTGGCCTTTAGGTAAGGAGGACTGTGGAAGGAAGTAGACTCTCTTGTCACTCATACCTTTTTAAAGAAGATAGTCCCATGGGCAGGAGCTCAAATGAGGTGTGGGGTGAGGGCCCCCACAAATATCCTGCCTGGCTCTGAGTCCTAATTAAGTTTTTAGTTGACTAGACACTGAGCTGGGTGGCACAGGGGAGGTGAGGGGGAATGAAGGTGTGTAGAGAGGCTGTGTGTCTTAGCCAGCCAAGGGCAGTGAATCATTTACTAACAGGTGGGAAATAGAGTGCATGTAGACTACTCTGTCTCAGGTGGATCATTCTGTGTATGATTTTAAGATGAATTTTATTAAATTATTTTTAAACTTCACTATATGATCCTTGTATTCAATATTTACTTCCAGAATCATTCTGACAGTCACTCTGATGGAATGAAGAAGAGATCTTCTGGTTCTCATAAAGACCCACTGGTTAGTTCTGTTGTGTCTCATATCACAGTATTTTGTGTGGCTGTAAAATTCACTGATTACTTTTATGGAACTGAAGAATTATGATTGCATTGGTGTGCTCTTAAGGCATTATTGAAACTTGATAATATACTGAAACATGACTTATCAGAACTTATTTAAAAATAATTTTGTTTTCATTTACAAGATTTAATATCAAGTTAATATATCTAACCCTAGTGGCTAGCATTAGGAAAGTGTCCCACGAAGTTCGTTAACAATGTATTTTCATTTATGAACTGTCCTTTGGAGGACTATACCTTAAGAATAGGCTTAGTGAGATTCTTATACCTATTTTAGAAATTTGAATTTATTTAGTTGTGGTATTATAAGTAGTACCAAAGTCACATATAGGTTTCATTCTGAATGATTGTTTTTATAGATTTTATAATTTTGGGAACTTGAAATTAATTTTCTGGTAGAAACAATAAAGTACACAATGGCAGAGTTCCCATGCTGTCTTGTAGAAGACTCTTCAACCAATAACGTAATTAAACTATGGAACTAATAGTGCTCTCCATTCCAGCAGACCTTGCTAAACATTTCTGTGGAGGAAAAAATGTCTAGAATGCCCATGTGGGGTGTTAGGAACACCTCTTTCCTGTCAGGTTGCTACAGCACTGGCAGAGGAAGTACAGTCCTAAGCTCCCTGCTAACTCAAGGTTCCCATGGGCAGGGTTCTGACCATTGGAGGGGTGGAGAAGAGGGTTGGGAGGCTTTGGCTGGTAGCAGTGAGGAAGGGGGAGAGAATGAAATGGAGAGGATATTAGTGAGATGCCCTGGTGGGGGCAGTGTTGGGAGCTCTGGGGAGAGGTGAGTCCTGGTGCCTCGGGCAGGGCCAGGAGTTTTGAAAAAATAACTTTAATGATTTCTGTGGCATTGCCAAATAGATTATAAAAGTGGTAATTATTCATTCATCCTGGGTTTTTCAAGGACATTTCTAAGTATGACATGAGAATAAATCATTTATTATTTCCATTCCATTTTGTCTGAGAGTTTATACTCTTGTTTTTAAAGTAAAAAAAGAAAAAAAAATTAGCAATGACTTGGTTTGAAAATAGTTAATATTTTAATATTAATATTTTTTAAATATTAATCTTTAATATTAATCTTTTTTGAGAGACCTGAAATAGTTGTTATTTTCACTTTCACCTAATATGATTCAATGCTTTAAAATCATTATTTTGGAGGAGAAGGGTTTTGGCAATATCCGATTTTGCCTCTGTGTTTTTAGGTTAACAGCATTTAACCTAAGAAAAATGTGTTTAATTTTGCTTTTTGCAGAGTGGCCTCTACTTTGACCAGAGAAACTATAGCAGTCTTAGACATAGCAAACCCACTTCTGCCTACTATACTCGGGTTTGTCACAAGTTTTTTGGCTTCATGTGTTTTATCCAACTTTAACACATTTCTAATCCCCTGTTGCATTTTGACTAGTTAGAACTAATCTGTGAATGGCTGTGTATATACTAGTTTGTGGTAACTGAATTCACATAGTCTGTGTGAGTGTATCTTTAAATAATGGGAACTATTGAATCACCATATTTAAAATGAGTACCATTTTTTTCCAGTTTTTTTAATGAAAAATATTTAACATACAAAAAAAGTTCAAAGAATTTTATAGTAGCCACCTGCGTACCTACCACTCAGATTCTACAATTGATATTTTACTATATTTCCTTTATCATGTAATTATCTGTCCAGCTGTCCCTCCATCCATCAGTCCATCTTTTTGGGGGGATGCATTTCAAAATAAGTTGTAGGCATCAGTATATATCACAGTGTATGCCCTTTTATTAAAAATATACATGTGAAAATTTAAACTGTACGTGGGATGAGAAGAATGTAATATTTAATGTTAGAATCTCGTTTTTTCAAGGCATTTGGCACATCATACATTTAAAACACATATTTAAATATATAGCGCATAGTACATTTGAAATAATTCAGTTGTCAAAACATAACTTAGATATTTATGTATCTTATTTTCCATGTCTGATTGGGCTTGGTGAAAAAAACTGAAAATTGTGTCTTGAGATGACATCAGGAAAAAGATTTAATTCCTTTTTTAAAAATGCTGTGCCTTGTTAGTGTGTGGATTCATTGTGACCAGTACAATTTATCTAATTAAACTAAGGCACTTGGTCCATGGCTTGTTGTGAAATACACGTTTTCTAATCTATTTGGGAGAGTGTTTATAGCAATAACTCAGAGCTCATTTACCTGGTTCCCCAATAATCAGGATAAGCCCATTAGATGTCGCAGGAGCTGCTGGGGACTGGGATGTGGACACTGTTTGCCACACTCCCTGTGCCGTGGCCCTCTTTTCCTGAGTGTTTTCTTAGGTGCCCATCCCATCTCCTAACACTAATGTTCAAAGACCAATAGGACTTACCCCATTTATAGGAAACTATTCCGAGTGTTTTTCTTTCTTATCCCTTAAAATTGGTATTCAAAGAGATTTCTAATGATTAAGTTTTTCTCACATTGTGTGTCACTTAACTGCCTTAAACACTCAAGAATTACTAATGAATTATAGAGTATAAAATAAATATGTCTTCTACTTGCATGATGGTGAGGCTGATTCTCCTCTTCTTTTTTCCTTTTTTTTTTTTTCTTTTTGCTTGTTTTGTTTTATTTTGTTTTGTTTCTTATCAGTCTTCTTCCCTATACAGTGACCCTCTGGCAACATCTAAGAGCTACAGGGTTAGTACTTCCTGGGGAGTATGGTGCCTTCATAGCTATCAGTTGCTTTTCTTTGGGTTAAATCATGTGCTTTCTCCATAGGCCTCCCCTACTGCAAATTCTGGTCTTCTGAGAAGTGCCAGTCTGGTGTGTATTTTCCTCTTCCAACGTGTGTACTCCTGGTGGGGCCATTGTCACGGTGCTGACTCTGGCTTGCCGTCTTTCCTCCAGAATAGTCAAGGACACATGGCTTTAATGCTATGTGTACTGCAGACTGTGCTGCCTGTGCTTAAAATACAAAACTTCTGAGGAGCAAAAATGAGCATATCATAGCGGTAGATACTGCTTGGCTGTTGGTAGGCCCTTGCTTAGAATTGGCTTCCTGTAGAGGAGGTAGACTTGCATGGGTTGCACTACACTTGCATACTTTTGTGAGATGGCTGCCCATGCATGGGGTGTCATATTTTGGGGGGGAACAGCTGTGGCCTTGGCCATGTTAATACTAGACTCTAATGGAGCCAGCTGACTAGAAAGACAAAACAGTAGCTCTGTGTAATGTGCGAGTTGGAATTGGTTGCTTTCAAGGTGTTGTTTGTTGTCTTGTGGCCTGTTCTAGTGGACTGGGAACCTGAGGCTTTGTACTTAATTTTATCGTAACAGTGGGCAAAATGCTTTCTGTACCTCACTTTCTTTTCTGTACCTTACTTTCTTTTCTGTTCTATTTCCTCTTTTGAGAGAATAAAGTCGTAAATGTTCTCCTAATTTCATAACGTGATGATGAAAGGCAGTGCTGTAACCAGTGGTGCTTTTTAAATGAAGTGTGAGTTTGAAGTTTTAATGAGGCTGACGCAGGAATTTATGCATACATAAATGAGTGTTACCACCTCAGGAGGCTGTACACGTTAACACCATTCTTCAAAACTTTTGGAACTAGGTACTGCAAAGAAGTTATGTCATTTTCAAAATAACTTTGATGCTGAATAGATAAATGGCATTTCCTTTGTTCTTTAGGCGTCGTTGTATGATGGTGGATTATATAACCCTTATGGTTCTCGAACTGTAAGTCTAAGCAGGTGGAGGTGGTGAGGAGGGTGGTGTGTAGGTGGGCACAGTTTACTTACAGAGTCATTTAATCTGACCTATAATTACTCTACAAGCTGTGATCCATCAGCTTGCCAATGGTGGCTCTCACCCAAGCTGCGAGAAGGCACCTGCTGGAAACTGTGGCTTAAAGCATGAAGGCAATACAAGTAGAGAAACCTCTTTCCTGGCTCATTAGTTCCTCAGGAAGAGGCTGGGAACAGCGCTTCTCAGGGCCTTTCTTCTCCCTCCTGCCGTGGGCTGCTGGATGGTGAGGGTGGGAGTGAAGAAGAGTTCAGGCCGGGGAGGAACAGTTATCTTCACCTGAGAGCCAGGGGCGAGTTAGGTCCAGGGGCACTGATGTATTCCCAGCAGAAAAAGGAGCTGATCGTTAATTGTAAAACCTTTCTTCTTGGAAACTTTATAGCCATCTGAATACAGTTTTCACTCATCAAGAACAAGTTCAGCCCGAAGCAGTCCTGTGGTGAGCTGTCTAGTCTCTTTGCATGCTTTATAGACACTTTGGATTGTTTCATTAATCTGTACTCACCATTCAGAATATTGAGGATGTGGTGTGTTTCACTCTATTGTGCATGGATTATCATTTTGCTTCAGTACACAAACTCAAGAACTAATTTGTCCTAACGGGTGGTTTCTGTATGAATGTGACTTAAGCACGTAATTTCTTAAGTGAGTCTGGAACCAGTGCCATTAGAATTTTTTAAAAATTTATATATAACTGTCATTTGTGTGGAAATTCTTGTCTTCTCAGTGGTGATAATTTAGACTATGAGTTGGTTGCCCTATCCTTTTCCTTCCTCCTTTTCATGTCTACTTCCTACATTGAACCATTTCACTTGCTTACCAGCCTGTCAATCAGTGGAGTGGGAGGAGAAGAAATCAAATACGTCAGCTTTTAAAAATTGCTCCAGGGCTTCCCTGGTGGCGCAGTGGTTGGGAGTCCGCCTGCCGATGCAGGGCACACGGGTTCGTGCCCCGGTCTGGGAGGATCCCGCATGCCACGGAGCGGCTGGGCCTGTGAGCCATGGCCGCTGAGCCTGCGCGTCCGGAGCCTGTGCTCCGCAATGGGGGAGGCCGCAGCGGTGAGAGGCCTGCGTACCGCAAAAAAAAAAAAAAAAAAAAAAAATTGCTACAGAAAACTGGGACAATTCTAATCACCCAGTCTTTCTGGAGTATTAAAACTTTTTTTAGGGCTTCCCTGATGGCGCAGTGGTTGAGAGTCCGCCTGCCAATGCAGGGGACACGGGTTCGTGCCCCGGTCCGGGAAGATCCCACATGCCGCGGAGCCGCTGGGCCCGTGAGCCATGGCCGCTGAGCCTGCGCGTCCGGAGCCGGTGCTCCGCAACGGGAGAGGCCACAACAGTGAGAGGCCCGCGAACTTTTTTTTTAATTTATAAATGTAATATTAGCTTAAGGAAAGTACAAAATAAAAGTTCTCTGACCTTTCCTCCTATATCCATTCCCCAAATGCAACCTCTGTTCTTGTATATCCTTTCAGAGATATTTCATGTATATATGAGTGTCCTTTATTTGAACAGTATGTAAATGACTTGTATACATACTGCTCAACTTGTTTTCTTTACTCAAAGTATCTTTTCAAATCAGTATATAAAGATCTATTTCATTTTTTTGTCAGTCTTTTTTTTTTTTCATTCTTTTTTTGACATTTAAAAGATTTTAAAAAGTAAACCATGTCCGTTACTGTTGCCACTGAGTGCCTCTTGGAGATAGGTTTATGTCAGCACATTTTTTTTTTAATGGCAATGGATCATTCCATTAGTGCCTGGGCTGTAAATTTGAAAAATTGCTCCTGTTTTGATGGACATTTAGGTTGTCAGAGTTTTGCTACTACAGACACTTGTACAATGAACATGCTTATGCAGGTATATTTTTGTGGACTTGTATGAGTAGATCTGCATGGTAAATTGCTAATTATGAAATGATGGGAATCAGAGTATTTACATTTAAATTATGCTATATATTGCCATATTACCCACCAAAAAACTCTAATAATTAACATTTTCAATAACAAATGATGACTTTAGGAACTACCTTGTTATTCTTGACAGTGTCAAAATTGGAGAAATTATTAAGCAGTTTCTTAATGGTCAACATAGGTTACTTTGTGGAGTGGAATAGGTGAGATATATGGACTTTCTTCTACATATATGTTCGGCTCATTTCTTCTGCCATTTCCAAGTGGCACTTATCAAGAATTCTACTCTAATAGCTAACAAAAAGTTATTACACGGGTGTTTTCACATAAGGAGGAAGTTTACTTTTAACCCACCGGGTAATAAAATTCCACTTGGCAATTCTTGGGCCTGGTAGCATTTTTAGTGTCCCAACTGTGATGGTCCCTTGCAAACAAAATTATGGTAGTATTTTCAGTCAAGTGTAGAATCTTGTCCGTGTGTGCTGGCTAAATGCTCTTTCATTTGCAAGTGGGCTCAGAGTTATTATCCCAGTGATGCCAGAATGGTTTCTTAGTGATGTCAGAATGGAGGCAGCCTACATATATTGAAGATGAGTCTTCCACTGCTGGTGAAAGAGGAAGAAAACTGTGTGGTGATATTAGAAATATCTCCACCTGCTGCATAGGAATGAATAAAGGACAGTAAGAATCATCATTTCAGTGTCCTTGCCGGTAGGAAATTCTGTCTTTGACTTATATTATTTCACTTAAGAAGATTCTTTTATTTTCTCTCCCAAACTAAAACATTAAATGTATTTATTGACTCCTGATAGGACCCCAAAGGGCCTAGAGGTTTAAAAAGCATGAAGTCCCTGGCTGGTTTTAGCCAGTAGAGTCATGCCTCCCCCCCTTTTCGTTCATTTAACTTAAATAAAAGATGAAGTGCTATTTTATTCTTTGTGCTTTTTGGAAATATCTTTTGGTTTTTAATGATCGTTCATTATGCCTTGAAAAAGCTTTTTGGTTTAATGGTGCACAATAGATGGTGCTAATTATTATGCTCATGGAGAGTGTTTGTGTGCTTCCCAAAGCCTTACCTCATGTGCCTTCAGTCAGGGAAGACCTGTAGTGAAATTGCATCTTTTTCATTATCTGCTTTTAATATCTATAGTTTATCGACGATGACACTGCAAGCATTGCTCCTTCTGGTCGTGCCAGCCGGGGGCGAAGGGAGAGTGTGGTGAGCGTGATTTGCATGCAAACACATACGATGAGTTTTAAAATTGCAACACTGTGTGATCACATGAAATCTGTTGGAAAATGAAATTTGCACTTGACAAAATGAGTGTTTTCTTCAAATTTAGTTTATATGAGTAATTTGCCTTCAGAAATGTATTCCTGAGAATACATTTTCTTAGTGGGCTATGTAAGCTTTCCTAGTGACACCTCTTATGTGCTAGTCATTGTGTACTTGACAGATTTTCACTTTCAATTTTTTGTTGCTATTTTATGCACGTGCATGTACGTGCACAATTCACCAAAACCAAAAAATTTCTCAAGCAAAATTAATGCCTCCACATTGTTTAAAACTCATTACTATGGATTAGAAATCATGCTGCCATTAATTAGTTGTTTTCTTCGCTGTGTATTTAAATTTAACCATAGTTTATACATCTTTTAAGGCCCATGAATACTTTGAGTTGCTGATGGCAAAATTTAAAAATTTTGGTCTTAGAATTCAACTAGAGTTACAATTATAGAGGTAACAAATAGCTATGTTAGAATACAAATTATATAATTTCAGGTTATTCTTTTGATGAAGCAAGAAATTTTACAGAGGGCTGATGACATTTTTGCTATACTTAAAAATTGATTCGAAAATTACGTTGGTGAGGATGGTGTGTCAGCTTAGAGCTAAAACAAAAGAGCCCAATAAGTAAGAGGCTATAATTCCTTTAAGAAAATAGAAGGTCATTTAATACAAGTCATGTTTTGTGAAAGATTGTAAACACAAAGTTTTCATAGAAAAGGGGAACAGCAAGAGTTTGTGAGCTTTGTTGCCAGAAATCCATTGATCTGATTAAGACAGTTGTGGTCCATTGGCAAGCCAGTTAATGCTCATACTCAGAGCTGCAGGAGAAACAACAGTCCATGACACCTGAAAGTACCCCAGAAAGTGATGGAGTGGAAAGGGCAGGGGCTCTGAAATGATGATGCCTGGGCTTGAACCATTTCTCCAACCTGTTAGTTGTGTTAATGGCAATTTCTTTATTTGTACAATGGGCATGTAGTGACTATCTTTGTAGGTAGGCTTAATATTATGGATTAAATGAATTACTATATAGAAAATACCTATCAAAATTCTGAGATAGTGGGTACCGTTATTATATGTAAATCTAAGTTGTATTACTGTGAACAAGAATACTATTGCTTGATTATCTCAGCTCTTAGCAAAACTTCATATTTGTAAGCTTTAAGGAAGGCATCTCTGTGGATGGGCTTCCAGATTCCTTTCTGGAAGAGAAGAGTTTTTGAGCAAGGGAATCAGACAGAGCTGAGGTAAAGAACAGCTGATAAGTGAGGTAAAAAATATTCATTATTTATTAATTCAACAAATGTGTATGGAGGGAGTACCTGTTATATGTGAGGGACCATGTTAAGTGCTGGGAATAATGTGGTAAGCCACATAGACCAGATTTCTGACTTCATGGAGCTTATATCCTGGTGAAAGAAATAGAAAATAAACTGATAAAGATAGGAACGAAAAAGAGAAAGTAAACCCGGGGACTGTGAAGAGAAAAAGCAGGTGATATTATAGAAGACATTGAGTGGTGTGTGTGTGTGTGCGTGCGTGCGTGTGCGCGCACGCGTGTGTGCGCACGTGTGTGGCGGAGAGAGAGAGAGAGATCACCCTTGGATGGAGTGATCAGAGAGGGCTTCTCCGAGGGAGTTGACCTTTGAGCTGAGAGTTGAGCTGCTTGAAGAGCTGCTTGAAGAGCTGGGAGGAGAGCTTCCTAGGCCAGTGCCAACGGCGAAGGTGGGAAGACACTGGGTATGTTTGGGGAACCAGAAAGAGGCCAATGTAGTTCGTTCATTATTTTGTTCTACAGTTCTCGGTCCTGAGGAATATGAAAAAGAGGAAACTCTGGAAATTGGTAAAAGGCACAGTAAATACTCTGCAGATAATTCCACATTCAGGATATATGTGCTTAACAGAGCTGATAGCTATAATGCATTATACATTTGTGAAATATAGTAGAGGCTTTAGGTAAATGCTATCCTAGAATCCCTCATGGTGAGGGTGATGCTGGTTCTCAGGCAGTACATGGATGATCTCTATAGCATAGGACTCTAGCTAGGATGAATAAGAGCTTATTTTAGGGAGCTGTGATGTCATTTAGGAACCCTTTACATTTCTTTCTCACCTTCTTGAGTAGGTAAGTCACAGCAGTTTCCTCATTTCATTTCATGATACTTTATCACACACCAAAAAAAAAAAATTTCCCCCATATGCCAATGTTCTTATCTTTTTCTTCTCTCTCTTCTTAACTTTTAAAGCATCTCATTTTTTTCCTGACTGAAAGGCTTCTGCAGCTGATTATTTTAGTCGCTCCAATCGTAGGGGGAGCGTGGTCTCCGACATGGATGATGTCAGCATCCCAGATCTGACCAGCGTGAGTGCAGCGCATGGGGATTCACTGTCTCAGGCTTGTGACTAACAGCTAACAAAATAGCTATTTTTAAATTAGGAACTTAATTTACTGCCTAGGAAATATTTATTTCAGCACACTAGCATAAAATACAGTTATTTGTTTTGTTTTGAAATGTATATATTGATATGTTCCAATTTTTTACAACATTTTTCCTGTGGAAATTTTCCCCCATAGAACCCCTCAGCAGTTCCAACAATTATCAATATTTTGCCAATTTTGTTTCATCTATTTCTTCCCCTTTCCCTCCTTTTTTTCCTGAAGTACTTTAAAGCAAATCCCATACATCATGCCATTTCCCAATAAATAGTTCAGTATGCGTCTCTAGTTGAGAACTTTTTTCTTTATTTACTGTGCCATTATCATACCTAATGAAATGAAAAATAACTCCTTAAAACCATCTAATACCTAGCCCATATTTAGATATTCCTTATCAGTCTTAAAATTTGTTTTCCCTTTTCATTTTGGAGAATCTGTAAATTTTTAGGTAAACTTTGAAGGTTGAACAATAAAATATCCTGCTTAGCAAAGAGTCACTAACTTATAGTAACTGGGAAGAATCTGAATAGATTTTGAACATTTGGATTATGGCATTGTTTTGAAGAAATGCCTATCTATTGCTTTCACATTCATTGGGAACTGAATTTAGGAAAGACTGTCCAGTAGAAATGCCTTGAGGCATTTACCTTAATGAAGGAACCTAGACCAGCAGATGTCTAGCTGCCTGATGTATGTAACAGCCTGATTTTCTGTCTGTGACGTCTCTCCGTAACTGGCATTAGTGTTGTTTGCCCTTGGACCAACGCTGTCCTGATTATCAAGCGCTTTGAAGCAGATGAGTCAGGGTTTCTTAACAAAAAATTAGACAGTTTTTTAATGAAGAGAGAATTATTTATATTTAGCATGTCACCAATTGTATTTAAATAGCTATTTCTGAATGACTAATCCTAGAAAACAATTTTGAGTGTTGTCCTTAAGTATTCCAGATTGTTGGCGCTCGAAGCTGGCTGGCTGAGCAACAGTCCCATCTTGACCTTGGTCACATCAACAGTCTCTCTGCACACAAAGTTAGAAGACTGGCTCCCAAGTCCTTCCCTTGAAATATTGCCCATTTTATTAATTTGCTTAGTAACCTGTTTTTTCATAGATATAAACAATTTAATTTATTGTATACACCTTTTCTCTTAAAAACTTTGAACTCTTTTAGCATCTAATGTGATGTCTGAATTACTGGCTATGTCCTCCTTACGTTTATTTCTTGGCAATTTATTTTAGTAACTACACAGGAGTGAAAAGGTTGACAGTTTTTTTTAGTCTTCCGCTGCCTCTTCTAATTAAATAAAACTTTTCTTTTGCCAGGTAGTTATTTTGATCTGTCTACATATTTAAATAAAAAGTATACATATTTAAGGTATATAGCATAATGATTTGATATACATGTATATAGGCTGTGTATATGTGTATCGAGTCATGCTGTATACCTTGTAACATAAGCACAAGCTTCTCTAGAGCAGTGGTTGGCAAATCTGGCCAGCCCCGTTATTTTATAGCCTACCAGCCAAAGATTTCTTTGTTTTTTGTTTTCTAATGGTTATCTAAGTACCTATATAATATCCTTAATTTTACCTCTTGGCAAAGCCTAAAATATATGTTGGACCCCTCTCTAGAGCAAAAAAAATTTGGAATAAAATACATCTTTATTTCTAAACAACTCTTTCAAATGATGGTATTAAAATGTGTTCACGGGGCTTCCCTGGTGGCACAGTGGTTAAGAGTCTGCCTGCCAGTGCAGGGGACACGGGTTTGAGCCCTGGTCCGGGAAGATACCACATGCCACGGAGCAACTAAGCCCGTGCGCCACAACTACTGAGCCTGCTCTCTAGAGCCCGCGAGCCACAGCTACTGAAGCCCGCGCACCTAGAGCCCATGCTGTGCATCAAGAGAAGCCACCGCAATGAGAAGCCCGCGCACCGCAACAAAGAGTAGCCCCCACCCACCACAACTAGGGAAAGCCCGTGCGTAGCAACGAAGACCCAACGCAGCCAAAAAAAAAAAAAAAATGTGTTCACAACTAGAATTCTGTTTCCACTCAAAAAGGTTCAAATTGTATTTTACCATTCTAGTAGGATAAAATTATCTGTCAGAGTAGCCATTTGCTGAAATGAAGGTCAAAGGGCCTCTTAATCAGAGAATAAGAAATATCTTTCTTTTAAGAAGAAACCAAGGGTTTCAAAGATTTGGCAAGATATGTATTCTAAGAAATATTTCTCATGTACTAATTTCAACAAATAAGGAGTGTAGATTTAAAGAGAAACAATCTATACTCTGATGTCAAGAGCAAAGCATTTTCAGATTTCCCGGACATAAATAAGGCAAAGGCATTTATCACTGAAATATGGAAAAGATGATATTTAAGACTTTGTTTACGAGTTGATAATTTGAAATTCTTAAAAGAAGCAATAAAGTTTGCCATCATGTGCTCTTCTTTGTGCATTAATACGAATATGAAATATTATTGATACAAGCCTGTCAGCTAACTTTCCATTTCCAGCTATCAAGGGAACCCCTTTCTTGATTGGAAAATTACCAATTTAATTATTTAGGAGTGTAATGGCATAATATTTACTTGAAAGTTTTTGAGAATAGTAGGCTGTAGTCAGTATTCATGAGCAAGTCCTGAGGGCTTTACTAAGGAAAAAAGCCTTGCTTTCTGTTTTGTTGTTGTTGTTTTATATTTTAGTCTACCATTTTGTTTAGACACTTTTTTTTAAAGCAATTTGATGACTTATTTTCCGTATTTTTCTCTATCTCAGTTTACTTTGCTTGTTTTACAAAAATGTGACTATATAGTACATATAGCCTTTGTTTTCTGATTTTTCATATTATTGCATATTTATTTTTTCCATGTTATTCATATATAACAATTTTTAAAAATCAGCTGTAGTTGCCATGTTTTACATTAGATCCTCAGACCTTATTGATCTTCTAGCTGAAAGTTTGTACCCTTTTACCAACATTTCCCTCTTTTATACCTTAGTATATTAAACATGATTATATCTTATTCCACTTAAGAGCCTTTTGAGGATCTGGCAGACTCTTTTGGTCATCATTTTGAACACTAGCTTGTCGTTGCAATGCAGCTATGTAGACCTTCCAGGGCTTTTAGAATACCAGGTTTCAACTAGCTTTTCGTCTAAACAGAAGGCTGCATATAATGCAGCACGAGCCTGAAAAGTGAGCACTGAAGAGTCTCTGGCCAAGTCCCTGCAGCGGGGCGGCTCTAGGCATTTTTGCTACCTCCACAGTCCCTGAAGTTTGGCACATGATCAGCTTGGGCAGGTGCGGCAGTTGGGATCTGTCAGGAGATAGCGAAAGCAACAGAATCAATCCTGCAGTGGACTGGGTCAGCGATGCAGCCTCTGAAATGGAAGGTTATTCTCAGGTGACTGTCTATTAAAAAATGGGTGGGTTTGGGGGTCATTTGTGTGAGAGTGGGATAAGGGACAGGGTTTCAAATGGACCTGGAAGAATGTTTCTGAATGCTGCTTGTTTTTCTCTTTAACTCATTAGTAGAAGAGAGTTGGAAAATACTCTAAGGAAAATAAGTCACTTTATTTAGATATGGTATTTATTTCACTCTGAGGAATAACACATTAAATATTAGGCAATATATTTTACTAGTATAGATGTGAGGAAGATAATTCCTTTCTATGGCAATAACTGCCAATATTAAAAACTATTGTCATCGCCTGTTTTAAAACATTTCATATGTGGTTTAAAGAAGTCAAAATGAACTAAAATCAGTTCCTTTTTTTTAAGAGTATTACAGTAAGAAGTAGCAAAAAGAATTTGAAGTCTGAGATAGTATTTATATTCTGACTTGGTACTTATAATAAAAGGTGTTTACTGAGACAGAAAATGAACACAAATGTGGGTAATAAAAAAAACAGAAAAAACTGTCAAATATGAGGAAGTTAGAGTGAAGTGATCTGAACTGAGCCAGAAATAATGACATTTTGTGTTTTAATAATTAAGGAAGGTTTTCAAATCTCTTCTCTAGATTGGGCTGGGAGGGTTGGTCTAGGAGTTGGAGTCTGGGTATATTTTCATTTAGTTAAATTTTTCTGTGACTTTTTTCCCCCAGTGGTAATTTGGACAGTATATACAGGTAAATAATATGAAAAATTCACAAAACTGAGGTCTGGATTCAGCTCTGACATTTAGCAGTTATGCATGCTTCAGCAAGATCTTTCACCTCTGAATTTCTCTTTCCTCAGCTATAAAATCAGGGTTTTAGACTAAACCTTTAAGGTACTTCCCTTCTTGAAACGCCAACTAAAACAATCGTAAGGCCTATCTGCAGAAGATAGGATAACTCAATTATGGTATGTCCAGATAATAGGGTACTATGCAGCTGTTAAAATAAATGAGGTAAGTCTATAAGTACATATGGGATATAATTCATTTATTCGTTCATCCAAGAAATTTTGAGTCCTGTATGCCAGGTGCTATTCTTTTTTTTTTTTTTTTTTTTTTTTATTTATTTATTTTTGGCTGTGTTGGGTCTTTATTGCTGCGCGCGGGCTTTCTTTATTTGTGGTGAGCAGGGACTACTCTTTGTTGCGGTGCACGTGCTTCTCATTGTGGTGGCTTCTCTTGTTGCGGAGCACAGGCTCTGGGCACACAGCTTTCAGTAGTTTTGGCTCGCAGGCTCTAGAGCGCAGGCTCAGTAGTTGTGGCACACCGGCTTAGTTGCTCCGTGGCATGTGGGATCTTCCCGGACCAGGGCTCGAACCCCTGTCCCCTGCATTGGCAGGCGGATTCTTAATCACTGCACCACCAGGTAAGCCCCAGGTGCTATTCTTGATGTTAGGAATACAGAAAAGAACATACAGACATAGAGCTTACATTAAAGAGAGAGAGATCAGACAATTAATAAATAAGTTTATTTATTAAATAAGTTAATAAATATCATGGGGTCAGGGAGTGATAAATGCCATGAATAAAAATAAAGTACTTTCTCTGATCTCTGAAACATGGTAAGGGGAAAAAGAAGATTTGGAATGTATTTGGGACACTACTGTTAGAATTTTTTAAAGACTGGGTGTAGGTTGCCCTTGAAGATCTGGGTATGGTGTACCTCTAGAGAGAGGCTTACTTTGCATACCCTTTGTGCTGTTTTTTTCTCTTTTTTTGGATACGTGAGCGTGTATTACTTAAAAAGCAAAAACAAAAACCAGGCAACCAATTTCCTTAGCGCTGTGGGGAAATTTTTTTGATGATATATTTTACATGCTCTAGCCCAACCTGAACGTTTTTGTCTAAGTATGCTAGTCTTAATCTGTGTGTCCTGTGTCAGTAATGCTAAGATAATAAAGTTTTTTGGCTTTTGGTTTTATCAGAATTTTCTTTTTGATGTATACACTTTTGTGTGTGTGCGTGTTAACTTTTACAATGATAAAATTTAAGTTTAATATATAGTTTTCTTTAATATGTTTCAAATACCATGAAAAGAAAATCTGTGTAAACGTTCTAAATTTTTTCATAAGGACAGCTTGCTTACTCCATGTCTTCCTTAGATAAGAATTAAAGTTCTTAACATCTTGTTTTATGTGTCCCAACTTTTATTTCAGTTTTAGTATGTTTGCTTTTAGGTTCCAAGTATCGATTGAACTTGGAGAACTCAAATGAGGTCACTTCTTTTTTTTCCCCATAAAAAAATCAAAATGCTAAGCATCTTTTCTGATTTTTATCTCTGTTCTTTTCTAGTTGGATGAAAAATCTGACAAACAATATGCTGAAAATTACACAAGGGTGAGTATCTAAATTCCTAAGGAAATTAAGTTCTCAAGGTCAATAACTTACTGTCTACTACTATTTTATTCTTGATTTTACAACAGTTTAACTGATGGAGCTACTCTTCCTCTCTTCATCCACTTCCTGTCCTTGACCCCCAGATTCCTCTGTGGTTGAATCATGTGAAGCCCTGGGAAGAGAAAAGACACTGCATTTTATTTCCTTGAATGTCACCTCTTAAACTTTTGGCTGCTCTTTTGATTTTCATTCCTCTAGAATTTAATCCTTAGAAGAAGCCATTAAACACTGAAAATGAAGAAGTGTCTTTAGGAATGGTGGTGACAAACTCTGAGGGTTTTGGTTTTTTCCTATTATAGATAAATTATTCTTCGAAGTACAATAAAATAACTCCTTTCTAGGAGTTGCTTTGTGTTTAAAAAATCTCTAACTTTCTTCTAGAAATATTTTTAGAAAGTCATCTTAGGGAAATTATCAGGATTAATTTTGTGCTATGCCCCCAAAAGGTGTACCAGTTCTATCCAGCAGAAATACAGTGCAAGCCACAAATGTAAACCACATATGTAAGTTTAAATTTTCTAGCAGCCACACTAAAATAGTAAAAAGAAACAGATAAAATTAATACAAATAATATATTTTATTTAACCCAAATGTCCAAAATATTTAAACATAATCAATATGAAAACTTATTAATGAAATATTTTACATTCTTTTTTCTACACTAAGCCTTCGAAATCTGGTGTGTATTTTACACCTAAAAAAAAAATTCTCAATTTGGACTAACCACATTCCAAGTGCTCAATCACTGCATGTGGCTAGTTGGCTGCTGTATTGAATAGCACAAATCCCTGCCATTTATTAATTCAGTAGCATGATATCGCATTTAAACTCATTGTGGGAAGAGCAGTCTAAATTCATAGTGATACACGGTATTGTTGCTGTCAGCTGCAAATAGTATCTCCAACTTTATCAGCAAAATATTAGGAAAAGAAAAGATTCTAAAGAAGCAGCTTCAGGAACTAAATAGGAGGACTGCTAATTAGCATACCAAGTATAACATTCTAAAACTGTTTAAAATCAAGCAGATGTACTCACCCCAGTGCTGTTTACAATACAGCAAAGATAAACTTAGAAAACAGACAACTCTCACACGAACCATTTCCTTCTTAGTTATTATGAATTCTAGATTCCAGTAAAGCCAGCGAACACATGTGCTTAGTATGCCTGGGCCCATCTCTGGGTACCCTCTCCCCAGAGCCAATCTAAATTGCCTGTGGATTGCATTCGGTAACTTCTTGTCCACACTGTGTTAGATCTCTCCCCACCACCCTGGCCCACTTTTAGTTTCCACAGCAAATATATTTTTAAAGAAACAAGACTTAAAAGTGCCGTATTTCTTTTTCTCTAGCCTTCATCTCGAAATTCTGCCTCAGCAACAACCCCTCTAAGTGGAAACTCATCCAGACGAGGAAGCGGGGACACCAGCAGCTTAATAGATCCAGACACCTCATTAAGTGAATTGCGGGTAAACCGCGATTTTTGGTTTGCTTTTTATAAAGTTTTTTGGCTTCTTTGTAGTCTAGTGGAACTATTTAACATTTAATGTGTCTTGGTAGGAAGAAAAAAGTATGGTATGAGTTCTTTAAAAAAAATTGTTAGTGCAGTTCAAGAATGTGACTAGGGTCTGAAGGGAAGGAGATCAGTGAATTCTTCCATTCTCTTTCCTGAACATTTGATGATATTGGAATGAGTTCTGCTAATTTACAAATGCCAAAAAGTCTTTCTAATGTATATAAAAGTAATTCTCTCAAATAATTGGCCATATTTTAAATGGAAAATATGTGGATGTACAAGGAGCCAGATTTGGGGAATTATTAGTCTTTTGAGCCGTTATGGTGTTATTTGGCTGCCTGAATACAGTTATCTCTCAGTGTGTCATGATAAGACAAGTATAATAATATTTGGGATGACAGAAGTACCTGAGTAATGTAAGCTCATTTAACCCATTAGTTGAGTCTCCATTCTTATTAATAACCCTTTCAAAATGTATCTGAATGTCTATTTGCTGAACATGCTCTTTTTGAGGAACGAGGGAAGGGCAGTAATAAAAATTGCATTTATTCATTCGTTCAACGTTGTTGAGCCCTTGGCCCCACAGAGTCAGGCAGTAAAGCACACTTTGGACTTAAAGAGTTTGCTGTTTCATAGGGAAGACAAATGGATATAAACCAGTAAAACCAGGTGGTGTGATGCCATGGTAGTAGCAAGAACAGGGCTGTTAAGGGAATTCAGAGAAGCATCATCTAAATTAGACTAGAAGAAGAGATTTAGAAAAAGGCTTTTCGGAGGAGACAAGGGGTGAAGGAAGAATAAAAATTAACCAGGCAAAGAAGCTGAAGGGTGAAGGCTTTCTCAGATAGTTAAATTCAGAGACCCACAAGATTATCTGTATAGCAAAGTTGCCAGAGGGTAGGATGAGAAGTAAGGATTCGTAGTGGGTGAGAGAGAAGGCTGGAGAAGTAGTGATGGGCCATATCACAAAGCACCTTGTGTGGCAGGAATTCAGGTTTACCCTGACAACTAGGGGATATTAAATAGCAGAGCGGTACTATCTGATTTGCATTCCTAAAGATTGACCACAGACTGGAAGAAGCATTGGAGGCAAGGAGAAGAGTTACCCTGTGGTTGAACAATGGGGATGAGATGAGCAAGTCAAAACTGTGATGGGAGAAAATGTAGGCAACTTGCTCTGAAGAGAGTATTGGAGAATGGAAGTTGTTTGGTCAGTACAGAGAGAGAGGAAGTTAAGAGGTTTTTGTGTTCTTTTAAAGGCAGCATTAGTTGTTGTTTTCATTGGTTGGATTGAGCCAGTAGAGAGAGACTATGAAGGTTAAGGAAGGAGAAGGGGTAGCTGACTGAGAAAGTGCCTGAGTGGGTGAGAGGAATGTCCAGGGATCAGATGGATGGAAGGTGGCCGCCCCTTCCCACTGACACAGTAGAGGAGGAGGGAGGGACCGGTGGGGACTGAGTAAGATTGTGGGCGGGGTAGGAGCAGGAGTCTGGCTTGTGAAATGGGCAGCTCATAAAAGTGGGCTGAAGGTTAGGAGAGGGTGAGGATTGGAACAGCGGCAGCGGCACTGCAGAAGGAGGCCCAGGTCAGCCTGGCTCTGACTTTGAAGGGGTCAGTGTTATTGAACTCTTCCTAAGTACCAGGCATAAGCACAAGGGTGCAACGTTGAATAAGCTTAACTCTTGCCTTTAGGTGCTATTTTCTAGTGGGACAAAAGGATGGGCATTCCAGCCTCAGACTGAGCTTGTGCTCGCTGTTTACTTGTATTTCTTCTTTGAGAGAACAACCTCCTTGAAGGAAATGAGATTTTTGTATCCTAGCATTTGGCTCCTAATAGGCACTTGATAAATGTCTGTCGAATGAACCAATGAATAAAAGACAAACCTACCAAGGAGGGAATGAAGCGGGCAGGGGAGATATATAATATAGAAACTCTGTGTGATGGGCCTTTGATAATTGATCCTGCCTGTAATTGTACAGTTATGTTCAGGGCCCTGTAGAATTATTTCCCCCCTAAATCAACCATCCAGAATAGACCTCATGTAGCAAGGTCGGGTACAAGGGAAACAATATTTTCCATTTAAAATTTGGCCTGCTTCACTTTTTTAATAAGGATTATGGTAACATTTGGAGCAAAGGCTTTTCTCATCATTTAAATGATGTCCTCAGGATAGACTCTCTCATTTGACACTGTGTTTAAAATATTTGTTTAATACCCCTCCCTTTACCTATCTTTCCCCCAAATTAATTGTGGTCAGTAACCAAGTCATTGAAAGACAACTTTGTTCATATCTAGTTTTACATTTTTTAAAACTTCTGCATGACTCAAATTCAGCTTATAATTAATTTACTGCATATTTTACTAGTTATCGGTGGAGTGTTATGCTAAAAATTATTTGAATGATTGATACAGTTTTTTAAATTGTATGTTAAAAAATGTTATATAGCTTTTGTACACAGCCCCAGCCCCATTTGCTAATGTTTTTTCCACAGGAGTTAATGTCAAGGAAGTATTTGATATGTTAGAATGATTACTCCAGGCCTTCCCCAGCCCCACCATCACTTGCCTGTTTGCCCCTTTTAGCAGTTTGCAGTGGCAGTTACGTTTGTGTACCTCAGTTTCTCTGCTTTTAGTCTGGAATATGCAAAAGTAATTCACATTTTCATCTGAATCCTTTGAGACTTTGTGTGTGGTTTTATGCAATGGTTCATTCCTATGTCCTGCAGGATATCTATGACCTTAAGGACCAGATACAGGATGTAGAAGGGAGATACATGCAGGGGCTTAAGGAACTAAAGGTATCAGGGCCCATTTTGCAGCCCAAGCATGTTCTCTGTACGCAGAAGTGTTGGTAATGGTGGTTTCACAAATTCTATTAACCCCACTGCACATAGCTTTACTAACAGTGTTTGTCTTTCAAGCATGTGCTTAACCTGCAATGCATAGGAAAGGCGAACTTCCAATCTCTGCTTATGTTTAAATGTGTACTGTAGTTTTTGGAATATTCAGGAAAAGATATTATGCCTTACAGTTTTTAAACCTTATAAAATACTTACGTATCCCTTGTGTCTTAGCCTTACAAAATTGAGTTGGGCAAAACCCTAAAAAGTGTTCTAAGAATATTTTTTATTGAGAATTAGACCTTAAAATTCTTCCAAGCTAAATGAAAGAGCATTGCCTGTTTCTGTCACCAAATTCAGTCAGTATTAGGAGTAGAAGGAAGAAGCATCTAAGAGAAAGAGCATTACTATAAATATTCCTTCTGGAGGAAGGACCCTGAAGCATGAGCACTGTGTTTTCTTTTTCTTTTGATTGTTTTTCACATAGATCAAAAAGGGTTACACAGATTCGGTGCCTTAAAGCATTTGGAGGTAAATTTAAATGGGCCTTATTTCTTCCAGTCAAGGATGGCTACCAGTTTTCAGTAGAAGTGTCCATGTGAGGCAGACATTTTAGTTGTAAATGGCACTTGATTTTCATGCTCTTCCCTATGTTTTCTTATGAAGTTCAAACCTAGTATTATGAATTACTCTAAGTTTCTCTGAATACATGTAGGTCCCTATTTGAAATAGAAATACACACCAGGCCTCTAAAAATGCGTAAGCAGGGCATTCAGAAAGGTGACTCAGGATATGCTCAAAGGACAGAGTGTAGACCTAATGGTCAAGGCTTTGCTCAGCCGCCAAGCATGATTGGACTTAGCCCAGCTACCAGCCAGAAACTTCATGCAGGGGATTATGGTCCAGAAAGGGTGGGAAGGCCTATGGAGAGCGCCCCCGGGAAGCCTGGACACTGCTGACAACAGTGTGTGGTTGTCGGTAAACATCAGGAAGATCCCAGAGTTAGTGAGCTGATGTGCTCAGTTAGTCTTACTGCTCTCATCTTCAGGATTTAATCCCCCTTTTAAGGTTTTAGAGATATGACTTGGAAATATCTTAGATCAATGGAACAAATCCAGTACATTCAATAAATACATTCATTTTAAAGTCTCGTACGTAACATAATGTATCAGGAAAGCAAGTGATTCAAAGACATTCTTACTCGTTTTTTATTTTATCTTAAACATTTTCCCCTTACCTTTTAGATCTACCATTTCATTTTTTGAAAGATACAAAAAACAGATTAACCTTATTTGAGACTCTGAACAGATAAGTCCCCTTTTCTTAATTCATGGTTAGTGTATAATTGAACTTGACTTCAAATTATGTTTATCCTTGAAATGACTCTTTTAAATGGAAAAAAATCTTTTAAAAAATTATCTGGTTGGTGGTCAAAGCATGGTGGTGTGATATATCTATATTCTTTTAAAAAAAGGATGCTCAGTCATTACTTATGACATTATTCTTAAGTATGTCTGCCTTTGAGGTGCTTTTTCCCCCCTCTACCCTCCCTCCACAGTCACCTGGGTCTTGTTATCACAGATTGCTGGACTCTACTCCCAGATTTTCTCATTCAGTAGGTCTAGGACGGAGTGGTTGAAAATTTGTGTTTTTAACCAGGTCCCAGATAATGCTGTTGCTTCTAGTCCAGCACCTACACTGAACATCGCTGCCTTAGACACGTTTAAGTAAAACTCATTCCTTATGGGTATCACTGTGTGAGCTAGATTAAAATCATTAAAACTACCTTGAGGGAATTCGCTGGCGGTCCAGTGGTAGGACTCCGATCTTTCACTGCTGAGGGTTCAGTCCCTGGTTGGGGAGCTAAGACCCTGCAAGCCGTGTGGCCAAAACAACAACAACAAACTGCCTTGACACTTAAGTTTAAAATAGTCTTCTGTGGTCTTTTGTTTAAAGGAAAAGGTACACTCCATACATTTTATGTCAGTTTTATTATGTTATATATTGTGTCCTTGCAGCTACTGCCTGAACTGTCTCAGATTCTGGTGTTCGTGCAGTCATGCCCCATTTTGTATGGGACTGAGTTGTGAGGAGGACTTTTTTTTTTGCTATTAGTCTCTGAGATGGATGAGAATCATTCTGAATTCTGCATTGTGTTAAGATACCTACTATATTTGAACCATTATACAGTTAACTGGGCTTATATTCTTTATTTTGGGTACATTTGTTCTCAATCATAATATAAATCTTACCTGTTAATACAGTCCTGGGTTGTGAAGAATTATTAAGTGTATGCATATGTGTTTGTGTGTATCTTTATTGAGATATAAATCACATACCATAAAATTTACCCATTTAAATTTAGTACAATTCAGTGGGGTTTTTTTGCATAGTCACAGAATTGTGCAACCATCACCAATTTTAGAACATTTTCACTACCCCAAGAAGAAACCCCATACTAATCACTCCCACTCCTGCACCTAGCCCTGGGTAACCACTAGTCTATGTTGTCTTTCGTGATTGGCTTTTTTTTTTTTTTTTTTTTTGCTGTACGCGGGCCTCTCACTGTTGTGGCCTCTCCCGTTGTGGAGCAGCACAGGCCATGGGCCCAGCCGCTCTGCGGCATGTGGGATCTTCCCAGACCAGGACACGAACCCGTGTCCTCTGTATCGGCAGGTGGACTCTCAACCACTGTGCCACCAGGGAAGCCCGTGATTGGCTTTTTACTTTACATAATGTTTTCAAGATTCATCCGTGTTATAAAACACATCAGTGTGTGTGTGTGTGTGTGTATATACACGTATACACACATATGTATACATATGTGTGTATACATATATGTACATATATATACACACACACGTACGTGTGTGTGTGTATAAAATGAGTAGTATTCCACTATATGGATTTACTACATTTTGTTTATCCATTTGTGAGTTGATAGGCATTTGGATTGTTTCCAGTTTGGGGCTATTATGAATAATGCTGCTGTAAACATTTGTGTACAGCTTTTTGTATAGACATATCTTTTCATTTCTCTTGGGTAGATTACCTAGCAATAGAATTGTTGGGTCATATGGTAACTCTATGTTTAACATTTTGAAGTACTGCCAACCTGTTTTCCAAAGTAGCTGCAGTATTTTACCTTCTTCCCAGCAATGTATGAGGAGTCTAGTTTTTTCATATCCCCACCAACACTTATCTTGTTTCTCATTTTTTGATAGATAATAACCATCCTAGTAGATCTGAAGTAGTATCTCATTATGGTTTTGATGTGCATTTCCCTAATCACTAATTATATTAAGAAAGTTTTTGTATTCTTATTGTCCATTTGTACACCATCTTTGGAGGAATATCTGGTCATATCCTTACCCATTTTAAAATCGAATGATGTGTCTTTTAATTATTGATTTCTAAGTGTTCTTTATATATTCTGGATACAAGTTCCTTATCAGATATAAGATTTACGAATATTTTCTCCCATTTTGTGGGTTGTCTTTTTACTTTCTTGGTGGTATTGTTTGTAGCATAAAAGTTTTTGATTTTGATAAAGTCTACTTTTTCTTTCATTGATAGTTTGGTATCATATCTGAGAAACCATTGCCCACTCCAAAGTCATGAAGATTTACTCGGTGTTTTCTGGGAAGCATTTTATAGTTTTAGCTTTTAATTTAGGTCTCTGATCCATTTTGAGTTAATTTTTGTGTTTGGTGTGAAGTAGGAGTCCAACTTTATTCGCTTGCATGTGGATCTCAGTTGTCCCAACACCATTTATTGAAAAAACTACTCTTTCCCCACTGAGTTGTCTGGGCACCCTTGTCAAATATCAGTTGATCATAAATGTAAGGATTCTGGACTCTCAGTTCTATATCACTGATCTTTTGTTAAACATTTGCATTAATATTTTAAAATTTTATTTCCAGGGATTTCCCTGGTGGTCCAGTGGTTAAGACTGCACTTCCACTGCAGGGGTGTGGGTTGGGGGAACTGAGATCCTGCATGCCGCATGGCCAAAAATTTTTTTTAAATAAAATAAAAATTTACTTCCAGAAGTGATGACTTTTTCTATGTGAAATGTTTTTCTTTTTAGTTTTAAAAATACTGCTAGGTAGTAGTAATCTACCAAAATAGATGTAGTTATTAAGAAACAGGCTGTAAGCTACTTTAGGCAGAAAACTTTGAAGTATATAAAAATTTAGGCATTGAGTGGTAGCTCTTTTTTCTTAATAGTTTTTATATTGCTTACTTATTTAAAAATGGCTAATATTTGAAGTTGCTAGACAAAATGTTTATACATTTACATTAATGTTATGCAGACCAAGAAAGTACTGAAAACACAGGTCCAGGAAGTGGTGCAATTCAAATAAGTATGAAATTTACTTGAGTAAAGAGAGGCTGTCTTCTGTTGTATCTGTATTCTGTTGCAAATAGCTGTTGTTAAAAACTACAGGAGTAACATTTCTGAAACCATTAATGATTCTGTATTTTATGATTTTTACACTATGACTCTTACATGTTGTCTGCACACCTTTTCGTCTTTCAGAGGCTGCACTGCTGCTTGAATTTGTTTTGGATAGCAGAGAGCCCATAAAGTGCTTATAATGATGCGTTCTTGGCTTATTGTCATCCTCCTGTTTTATGTGCATGTTACTAAACAAAGGGTTCCCCAAACTGCTTTTATTTTGCAAAAATACATCTTCATGTGTTTGTGCCAGTGCTGTAGTTTCCTGTTATATGGCATATAGGCAATGAACATATTTTAGATATTAGGCTGATGACTTTGACTTTCATTTAGGAGTCTTTGTCTGAAGTGGAAGAAAAATACAAGAAAGCCATGGTTTCCAATGCACAGTTAGACAATGAGAAGAACAATTTGATATACCAAGTAGATACCCTCAAGGATGTTATTGAAGAGCAGGAGGAACAGATGGCAGAATTTTATAGAGAAAATGAAGAAAAATCAAAGGTAATTGCTCATCTTATATCATGCCTTTCTCTGGGGTCAGAAAATTAAAACCTGCCATTTAAGAAGTACTGGGTTTGATGGAAGAGCACAGCATCCCTGGGAATGATATTTCCATCACAACTGATTGGTGCAAGGAAATTGACAGAACCTAAGATTGCAGGTCCTGAAATATTTTCCTTTCTTAATTTTTATAAGATTTAACTTATTTTCATAAGGGGAAGCTTATGACCTCCTTTAGTTTCTGAAAATAGAATACAGCTCAAATTTTATCTTTGTTTTCTATCTCTTAATTGGGACAATTACAGTGAATTACTTCTTCCTGCTATAACTGGCTGGAACTCCCCAAAGCTCCAGAGGCTTTCAGTGAGGTGGTTCATTTTATTCTTTTCTTCTCTTTTCTTCTCTTCTCTTTTCTTTTCTTCTCTCATTTTTCAAGAGAACCTGTTTTCTAAATGGTTGGAGAGACGTCTTTAACCAGTTATTTAAAAACTGCAGTGTGGAGATGTGGGTCAAAAATCAACAGATGTTTTCTTTAGAGGTTTGTAAGCTATATTGTTAAAATGTGCAGATGGAAAATAAAAGCCACTGCCCAAGGCCTGGATTTGCCTTTTGACAACTGCAGAAAACAAGTTGGGTTCTCTTAAAAGCTTACTGGATTTTTAAAAGCGTTTTAGTCAGTCCAAGCAGAGGACAAGTGGATATTACTGTCAAGAAATGCTGCGTTGCCAGTACATTGCAAAAGTTTTAAAAATAATAATAATAATTTAGGAAATAAGCTTTGGTGAATTGTTAGAAACAACAACAATCTGTATCTGTACATAATAAAGGGAGAAAAGCTGTTAATATAACCTCTAAGGGACCAGCATTATTACTGTAGACTCTAGGAATTTCTTTCCTTGAGGACCAAAAATGCTCATTCCAGCCTGTTTTGGTCACTTTTAAAGTATTAGGAAGTATTTGTAGTGGGTTTGGGGAAAGGAGGGATGAAGAGGCAGAGTGCAGGAGATTTTTAGGGCAGCAGTACTATTCTGTATCATAGTATAATGGTAGATACATTATACATTTATCAAAACTCATAGAATGTACAGCACTGAGAGTGAACCCTAATGTAAACGGTGGGCTTTAGGTGACAATGATGTGTCAATGTAGGTTCATTGATTGTAACAAATGTACCACTCTGGTTTGGGATGTTAATAGTGGGGGAAGGCTGTTACTGAGGGGCGGGGAGAGGAGTGGGAGTATATGGAAACACTACTTTCTGCTCCATTTTGCCGTAAATCTAAAACTCCTCGGAAAAAAATAAGTGTCTATTAACAAAAGTGTTAAAGTAAGAAAACTTGTGTCTAGATAAAGTGACAAAGAGGCCTCTGGGTATTTTCATAATGATGACAGTGGCTCATTGAAGATTTGGTGACAATAGATGTTTCCTCTTTGATTCTTCCTGTATCTCATAGGCCAGTTGTGGAGTGTCTGAGCTGTCATACTTTTCTTAGTCCTTGGACTCCTTTTCTGCCTTCCCACACATTTTTCTTAGCTATTTCTGGCTCTTTGCTTCTAACAGATTAGAAGAAAATCTCATGCTAAGTATTTAATGATCAGTCCTAAAACGAGTTCTTATCTTTCCATCTTCTCAAATGTCCTTGAGCATTTTAAAAATAAAAAAAAGTCCCTATGATAAGCTATTTTAACCAACTTCATTTTTCCCTCCTATAATTTTCTAACATGCAGAGATGTCTTAGTATACAGAGAGTTGTGGCTTTTCAGTTTGTTTTTGTTTTTAAATCATGTGCTTCTTGAATTTGAAAAATCTGTATGCTTTTTTTAATACCCTGGGGATCTGCTTCAGGTACTGCGATGCAGAAGACTTTGTGGTCGTGTCTCTCTCTGCTGTACCTTCACCCTGAGCTCTCTTCTTCTAAACAGATATTGCCTCGTGCAGTAGATGTTCCTGTTCAGAGACATACAAAGAGGTCAGGCACTCTGGTATGTTTCATTATAGCAGCAGATGGTGAGGGTAGAGAATGATATTCATACCATTTTTCAAAATGTCTTTAGTGTTTCCTGCTGGAATTACGGTAACTGCATCTTAAATATTGTCTCTATACCTACTTCAGGGACAGAATGCCTGATTAGGAATGTCTAATTCCTAATTATTAGGAATTATTAGGTGTATTATTCTTTATACCTAATTAGGAATTATTAGGTGTATTATTCTTTTCTTAATAGCTATTCATTATAGTAGGGAATTTTTTTCCTCTTTTTTTTTTTTTAAGCTTATCTGAGATTTAATAAAATCTTTTATGGCAGATTTTAAACATACAAAAAAAAAAAAGAAGAGTATAACAAACTCTCCTGAACCCATTACCTACCCCTAACAAACCATCAGTGTATGGCCAATTTTGCCTGTCTACTTCCCCCACTCACATTATTTGAAGCAAGTCCTAAATACCCCATATTTTAATATGAATTTAAATGATATGGACTCTTTTTTTAAAATATAATCACAAGACCATTTCACATCTGAAAAATTAATAATAATTCTTTCATATTACATATCCTGTCATTGTTAAAATTTCAGTTGTCTCAAATGTCATAAATGATTGTTCTTTTTCGCACTTAAAAAACAATCAGGATCTAGATAAGTTCCACACATTGGAATTAGTTGTCATGTCTTATAAGTCTGTTTTTATTTATAGGTTTCCTATTATCTCTTTTTTTCCCTTGCAATTTATGTGTTGAAGAAACTGGATTGCTTTTCTGTTAACAGTTTCTGACAGTCTTGGGGATTTTGCTGTTTCATTACTGTCGTTCTTTACCATGCTCCTTTTTCCTCTGTATTTCCTGTAAATAGTTAGGTTTAGAGGTTTAATCAAATACAGGTTTAGTCTACTTCATAGAGAAGTAGACTAAACCCTTCAGGAGGCCCAGATGTATGGCTCCTCTCTCTGTGATGCTGTAGCTGGATACTTATATCCATTAGTTGATTAGGGGTTGCAAAATGAGATATTCTAATTTTATCATTACTGTTTTCTTTCATTTTCTTTTATTGTTTTAAAACAGCTTTATTGAGATATAATTCACATACCATACACTTCATCCATCTTAAGTGTACAATTCAGTGGCGCTTTGGTATCTTCACAGACAAATTCAACCGTCACCACAATTTTAGAATATTTCATCACATCAGAAAGCAATCCTGTACCCTTTAGCTGTCTCTCACTCCGCTCAGCCCTGAGTAACCACTATTCTACTTTCTGTCTCTATAGGTTTCCCTTTTCTAGACTTTCATATTAACGGAATCATATAATTTGTAGTCTTTTATAATTGGCTTCTTTCACTTTGGTTAATATTTTCAAGTTCACCTGTGTGATGCATGCATCAGTACTTCATTCCTATTTATGACCTAATAATAGTCCATTGTATAGGTATACCACATTTTGTTTATCCATTCATGTGTTGATGGACATCTGGTGTTTTTTCACTTTTTGTCTATGATGAATAGTGCTGCTGTAAACATTTGTGTACAAGTTCTTGTGTGGATATAAGTCTTTCTTTCTTTTAAATATACACCTAGGAGTGGAATTGCTGGGTCATATGACAACTCTATGTTTAACCATTTGAGGAATAACCAGACCCTTTTCCAAAGCGGCTGCACCATTCCCTCCAGCAAGTGTATGCAAGTGTAAGCAGGTTCTGATTTCTCCACATCCTCACCAACACTTGTTTTTATCTGAGTTTTTTCCTAGCCATTCTAGCAGGTGTGGTTTTGCTTTGCATCTCCCTGATGACTAATGATTTCAAGTATATTTTGATATGCTTACTGATTCTTTGTACATCTTATTTGGAGAAATGTCTATTCAGATCCTTTGTGCATTTTTAAATTGTATTATCTTTGTGTTACTGCATTGTTAGAGTTTGTATATTCTAGATACAAGTTCCTTATCAGATACATGGTTGGCAAATATTTTCTACCATTCCATGGGTTGTCTTTTCACTTTCCTATGCTTTATTTATTAGTGTAAGTCCATCTTTAAAGAGAAATTTCCCCTCATCTCTTATTACTCAATGAGACAGTTTACATAGGAAAGGCAAGATTAAAACTTGATTCTTTTCCTTTGTTTACAAGTTTTCAAAATAAGGAATTGGTTGTTTGGCATCTTCTCATAGTGCCCAATTATTTTTTTAAAAATCATTATGAAGGCAAGAATTCAAGCATTTGATGATTTCAATCCATTGTAGCTTTTATTCTTATTGATTTTCAGGTTGTCCCACCTTTAACTAATGTGAACATCTTCAGGTTGATTCCCAAGTAATTTTGATCTGAGTCTAATTGGTTGTGATAGCTTCTTTGCTGTCTAGCACAAGAAAGTGTTCTGGACTCGTCTGGTACATTTCCTGCTCCAGACCTGAAATCAGCTGTTAGTACAAGGACCCCTGGTTCCCTTTTAGTGGAGCAGTGTGGGTGCTAGGGGTGCACTTGCCACCAAGATGGTAACTGTTTATAGACCTTTTTAGTGGTTATATCAGGGAAATATGTATATGGGGTATTTTTTTTGTTTTTAAAGTCAAAATATGTTATGCTTATAGCTCTAGTTTATATTCAGGATGTAGGGCTTTTACTTGACCTCCTTTCTCTTATATATGTGTATCTCCTTCTTCCCACACTACCACTCCCAGGTCTCAGAGTCACTAGGGACGCTAGTAATTATGTTATAGTCTATTTTCATTGCTTTATCCCACAATACCTAGAATAGCAATACCAACATTACCACCAACAGTATAATTACTGAAAATAGTTAAAAGTTTTTCTGTTTTTTTTCTGTTTGGTTGTTATTTTGCTTCTAGGTTATGTATAGTACAACCATTGTTTTTAAAAGTTACTTGAAATAGTTTCTCTGTGCTTATACTACTAACTGGACGTATATAACTAGGTTCACTACATTTTATTTTCAATACTTAGGAATTCCTTTTTAAATTTTTATTATGAAATTACTTTTAATTCTGGTAAAAGCATATAACAAAATCTACCACCTTAACCATTTTAAAGTGCACATTTCAGTAATGTTTATTCACATCGTTGTCTAAGAGATCTCCAGAACTTTTCATCTTGCAAAACTGAAACTCTGTCCCCATTACACACCTCCCCATTCCTCCTCCTCCAGCTCCTCACAACCACCATTCTACTCTCTGGCTCTGTGAGTTTGACTCTTCTAGGTACCTAATATAAGCAGAATCATATAATATTTGGCTTTTTGTTACTGGTTTATGTAACTTACCATAATGTCCTCAGCATTCATTCATGTCGTAGCATGTGTCAGAATTTCCTTCCTGAATACTATTCCACTGTATTTATGTACCACATTTTGTTTATCCATTCATCTGTTGATGGAAACTTGGGTTGCTTCCACAATGAATTGCTTTTGAATTTACTTTTGTTTTACAATTTTGTGAATTATTTACACAGATCTGAATCAAATCAATAAAGAAAATATATTCAAAGAAGTCAGTCTTTTGTCTCTTTCTCTTCATCCCGATTTCTTCCTTCCTTAAGGAAATTTTTTTAACATATTTATTGGAATATAATTGCTTTACAATGGTGTGGTAGTTTCTGCTTGATAACAAAGTGAATCAGCTATACGTATACATATATCCCCATATCCCCTCTCTCTTGCATCTCCCTCCCACCCTTCCTATCCCACCCCTATAGGTGGTCACAAAGCACTGAGCTGATCTCCCTGTGCTATGTGGCTGCTTCCCACTAGCTATCTCTTTTACATTTGGTAGTGTATAGATGTCCATGCCACTCTCTCACTTCGTCCCAGCTTACACTTCCCCTCCCTGTGTCCTCAAGTCCATGCTCTATGTCTGCATCTTTATTCCTGTCCTGCCCTTAGGTTCTTCAGAACCAATTTTTTTTTTTTTTTTTAGATTCCATATATATGTGTTAGCATACAATATTTGTTTTTCTCTTTCTGACTGACTTCACTTTGTATGAAAGTCTCTAGGTCTATGCACCTCACTACAAATAACTCAATTTCATTTCCTTTTGTGGCTGAGTAATATTCCATTGTATATATGTGCCACATCTTTATCCATTCCTCTGTCGATGGACACTTAGGTTGCTTCCATGTCCTGGCTATTGTAAATAGAGCTGCAGTGAGCACTGTGGTACATGACTCTTTTTGAATTATGGTTTTCTTAGGGTATATGCCCAGTAGTGGGATTGCTGGGTCGTATAGTAGTTCTATTTTTAGTTTTTTAACTGTTCTCCATAGTGGCTTTATCAATTTACATTCCCACCAACAGTACAAGAGGGTTCCCTTTTCTCCACACCCTCTCCAGCATTTATTGTTTGTAGATTTTTTGATGATGGCCATTCTGACTGGTGTGAGGTGATACCTCATTGTAGTTGGTTTTTTTTTTTTTGGAATTTTATTTTATTTATTTTTTATGCAGCAGGTTCTTACTAGTCATCACTTTTATACACATCAGTGTATACATGTCAATCCAATCTCCCAATTCAGCACACCACCACCCCTACCCCCCCGCTTTCCCCCCTTGGTGCCCGTACGTTTCTTCTCTACATCTGTGTCAATTTCTGCCCTGCAAACTGGTTCATCTGTACCATTTTTCTAGGTTCCACATATATGTGTTAATATACTATATTTGTTTTTCTCTTTCTGACTTACTTCACTCTATATGACAGTCTCTAGATCCATCCACGTCTCTACAGATGACCCAATTTCGTTGCTTTTTGTGGCTGAGTAATATTCCATTGTATATATGTACCACGTCATTTTCCATTCGTCTGTCGATGGGCATTTACGTTGCTTCCATGACCTGGCTATTGTAAATAGTGCTTCAATGAACATTGGGGTGCATGTGTCTTTTTGAATTACGGTTTTCTCTGGGTATATGCCCAGTAGTGGGATTGCTGGATCATATGGTAATTCTATTTTTAGTTTTTTAAGGAACCTCCATACTGTTCTCCATAGTGGCTATATCAGTTTACATTCCCACCAACAGTGCAAGAGGGTTCCCTTTTCTCCACACTCTCTCGAGCATTTGTTGTTTGTAGATTTTCTGATGATGCCCATTCTAACTGGTGTGAGGTGATACCTCATTGTTGTTTTGATTTGCATTTCTCTAATAATTAGTGATGTTGAGCAGCTTTTCATGTGCCTCTTGGCCATCTGTATGTCTTCTTTGGAGAAATGTCTATTTAGGTCTCCTGCCCAATTTTGGATTGGGTTGTTTGTTTTTTTAATATTGAGCCGCATGAGCTGTTTATATATTTTGGAGATTAATCCTTTGTCCGTTGATTCATTTGCAAATATTTTCTACCATTCTGAGGGTTGTCTTTTTGTCTTGTTTATGGTTTCCTTTGCTGTGCAAAAGCTTTGAAGTTTCATTAGGTCCCATTTGTTTATTTTTGTTTTTATTTCCATTACTCTAGGAGGTGGATCAAAAAAGATCTTGCTGTGATTTATGTCAAAGAGTGTTCTTCCTATGTTTTCCTCTAAGAGTTTTATAGTGTCTGGTCTTACATTTAGGTCTCTAATCCATTTGGAGTTTATTTTTGTGTATGGTGTTAGGGAGTGTTCTAATTTCATTCTTTCACATGTATCTGTCCAGTTTTCCCAGCACCACTAATTGAAGACACTGTCTTTTCTCCATTGTATATCCTTGACTCCTTTGTCATAGATTAGTTAACCATAGGTGCGTGGGTTTATCTCTGGGCTTTCTCTCCTGTTCCATTGATCTATATTTCTGTTTTTGTGCCAGTACCTTATTGTCTTGATTACTGTAGATTCGTAGTATAGTCTGAAGTCAGGGGGTCTGATTCCTCCAGCTCCGTTTTTTTCCCTCAAGACTACTTTGGCTATTCGGGGTCTTTTGTGTCTCCATACAAATTTTAAGATTTTTTGTTCTAGTTCCGTAAAAAACTGCCATTGGTAATTTGATAGGGATTGCATTGAATCTCTAGATTGCTTTGTGTAGTATAGTCATTTTCACAATATTGATTCTTCCAGTACAAGAACATGGTATATCTTTCCATCTGTTGGTATCATCTTTAATTTCTTTCATCAGTGTCTTATAGTTTTCTGCATACAGGTCTTTTGTCTCCCTAGGTAGGTTTATTCCTAGGTATTTTATTCTTTTTGTTGCAGTGGTAAATGGGAGTGTTTCCTTAATTTCTCTTTCAGGTTTTTCATCATTAGTGTATAGGAATGCAAGAGATTTCTGTGCATTAATTTTGTATCCTGCAACTTTACCCAATTCATTAATTAGCTCTAATAGTTTTCTGGTGGCATTTTTAGGATCCTCTATGTATAGTATCATGTCATCTGCAAACAGTGACAGTTTTACTTCTTCTTTTCCAATTTGTATTCCTTTTATTTCTTTATCTTCTCTGATTGCCATGGCTAGGACTTCCAAAACTATGTTGAATAATGATGGCGAGGGTGGACATCCTTGTCTTGTTCCTGATCTTAGAGGAAATGCTTTCAGTTTTTCACCATTGAGAATGATATTTGCTGTGGGTTTGTCATATATGGCCTTTATTATGTTGAGGTAGGTTCCCTCTATGCCCACTTTCTGGAGAGTTTTTATCATAAATCGGTGTTGAATTTTGTGAAAAACTTTTTCTGCATCTATTGAGATGGTCATATGGTTTTTATTCTTCAGTTTGTTAATATGGTGTATCACATTGATTGATTTGCGTATATTGAAGAATCCTCGCATCCCTGGGATAAATCCCACTTGATCATGGTGTATGATCCTTTTAATGTGTTGTTGGATTCTGTTTGCTAGTATTTTGTTGAGGATTTTTGCATCTATATTCATCAGTGATATTGGTCTGTAATTTTCTTTTTTTGTAGTATCTTTGTCTGGTTTTGGTATCACAGTGATGGTGGCCTCATAGAATGAGTTAGGGAGTGTTCCTTCCTCCGCGATTTTTTGGAAGAGTTTGAGAAGGATGGGTGTTAGCTCTTCTCTAAATGTTTGATAGAATTCACCTGTGAAGCCATCTGGTGCTGGGCTTTTGTTTGTTGGAAGATTTTTAATCACAGTTCCAATTTCATTACTTGTGATTGGTCTGTTCATATTTTCTATTTCTTCCTGGTTCAGTCTTGGAAGGTTATACCTTTCTAAGAATTTGTCCATTTCTTCCAGGTTGTCCATTTTATTGGCATAGAGTTGCTTGTAGTAGTCTCTTAGGATGCTTTGTATTTCTGCGGTGTCGTAACTTCTCCTTTTTCATTTCTAATTTTATGGATTTGAGTCCTCTCCCTCTTTTTCTTGATGAGTCTGGCTAATGGTTTGTCAATTTTGTTTATCTTCTCAAAGAACCAGCTTTTAGTTTTATTGATCTTTGCTATTGTTTTCTTTGTTTCTATTTCATTTATTTCTGCTCTGATCTTTATGATTTCTTTCCTTCCGCTAACTTTGGGTTTTGTTTTTTATTCTTTCTCTAATTGCTTTAGGTGTAAGGTTAGGTTGTTTATTTGAGATGTTTCTTGTTTCTTGAGGTAGGATTGTATAGCTATAAACTTCCCTGTTAGAACTGCTTTTGCTGCATCCCATAGGTTTTGGGTCATCATGTTTTCATTGTCATTTGTCTCTAGGTATTTTTTGATTTCCTCTTTCATTTCTTCAGTGTCTCTTGGTTATTTAGTAGTGTATTGTTTAACCTCCATGTGTTTGTATTTTTTACAGATTTTTTTTCTGTAATTGATATCTAGTCTCATAGCGTTGTGGTCAGAAAAGATACTTGATATGATTTCAGTTTTCTTAAATTTACCAAGGCTTGATTTATGACCCAAGATACGATCTATCCTGGAGAATGTTCCATGAGCACTTGAGAAGAAAGCGTATTCTGTTGTTTTTGGATGGAATGTCTATAAATATCAAGTCCATCTTGTTTAATGTATCATTTAAAGCTTGTGTTTCCTTATTTATTTTCATTTCGGATGATCTGTCCAGTGGTGTAAGTGGGGTGTTAACGTCCCCTACTATGATTGTGTTACTCTCGATTTCCCTTTTTATGGCTGTTAGCATTTGCCTTATGTATTGAGGTGCTCCTATGTTGGGTGCGTAAATATTTACAAGTATTGTATCTTCTTCTTGGATTGAGCCCTTGATCATTATGTAGTGTCCTTCTCTGTCTCTTGTAATAGTCTATTTTAAAGTCTATTTTGTCTAATATGAGAATTGCTACTCCAGCTTTCTTTTGATTTCCATTTGCATGGAATATCTTTTTCCATCCCCTCACTTTCAGTCTGTATGTGTCCCTAGGTCTGAAGTGGGTCTCTTGTAGACAGCATATATACAGGTCTTGTTTTTATATCCATTCAGCCAGTCTATGTCTTTTGGTTGGAGCATTTAATCCATTTACATTTAAGGTAGTTATCGATATGTATGTTCCTATTACCATTTTCTTAATTGTTTTGGATTTGTTTTTGTAGGTCTTTTACTCCTCTTGTGTTTCCTGCCTAGAGAAGTTCCTTTAGCTTTTGTCATAAGCTGTTTTGGTGGTGCTGAATTCTCTTAGCTTTTGCTTGTCTATAAAGGTTTTCATTTTCCGTCAAATTTGAATGAGATTCTTGCTGGATAGAGTAATCTTGGTTGTAGCTTTTTCCCTTTCATCACTTTAAATATGTCCTGCCACTCCCTTCTGTCTTGCAGTTTCTGCTGAAAGATCAGCTGATAGCCTTATGGGGATTCCCTTGTATGTTATTTGTTGCTTTTCCCTTACTGCTTTTAATATTTTTTCTTTGTATTTAATTTTTGATAGTTTGATTAATATGTGTCTTGGCATGTTTCTCCTTGGATTTATCCTGTATGGGACTCTCTGTGCTTCCTGGACTTGACTATTTCCTTTCCCATGTTAGGGAAATTTTCAACTGTAATCTCTTCAAATATTTTCTCAGTCCCTTTCCTTTTCTCTTCTTCTTCTGGGACCTCTATAATTCAAATGTTGTTGCATTTAATGTTGTCCCAGAGGTCTCTGAGACTGTCTGAATTCTTTTCATTCTTTTTCCTTTATTCTACTCTGCGGTAGTTATTTCCACTGTTTTATCTTCCAGGTCACTTATTTGTTCTTGTGCCTCGGTTATTCTGTGATTGATTCCTTCTAGAGAATTTTTATTTTCACTTATTGTGTTGTTCATCATTGTTTGTTTGCTCTTTAGTTCTTCTAGGTCCTTGTGAAACGTTTGTTGTATTTTCTCCATTCTGTTTCCAAGATTTTGGATCATCTTTACTGTCATTACTCTGAATACTTTTTCAGGTAGACTGCCTGAGGAAATTTTTTTAATTAAATGGTTTATCCTTCCATTTTTTTTGAATCTTAAGAAGACATTTTTTTGCCATTCAAAAATATGTATGTGTGTGTGTGTATATATATATGTGTGTATACACACACACACACACATTTGTATCCCTCCATTCTTAGAAAATGGGAGCATACTATATTGTTCTGCATCTGGGTTTCATCACCTGAGGATTGTAGTATAGAGAGCTCTTCCTCGTTCTTTTCTTATAACTGTACACTTATTCCGTTGTACTATAGTTTATTCCACCAGTTCCCTGTTAATGGACGTTGGAGTTGTTTGCAGTCTCTTGCTGTTAAAAATAGTCCTACAAAGACGAATGTACTGCATAGGTCTTTCTGTATTTTTGCTGGTATCTATGGGAGTCAGAAAAGTAAGTTTGCCGGGTCAAAAGGTGTGGTAATCCTGCTAGATGTAACCAATTCTCCTTTGTAGGGGTTATACAATTTTGCATTCCCACAAATGAGAGGGTCTATTTCCTTCTCCACACTACTTTTCCCTGAGTATATTGTCAAGTTTTTGGACTCTTACTGGTGTTTCAGTGAGAAATACAGTTTTAATTTACATTTCCCTTAGTATGGGCATCTTTTCATATTCAAAGCAATTTATTTCTCTGTGAACTGTCCATTTTTTTAGCCTATTGTTCTGCATAATAGTGGGTTTTTTCCTCTTTATTTCTAATTTTAGAGGCTCTCTATATGGAAAGATAGTAAATATAAATTGTAAAAATTTTTTATAGTCATTTGTCTTTTTGCCTTGCTTATCGTGTTTTTTGCCATTCAAAAGTTTTCATTTCTATGTAGTCTTATTTGTTACCCCTTTCCCCTTCTTGCTTGTGGATTTTTGAGTCATTTTTTGGTAATTTTTACCTGCTCCTTGGTTATAGCAGTTCACTCATCTTTTCTCTAGTAACTGTATGTTCTTACTTCCTTTCTTCTTTCTCTGTCTCTCTCTCTGCCTGTCTTTCTCTCTGTCTTTTCTTTCTGTGCATTTGTTCTGGTGTATGGTACAAAGTTTGGTTCCAATTTTCTTTTTCCATGTGTATATCCAGTTATGCCAACATTTCATTTAAAATCTATCTTTTCTCATTGATTTTAGCTGCTCTTTTTGTTTGTTGTTTAATGTACTTGTGTATGTAATTGGGTCTATTTATGGATTTTCTATTCTACTCCATTGGTCTGTATTCATGAGCCATTACAACATTGTTTTAATTGTATAAGCCTTATGTTTTAATATCTAGTAAGATTAGCTTTCTTCGTTTTCGTTTTGTGTTTTTCTAGCTTTTTTTTTTCTTGTTTTTCTTCCAAATAAACTTTATAATCAACTTGTCTTACTCTGATGAGAAAAAAACCTGATGGTATTTTTATTTGGACTGCATTAAATGTATAGATTAATTTAGGGCGTAACATGCATTTTTGTGATGCTGAGTCTTTTCATCCAAGAAGATGCCTTTCCTTTTGTTCAGTCCTACTTCCCTGTCTTCCAGGAATGTTTTATATAATTTTCCTCATAACGATTTTGGGTATATCTTATAATTTTACATGTATGTATTTACTTTATTTTTTGATATTGTGTTTATTATATCTTCTCTCTAGGTTTTATTTTGATCTGTGATGATTATTGAATTTTGTATGTTAATTTTATAACCTGTTACTTTACCAAGTCATTTCATTGTTCATAGTAATTTTGCCATTGATTAGTTTGGGTTGTCTAGATGTATAATCGTATGAGATGAAAATTGAGAATTTTCTGAGCCTTTCCAAACAATACAGAATTTTTCTAAGTTAACAATACATGGGCAGTACAGGTGTGTTTCTGGAGATAACACTTAGCTACTTAATGTAGATGTTCCAGTCTGTCATGTGCCATGATCTGTGTTAACTGTATCATTTGTTTAATAACAGGAGTTAGAAAGGCAGAAACATATGTGTAGTGTGCTGCAGCATAAGATGGATGAACTTAAAGAAGGCCTCCGACAAAGAGATGAGCTTATTGAGGTATGTACATGAACTGTGGAAATACTTAATTTTGGAAAAAGATGCACTGAATTGGATGAGGGCATGTGTGTTGGGAGGGAAGGGAGTTAAAATGCCACAAACAAACTTGTCTCTTCACATTTGGCTGTACCCTAAAATCTTACAAACGTGAAACATGAAGGCAGGCTTAAAAAATTAATACTGTGAACCCTATAAATATTTCGCCTTTTAATAGCAGAAGCTTTTATAATTGTCTTTTATTCCTAAGCACATTGTTTCCTAAAGATATCTTAGGAAATGGGCAAAAGGAAACATTACAGAGTACCATGATTCTTTGGAATGTAGTGAATGCTATATTTGGGGACATGATTCTTGGGGAATAAGAAGTTTGATCGTCCCTCAGGTAGGTGCATTTCTGAGATGGCTAAATGAAAAGAAGAAATTGTGTCAAGACGCCTGGTAGTAGACAAGAGGTGAAGATTGCCTGGGGCTGTGACTCAGATTCCTGGGGTGGAGGAGCTCTGAGGGCCACAGCAATATCCTAGGAGGGAAGGAGGAGTGTGGGCCTCCAAGAAATCTTTGAAAGCATGTATCATCCTTTTGTGCCTGCCAGCTTGCATGCATCTCTGTTTTTCTTTAGATGTGGTTTTCCTCTTGAGGTTGTCATTTTTTATAAATATGGGGTGAGGTTTGTTGGGAAGGGGTCATGCTCACTTTCTTGGTGAGGTTATCAAGCACGTCTAATGTTAACTTAGTGTTGATCCCGTGGTGATATCAGGAAGGCAGCTTTTTTTTTTAAAAAAAATAATCTATTTCTGTTTCATTTTTTAAATTATTTTTTATTTTTTGGCTGCATCAGGTCTTCACTGCGGCACACAGGCTCTTTGTTGTGGCGCGTGGGCTTCTCTCTAGTTGTGGCACGCAGGTTTTCTCTCTCTAGTGTGGCACGCGGGCTCCAGGGTGCATGGGCTCAGTAGTTGTGGCACGTGGGCTTAGTTGCCCCAGGCATGTGGGATCTTAGTATCCCGACCAGGGATCGAACCCATGTCCCCTGCATTGGAAGGTGGATTCTGTACCACTGGACCACCAGGGAAGTCCCAGAAAGGCCAGCTCTTGACAACCCCGGAGATGCCACATGCATCACAGTCAACTCAGCCCTGTCCCTCGTCCTTCAGAACCACCCCCCCTTCCCTCCCTCTTTTTCTCTTCCCCCATGGGCCTGCCTCACTTAATCTCTCCCCCTATAAATGACTTTAAAAACCATTTAATAGAAGAAAAGAAGTGACTCTTTTTGTGGATTTGTGTTACTTTTTTTGTCATTCTTGAGAATAATTGAATTGAACATAGCCTGCTGAAAGCAGATAGAATTTGTGAATTCTAAATGCAAACACAGATAACCCTTTGAAAATATTAGATTACATGTGAAGTTAATTGTCTTAGTTTTTCCATATATGGCAAGAAGCATATTATCCAAACTCTGTATCCTGCTGGCAGTTAAAAATCACGTGAATTCTTCTCCCTTTTTGTCCTCTTTTTTGTGTGTGTCAGTATGCCAGCCACTTGTTATTTCTTTTTCTAATTAAAATATGTACTTTTCCCCATATGATTTCCAAAGAATAATAAAACTACTTTGGGAGCTGCTTCTCAAATTCAGTAACTTATGTTAGAATTGGTTAAGTGTTCTAGTTTTTAGTTTGTTGATTGCATTTAAGAGCTATTTTAATGCTTGATTTTTACAATTTGTCAGTATGGTTTCCAATTTAAAAGCCCAGGGTGCTGGGTATACAAACTTTAAAAACCTTAGTTTTAAGGGTTGTTTTTTTTTTTGTTTTTGTTTTTTGCGGTACGCGGGCCTCTCACTGTTGTGGCCTCTCTCCCGTTGCGGAGCACAGGCTCCGGACGCGCAGGCTCAGCGGCCATGGCTCACAGGCCCAGCCACTCCACGGCATGTGGGATCTTCCCGGACCGGGGCACGAAGCCGTGTCCCCTGCATCGGCAGGCGGACTCTCAACCACTGCGCCACCAGGGAAGCCCTTAAGTACTTTTTATGTTTAGAATTAACATCCTTCAGATGTTAATATGCACATTTACTTATAACTGAAGAATCCTGACTTTGCCAAAATAATGTTTTTTGGTCTTTAGAATGGAGAACCACGTGGTAAAGTAGATGAGAAATGTATGAGTAGGGAAAGTGGAAGATGATAATTTACCAGTAATGCATAAAAGAACCTGCTAAATATAAGAGAGTATAACTTGAGCATCAGTGCCTAGTCAGAAGAGTTAAGAATTGCTAAATGCTAGAAATCTAGTTTTTCTAAAAACTGATGTGAAATGTGTAATTTATGATGTTCCTGCTATCATAGATTCTGCTAACAGGAATTCAAAATGATTGAGCTATGTCCCTCTTGTAGTTTTTTAGTTCTCCTTAAAAAAATAGGGTTCAAAACTACCGCTTGTTGTCTGTGATAAGGATCATTTGTTCATAAGAAAATCTGAATTTCCCTCTCTAAAAG
This sequence comes from Delphinapterus leucas, assembly GCF_059928025.1. Lineage (NCBI taxonomy): Eukaryota > Metazoa > Chordata > Mammalia > Artiodactyla > Monodontidae > Delphinapterus > Delphinapterus leucas. Next base: position 56,043,031 of record NC_143138.1, read on the forward strand.
TGTAAGTTGTCCCATGTTTGGGGGAAAGGCACTTATGAGAGGAAGAGTACATGTGTGGAGCTGGGTGTACATCGAAGCCCCAGCTGGCTTGCTGCCTCATAGCTGTGGCTGGAGCAGCTGCCCCCAGTCCCCTCGCTTGCTGTCATACCGACACAGCGCCAAGATGCCGGATGTCATCTTTCCTTTAAGACACTGGATGCCATCTTTCCTGTTGATCACAGACTTCCTGCTTTTGTTAAGTTTCTTTATCAGCTTTATTTTTGTTCTGTTTTCCTCCCTCTAACCCCGTCCCCTTTTTCTTTCTGCTCTTTTATTACTTCTCTTCCCCTCTTCCTCTGCAGGAGAATCAGCGTGTGCAGCAGAGAGTAGACACCATGACAAAAGAGGTGTTTGAACTCCAGGAGACACTGCTTTGGAAAGATAAAAACATTAGGGTATGAGATCAAATTGGGCTTTGGCCCAAAGCTCATTGATGAGGAATAGACCAATGTAAATTTAACGTAGAGATTCCTGAAATTCTGTCCTTTGACTATTTTTAGAGCATTTATACAGAGTGAAATATGAATAAGCAGAAGACAGAAACTTCCATGGGAAAACCTCATCCAATGCCTGGAAAGAACTCTTCTCTCCAGCTGACTCTGGGCTTGTAAAACCTACAAGTAGGAACTTTCTAAGCAAGTTGTTCTTTATTTCCTCAGGATTTTTATGCAGAAACAGCCACAGGCATTTAATTCAAACTCTGTGGGTAATTTGATATCCTTACATTGTAAGAATTTGGATAAGAAGCAAGAGGATAGGGGGTGGGGGAAAAGTTATTAGCATCCCATAAATCTTTGGTGAATAAAATAGGAAGAGATTAAAATCATTTTAATTACAGAAGTGGATAGGAATGTAAGATTTGCTGGAGCTGCCAGACTATGATGTCACCTCTAATCATATCCTTGCAACTCCCTAAAGCAGGGGCCCAGATAAGGAAAAAGTCTTCAGTGCCTTTTTGCTAAGCCCTTCAGGTAGATTCCAAGGACACTGGAGCTGAAAAAATCCCTGCCAGTTCATCCCATGTGGCCTTTTGACTGGCAGCCACGTACACCTCATGGCATATGAGCTCTCTGTTCCACAGAGGCTTAACTTGTCAGGGAAGGGCAGCGTGGAGGGAAAAGAGAGAAGGAAACCCTTGGCCTGAAGACATAGTTAGGAAGCCTCCGTTCTACCAGAGGTTAGGTGGGGTAGGGAAAAGCTGGCCAAAATCCCCGAGAGCACCTGTGGTGGACAGACGTGGATGTGAAGCCCTCTGGATCACACCCTCCATAGTTAGGGGCATTCTGGTGTCCAGGTCATTTCACACCTCCAAGGACCCTATCCTCTCAATAGACACTTGGGAAACAAAATTACTTGTTAAAGTGTGGTAGACCAAGCAGTTTTAAAGAAAGAAAGCTACCTTTTAGAGTTTCTGATGCTAAAATACCAAGTTCCTGTAATTCTGTCTAAAGCTGGAAAAACCTTCTGAGGTATTAATTAACAACTCTGTTAAGAGTTTTGAATTGTGACTGTGAACTACTGATTCTATTTAAATTTTTTACTTGGGAAATTTAAAATGAGACGTGAAAAAGTGTATAGCAAAAGCAGGTAGTTGTAAAGTTAAGTTGAAATCTGGTCACTATTTAGAATGGGCTTCTTTTAGGATTTTACATAATTTTCTTTAGCACAGATCTGCAGCTCCATGATTTCTATTTTGTATAATTATCTTAGCATATTAAACTGATTATTTTGGACCAGCCATAGAAAACCCCCAAATCTCTCAGTCCAATAGCTATTCAAAATAAAACAAAAATTTTTTTCTACCCAAAAGATGTACTGATGGTTACAGTATAAATAATTTGACTTTTAAATTTTCCTGCTATTATCGAATGAATGAGTGGGTATCTTCTTTCTATGTAGTATATAATAACATGTTCTTTTGGCTTTTGTTGTTGTTGTTGGCACCATTTTTCCAACAGCATGTGCTTATTACTTAGTGTCTGTGTCACATTTATTTTAATTTTTTTAATTTTTTTATACAGCAGGTTCTTATTACTCATGAATTTTATACACATCAGTGTATACATGTCAATCCCAATCGCCCAATTCATCACACCACCACCACCACCACCCTGCTTTCCCCGATTGGTGTCCATACGTTTCTTTTCTACATCTGTGTCTCAATTCTGCCCTGCAAACTGGTTCATCTGTACCATTTTTCTAGGTTCCACATATATGTGTTAATATACTATATTTGTTTTTCTCTTTCTGACTTACTTCACTCTATATGACAGTCTCTAGATCCATCCACATCTCTACAAATGACCCAATTTTGTTCCTTTTTATGGCTGAGTATTCCATTGTGTATATGTACCACATCTTTATCCATTCGTCTGTCGATGGGCATTTACGTTGCTTCCATGACCTGGCTATTGTAAATAGTGCTTCAGTGAACATTGGGGTGATGTGTCTTTTTGAATTATGGTTTTCTCTCGGTATATGCCCAGTAGTGGGATTGCTGGATCATATGGTAATTCTATTTTTAGTTTTTTAAGGAAGCTCCATACTGTTCTCCATAGTGGCTGTATCAGTTTACATTGCCACCAGCAGTGTAAGAGGCTTCCATTTTCTCCACACCCTCTCCAGCATTTATTGTTTGTAGATTTTCTGTTGATGCCCATTCTAACTGGTGTGAGGTCTCACCTCATTGTTGTTTTGATTTGCATTTCTCTAATAATTAGTGATGTTGAGCTGCTTTTCATGTGCTTCTTAGCCATCTGTATGTCTTCTTTGGAGAAATGTCTATTTAGGTCTTCTGCCCATTTTTGGATTGGGTTGTTTGTTTTTTTAATATTGAGCTTCATGAGCTATTTATATATTTTGGAGATTAACCCTTTGTCCGTTGATCCATTTGCAAATATTTTCTACCATTCTGAGGGTTGTCTTTTTGTCTTGTTTATGGTTTCCTTTGCTGTGCAAAAGCTTTGAAGTTTCATTAGGTCCCATTTGTTTATTTTTGTTTTTATTTCCATTACTCTAGGAGGTGGATCAAAAAAGATCTTGCTGTGATTTATGTCAAAGAGTGTTCTTCCTATGTTTTCCTCTAAGAGTTTTATAGTGTCTGGTCTTATATTTAGGTCTCTAATCCATTTGGAGTTTATTTTTGTGTATGGTGTTAGGGAGTGTCCTAATTTCATTCTTTTACCTGTAGCTGTCCAATTTTCCCAGCACCACTTATTGAAGAAGCTGTCTTTTCTCCACTGTATATCCTTGACTCCTTTGTCATAGATTAGTTGACCATAGGTGCGTGGGTTTATCTCTGGGCTTTCTCTCCTGTTCCATTGATCTATATTTCTGTGTTTGTGCCAGTACCATATTGTCTTGATTACTGTAGCTTATAGTATACTCTGAAGTCAGGGAGTCTGATTCCTCCATCAAGACTGCTTTGACTATTTGACACACACTATTTTGTGTCTCCATACAAATTTTAAGATTTTTTCTTCTAGTTCCGTAAAACATGCCATTGATAATTTGATAGGGATTGAATTGAATCTCTAGATTGCTTTGGGTAGTATAGTCATTTTCACAATGTTGATTCTTCCAATCCAAGAACATAGTATATCTCTCCATCTGTTGGTATCATCTTTAATCTCTTTCATCAGTGTCTTATAGTTTTCTGCATACAGGTCTTTTGTCTCCCTAGGTAGGTTTATTCCTAGGTATTTTATTCCTTTTGTTGCAATGGTAAATGGGAGTGTTTCCTTAATTTCTTTCAGATGTTTCATCATTAGTGTATAGGAATGCAAGAGATTTCTGTGCATTAATTTTGTATCCTGCAACTTTACCCAATTCATTGATTAGCTCTAATAGTTTTCTGGTGGCATCTTTAGGATTCTCTATGTAGAGTTTCATGTCATCTGCAAACAGTGACAGTTTTACTTCTTCTTTTCCAATTTGTATTCCTTTTATTTCTTTATCTTCTCTGATTGCCATGGCTAGGACTTCCAAAACTATGTTGAATAATGATGGCGAGGGTGGACATCCTTGTCTTGTTCCTGATCTTAGAGGAAATGCTTTCAGTTTTTCACCATTGAGAATGATGTTTGCTGTGGGTTTGTCATATATGGCCTTTATTATGTTGAGGTAGGTTCCCTCTATGCCCACTTTCTGGAGAGTTTTTATCATAAATCGGTGTTGAATTTTGTGAAAAACTTTTTCTGCATCTATTGAGATGGTCATATGGTTTTTATTCTTCAGTTTGTTAATATGGTGTATCACATTGATTGATTTACGTATATTGAAGAATCCTCGCATCCCTGGGATAAATCCCACTTGATCATGGTGTATGATCCTTTTAATGTGTTGTTGGATTCTGTTTGCTAGTATTTTGTTGAGGATTTTTGCATCTATATTCATCAGTGATATTGGTCTGTAATTTTCTTTTTTTGTAGTATCTTTGTCTGGTTTTGGTATCACGGTGATGGTGGCCTCATAGAATGAGTTAGGGAGTTTTCCTTCCTCCGTGATTTTTTGGAAGAGTTTGAGAAGGATGGGTGTTAGCTCTTCTCTAAATGTTTGATAGAATTCACCTGTGAAGCCATCTGGTGCTGGGCTTTTGTTTGTTGGAAGATTTTTAATCACAGTTCCAATTTCATTACTTGTGATTGGTCTGTTCATATTTTCTATTTCTTCCTGGTTCAGTCTTGGAAGGTTATACCTTTCTAAGAATTTGTCCATTTCTTCCAGGTTGTCCATTTTATTGGCATAGAGTTGCTTGTAGTAGTCTCTTAGGATGATTCGTATATCTGTGGTGTCGTAACTTCTCCGTTTTCATTTCTAATTTTATGAATTTGAGTCCTCTCCCTCATTTTCTTGATGAGTCTGGCTAATGGCTTATCAATTTTGTTTATCTTCTCAAAGAACCAGCTTTTAGTTTTATTGATCTTTGCTATTGTTTTCTTTGTTTCTATTTCATTTATTTCTGCTCTGATCTTTATGATTTCTTTCCTTCCGCTAACTTTGGGTTTTGTTTTTTCTTCTTTCTCTGTTTGCTTTAGGTGTAAAGTTAGGTCGTTTATTTCAGATGTTTCTTGTTTCTTGAGGTAGGCTTGTATAGCTATAAACTTCCCTGTTAGAACTGCTTTTGCTGCATCCCGTAGGTTTTGGATCGTCATGTTTTCATTGTCATTTGTCTCTAGGTATTTTTTGATTTCCTCTTTCATTTCTTCAGTGATCTCTTGGTTATTTAGTAACGTATTGTTTAGCCTCCATGTGTTTGTGTTTTTTACTTTTTTTTTCCCTGTAATTCATTTCTAATCTCATAGCGTTGTGGTCAGAAAAGATGCTTGATATGATTTCAGTTTTCTTAAATTTACTGAGGCTTGATTTGTGACCCAAGATGTGATCTATCCTGGAGAATGTTCCGTGCGCACTTGAGAAGAATGTGTAATCTGTTTTTGGATGGAATTCTTATAAATATTAATTAAATCTGTCTGGTCTATTGTGTCATTTAAAGCTTGTGTTTCCTTATTTATTTTCATTTTGGATGATCTGTCCATTGGTGTAAGTGAGGTGTTAAAGTCCCCCACTATTATTGTGTTACTGTCGATTTCCTCTTTTATAGCTGTTAGCAGTTGCCTTATGTATTGAGGTGCTCCTGTGTTGGGTGCATATATATTTATAATTGTTATATCTTCTTTTTGGATTGATTCCTTGATCGTTAGGTAGTGTCCTTCCTTGTTTCTTGTTTCTTCTTTCTTCATTTTAAAGTCTATTTTATCTGAGTATTGCTACTCCAGCTTTCTTTTGATTTCCATTTGCATGGAATATCTTTTTCCATCCCCTCATTTTCATTTTGTATGTGTCCCTAGGTCTGAAGTGGGTCTCTTGTAGACAGCATATATATGGGTCTTGTTTTTGTATCCATTCAGCAAGCCTGTGTCTTTTGGTTGGAGCATTTAATCCATTCACATTTAAGGTTGTTATCAATATGTATGTTCCTATGACCATTTCCTTAATTGTTTTGGGTTTGTTTTTGTAGGTCCTTTTCTTCTCTTGTGTTTCCCACTTAGAGAAGTTCCTTTACAATTTGTTGTAGAGCTGGTTTGGTGGTGCTGAATTCTCTTAGCTTTTGCTTGTCTGTAAAGCTTTTGATTTCTCCATCGAATCTGAATGAGATCCTTGCTGAGTAGAGTAATCTTGGTTGTAGGTTCTTCCCTTTGATCACTTTAAGTATATCGTGCCACTCCCTTTTGGCTTGTAGAGTTTCTGCTGAGAAATCAGCTGTTAACCTTATGGGAGTTCCCTTGTATGTTATTTGTCATTTTTCCCCTTGCTGTTTTTAATAATTTTTCTTTGTCTTTAATTCTTGCCAATTTGATTACTGTGTCTCGGCGTGTTTCTCCTTGGGTTTATCCTGTATGGGACTCTCTGCGCTTCCTGGACTTGGGTGGCTATTTCCTTTCCCATGTTAGGGAAGTTTTCAACTATAATCCCCTCAAATATTTTCTCTTGTCCTTTCTCTCTCTCTTCTCCTTCTGGGACCCCTATAATGCGAATGTTGTTGCATTTAATGTTGTCCCAGAGGTCTCTTTGGCTGTCTTCATTTCTTTTCATTCTTTTTTCTTTATTCTGTTCTGCAGCAGTGAATTCCACCATTCTGTCTTCCAGGTCACTTATCCGTTCTTCTCCCTCAGTTACTCTGCTATTGATTCCTTCTAGTGTAGTTTTCATTTCAGTTATTGTATTGCTCATCTCTGTTTTTTCTTTAATTCTTCTAGGTCTTTGTTAAACATTTTTTGTATCTTCTCGATATTTGCCTCCATTGTTTTTCCAAGGTCCTGGATCACCTTCACTATCATTATTCTGAATTCTTTTTCTGGAAGGTTGCCTATCTCCACTTCATTTAGTTGGTTTTCTGGGGGGTTATCTTGCTCCTTCATCTGATACATAGTCCTCTGCCTTTTCATCTTGTCTACCTTTCTGTGAATGTGGTTTTTGTTCCACAGGCTTCAGGATTGTAGTTCTTCTCTCTTCTGCTGTCTGCCCTTGGTGGATGAGGCTATCTACTTGGCTTTTTTTTTTTGCGGTACGTGGGCCTCTCACTGTTGTGGCCTCTCCCGTTGCGGAGCCTCTCCCGTGTCTCTCCAGACATGCGGGCTCAGCGGCGATAGCTCACGGGCCTAGCTGCTCCACGGCATGTGGGATCTTCCCGGACCAGAGCACAAACCCGTGTCCCCTGCATCGGCAGGCAGACTCTCAACCACTGCGCCACCAGGGAAGCCCTAGGCTTTTTTTTTTAATTAAACTTTTTAAAAATGTTTGAGGTCATTGTAGATTCACATGCAATTGTAAGAAATAATACAGAGATCTTGTATGCCCTTTATCCAGTTTTCCCAAAATGTAACATCTTGTAAAGCTATAGTACAACAAGTGTATTGACCTTGATATAATCAAGATGCAGAACCTTTTCATCACCATAAGGGGTCCCTCTTGTTGCCCTTTTACAGCCATATCTACTGCCTCCCCTTCAACATCCCAGGTGCTGGCAACTGCTAATCTGTTCTCCATTGCTATAATTTTGTCATCTTAAGAATGTTGTATAGATGGGGTCGTACAGTATGCAGCCCTTTGGAGTTACATTTTTTTCACTCAGAATAATTCCCCTTAAGATTCATCCAAGTTGTTTCATGCATCAGTAGTTTGTCCCTCCTTTGACTTAAAAGAAATTTTTTTAATTGTGGTAAAGTCCAAAAAAATAACAGAAAATTGACCATTTAAATTTAAATGTAGAGTTTGGTGGTATTAAGTCCATTGACATCGTTGTGCTACCTCACCGTCATCCATCCATAGAAACCTTTGCATCTTGCAGAACTGAAACTGCCCGTTAAATAGCAACTCCCCAATTTCCCCTCCTTCAGCCCCTGGCAGCCACCCTTCCACTTTCGTTTCTATGAATTTGACTACTCTTGGTACCTCATAAAGTGGAATCATACAGTGTTTGTCTTTTTGTGACTAGCTTATTTCACTTAGCATATATCCTCAGGGTTCAGACATGTTGTAGCATGTGTCAGAAGTCCTTCCTTTTTAAGAATGAATAATATTCCAATGTATGCTTGTACCACATTTTGTTTATCCGTTCATCTGGACGCTTGGTTGCTTCCACCTTTTTGCTATTGTGAGTAATGCTGCCGTGAACATGAGTTTGCAAAACTCTCTTGGTGATTTCTTTTGGGTATGTACCCAGGAGGGGAATTGCTACATTATATGGTAATTCTATGTTTAATTTTTTGAAGAACAGCCATACTGTGTTCCATAGCAGCTGCACCATTTTATCTTTCCACCAGCACTGTACAAGGGTTCAAGTTTCTCTACATCCTTGACAACACTTGTTTCCTCTTTTTTCTTTCTTTTTTTTTTTTTTTGATAGTAGCCATCCTAATGTGTGTGAGGTGGTCCTCCCTTGACTTTTAAAAGACACATTTTTAAATATGATCTGTGACTACCTAATATATCACTTGTCTCTAGTAGCTTCATTATCAAGATTTAAATTTAGTAACTCCATGAAGGAACATGGCCATTATTCTCATATTAAAGTTCAGTTTTCTTTAGTTCTTTCATTGATCCTAGTGGTCGTACCTCTAGCGCCAGTGTAGTTCTGAGCACCCAGGCTTGTATAACCCTATAGCCCAGAACAAGGCTCACTCCCATTCTGACAAAAGATATTTGTGCCTGTATGTAATTATAACCTGTTGTCCAAAAGTTCAGCCTTTAGGCTTCTTGACACTAGAATTTGAGGTTTGGTCAGGGGTAAAGAATTACTTAGATCTCCACAGGCATGTACTTTTTACCCTAAAAAAAAAAAATCTCTAGGAACAATTATGGAATACAAACACAAGGGTAGTGATTATATGGTCAGGTAATAAAGAGGATTTCAGATCCAGTGTGAATACATTTGGTCCAATTATAAGGTACTTCAGTAGTCCTCAAACTTTGTGGTGAAATGGAAGGATTTGCAGGATGTATTTTATTTTCCCATCCATAATTATGGGAAGATGAAATTTAAAAGTCCAAAAGTAAAGATAAAATCTGCTATTAGATTGGGAAGAGGAACAAATGGCATGTACTAGCATTTGCTAGAATTCTGGGTTTCAAATTGGTCTGTTCCTAACGGGTCTTTTATCTCCAGTGGTGTTTCTACAGAGCATGTTGTGACAGTGGTTGCTGACCCAGTTACGTGTGGTGATGCATGGCACGACTATGCACACAGATACCATAACCCAAAATAGCCAACGCAGCAGAGATGAGAGTGGCTGTCAGTAGATGGGAGAGCATTGCTTGGGCTTTGTTGTCCTAATGTTACACTTGCTAGTAATGTAATGGAGTGTTAATATTAGCTTGGAGTGGTAGAGTATGCCTTATGGTGCTAGAAACGCAGATTGTTAACTTACACACAGACTGTAGACACACAGTATGAATGTAAATTGTTGAAAGGAAGTTAGATGTTCATGTTGCAGTTTGGGCAGGTAAGGAATAGGACTTGCCCCGTGAACTACTTTTCCAGTACTATCTGGGATGACAATAAGGGAACATAATTGTGGCCTTCATGGGGCGACGATAGATAAAGAGTACGCAAGGGCTTTGGAACCAAAAAGAACTGGATTCATTTTCTGGCTTTACCAGTTACTGTGACTTTGGGTGAAAACGTAGCCTCTCTGAACCTCAGTTTTCTGATCTGTGAAATGGGCATAAGGAAAGTACAGGGTATATAAGGGAGAAATTAATTTAAAAATATATGAGAGAAATTATATGTATATTTAACACCTGGAGCTACACAATGGCAGTTGCTATCATCCATTATTTACTTATTGGTTGGAAAATAGGATTATAGTGATTTAAAAAGTTGTCCAGCTATTCAGCAGTCAGTAACTAAGCAGTTAGCCCACTTCTAAACTCTGTAAACCAAGAGGAAAGTTACCCGTTGTAGTTTAACTTCTTAGATTAATGGGAATGCTGGTAGAAAACATTAAATATAGGAACAAATGTGCAGAGAAAGGCTTTTTCAAATAGCGCAGCTGTCAGATACCTGCACAGACTGCTTATCCTGGGTGGGTTCTGAAGTATGGGGTATTTTATTACACAGAGTAACAGTATGTCATTGTTGACCAAACGTGTGTTCCTGCTTCTGCACCACTGTCCTGAGCTCTGACAGTGTGAGATTTAGGCAATGGTGGGAAAAATGGAACCCAGTCTGGCTTTTCCTGAGCCTTGCTTGCATCTTACGCACTGCAGGCAGGGTGCTTGACACTGAGTACTCCTTTCAGCCTGTGCCCATACGATGCTGCTGTTATTATCCCCTTTTCCAGTGAGGAAACTGAGGCATAGGTCAGTTAATAGGTGCCAGGACTCAACGTCCTGTTTCCAAACCCATATTCTGCTACCTGCCATAGGTGGACTGTATTTATTTTGTCAGTATTTTGTTTTGTTTTTTCACATTTTGAAGGTATATCAGAAAACCAAATAACCCTTAGTTATTATTTTGTTAATTAAATTAACAAAAACAGATCCTTGAGAATTTTGCGGGGGGGGAGATTAGCTTTTTTTTTTTTTTTTTTTTTTTTGCGGTACGCGGGCCTCTCACTGTTGTGGCCTCTCCCGTTGCGGAGCGCAGGCTCAGCGGCCATGGCTCACGGGCCTAGCCGCTCCACGGCATGTGGGATCTTCCCGGACCGGGGCACGAACCCGTGTCCCCTGCATTGGCAGGCAGACTCTCAACCACTGCGCCACCAGGGAAGCCTGAGATTAGCTATTTTTAATTAAGCGGTATCTGAGGAATATTTTACCGTACTCCTGGAGAACTATTACTACGGCCAGTATTTAATTAAAATACCTTGTATATATACTGGTTGTTTTCCTCCAGAACTAACTTTTATTTTTTAAAAAATCAAGTATATTCTTGAATATACTTTAGTTTAACATGAAACATGGGTTTTTTGGTCTACCAAACAAACGTACTTAGGAGGTTTGTAAGGAAGACTTTAGTATTACTAAATGACTGAAAAAGAAAGATTTGTTTTCTTGCCTGATGTGATAAGCATGTTTTGCCAAATTTATGCACGATTAACCACTTACTATTAAAACTTTCTTCTGGAGATAGATACCCGTATAACTGTGTATTTCCTCCCATATCTAACTGCTTGTTTCCAAAGCTTTTAATGCTTCCTTGTCTCCTATGCCTTTATCTTTTTTGAATTTGAATTAGGTACTTCTCTGCTACCTTTCACTTGCTCTTTTTCTGTGCCGTTCTTTCTCTTGCTACCCTGTCTAAACCAGGCCCTAGAGAAACAGAAAGAATACATTGGCTGCCTTAGGAGTGAGCGGGACTCGCTCAGAGAGGAGCTGGCCGAGCTGAAGGCAGCAGTGGAGACGGGAGAGGTACGTGAGCTCCCCCGCGCGCCAGGCCCTCACTGCTTTGTTCCTCCTTCCTTCCGTCCTGTCCTCTTTCCAGCCTGAATACAAAGCACAGTGTTCACTCCTCAGCCCAGATTTGGTAGGTGTGAGTCCTGTCTCTGCAGAGCTAGATTCCGGGTAGCTAGTGCTGACCAGGTGTTCCCGTGGCAGACATGTGTTGTCGCAGGGTCAGTCGCCTCACTGCCATGTTCTCCTTACCTGGGGGCCGTTTTTTGTGATGGTGGGTTTCTTCCTCTCTGCAGAAACATGGCTTAGTCATCATCCCCGACGGCACTCCCAACGGCGACGTCCACCAGGAGCCAGTGGTAGGAGCCATCACTGTTGTGTCTCAGGAAGCCGCTCAGGTCTTGGAGTCGGCAGGAGAAGGGCCACTGGGTAAGACACCGCCACTGTATTGACTTGGATTAATGCTGTCCTCTTGGACTTCCAGCTTGTTCACATCCTCTCTTGGAAAACAAAAACACACCAGGTCTGTCTGAGCCTTATCTAGATCCCTAACGGGATGAAATCTGGGCATACTGTCTTCAGACATCCTTGACCTTGGGAAACCAGCATTGGGGTCATTGACAGGCAGTAAGTGTAACTGTAGGGCCCCTGGTTGGAAGCACTGTGGGTGTATACATGTTGCTTTTTCACTTAAATACAACCTTCTGCAAAGAGATAATCCAGCACATCCGTCCGGGGGAACCAGTGGGCTGGTCGGCAGCTTTCAGAGTACGTGTAAGTTTCTTCTTCCTGGAGCATCTGGTTTTCTGTCCTGCTACTCATGCTAGGATTCTGTAGCTCTTTGCCACTGCATTTCTTAAGGCAACAAACAGACGACCAAGAAGATATCAGAGGAGTGTTATTCCAGAGCAGGGCTTCTGAGCCTCTTAAGGGCTAAGCCTGTTAAATTTGACCCCTTGAGAACCTAATGACACCTGTCTCAGGAAACCACTCAGATGCCCATCTATTGCCTCCACTAAGATTCCTATTCTAGAGAAGAAGAATGGCACAAGTAGATACTGTATCATCAGCTCACTTTTATATTAAAAAATGATCGTTTTTTCTTCTTTGTCTTATTTTCATATATATGTAGGTTTCCTAGAAGAATAGATATACTATAATATAAAGGGGGGCGGGCAGCCAAAAAACGTTTTAAAGGGCACATTCTCTAACGTACAGAATTCTGGAAGTGTAACTGTCGAGAACTTTGATAAAGCAGAGGATGCCGGCGAGGTGAGTGAGAGCTGCCGTCGGTCATAGACTGAGTGTACAGCCACGGGCAGCTCAGATGGTTTTCTCTGCCTGATGGGAGGTGCCGAAACATTTGGCCATGACCTTGGTGGATTGTGGGGAGTGCTGGCTGGGTGTCAGGTGCTTTTGTAAAAAACTCATCTGTAGGTGTCCCCTCAGTCCAAGGGCCCTATTTTTTTTTTTTTTTTTGCGGTACGCGGGCCCCTCACCGCTGGGGCCCCTCCCAATGCAGAGCACAGGCACCGGACACGCAGGCTCAGCAGCCATGGCTCACGGGCCCAGCCGCTCCACGGCATGTGGGATCCTCCCGGACCGGGGCACGAACCTGTGTCCCCTGCATCGGCAGGCGGACTCTCAACCACTGCACCACCAGGGAAGCCCCAAGGGGCCTATTTTAATGCATGTTGGGAAGAAGCAGCCCTCCCCTCAGGCTAGGAGCAAGCCCTAGCAGTCCTGCTACCAAGCCTCAGATGGCTCTTTTGGGTTTTTTGTTTGTTTGTTTGTCTTTTTAAGATGTTGGGGGTAGGAGTTTATTAATTAGTTAATTTATCTTTGCTGTGTTGGGTCTTCGTTTCTGTGCGAGGGCTTTCTGTAGTTGCAGCAAGCGGGGGCCACTCTTCATCGAGATGCGCGGGCCTCTCACTATCGCGGCCCCTCCCACCACGGAGCACAGGCTCCAGACGCGCCGGCTCAGTAGTTGTGGCGCACGGGCCTAGTTGCTCCGCGGCATGTGGTATCCTCCCAGACCAGGGCTCGAACCCATGTCCCCCGCATTAGCAGGCGTCTGCGCCACCAGGGAAGCCCCTCAGATGGCTCTTGACGGCACACATCTTAGAGTTGGTCCCCTTCCCTCCCCCAACTAGCTTTGTGGGCCTTTGCTTCTTCCATCATTGTGTTCCTCTGTTTTCTTTGCTCTAGCACCCCTCTCAGGCCCATTCTTAGCCCCTGCCTTCTCTCCCGTAGTTTTCTCCTGCTAAGGGCTTAAGAGCCTGTGGGAGTACCCTTGGCTTTGAGTTGTCTATCTACTGGTAAAACTTGCAAATTTTTGAAACAAGGAAATGATCTTTGTACTTCATTTTGTCTTCAGATGGAAAATCACTGCTCTTGGGAGCAAATGTTGTATTTAGTGCCCTGATAAATATCAGTTGTGTGGAAATCTGTGTTGAATAATTAAGTACTTTTCCTTTCACCATTAAAGCCTTCATGTCTTGATATTCAGAGCTATGAACTGTTTATCAGATGTTTGCTGTTTGTGAATTTGAAGAATTATTTTAAATTGTTTATGTACTACAACATTACAAATTTTTCATTTGTTTTAGATGTAAGGCTACGAAAACTTGCTGGAGAAAAGGAAGAACTACTATCACAGGTAAAGGTATTCTTCTCATTGGAAGGGGATATTAATTGTAACTGACTAAATCATATGGTAAAATGTTAGCAAACTAAAATGTACACTAGAAAGAAATGTGCTTGTTTCAAACATCACTACTCAAGTAAGAGTTGAAGGATAAAAAGATAATTCATCTTTGTTGTCTCCTGTTCTTTAAAAACAAAATTAAAGGACACGAAGTTTAAGGAGTCAAATAGTTTTAAAAGCCTGTTCTGAAGACAGAAGTGCCCTGCCCTGCCCTCTCCCCACCTCCAGCCCCGACCATCCCTTTTGCTTCCTTTAGCTGATTCTTGTGGTGTGTACCGCCCTTGTATGCTTCTATATAACATGCTTATGTTGCTTCTTGATTGTTCTGTTTAAGGCTGCTCTGTTGACATCCCTCTATGGGACGTGAGGATTTATCTTTCCTTCATCCCCTCTCCCTACCACACGCATGTATACTTTCCATTCCCACATCCTCCTAATAAAGGAGCAGTGAGATTCCAGTCTGTTTACGTTATCAGGACTCTGTAAACACTGCTCACAGTGGAGCCATGGAACATTCTAGGATTCATCTCCTTCACAACTCCTTAGTTCGCCTGAAGTTAGTATTGTGGTTTTTCTTGTCATTTGCTTGGTTTCCTATGTATTTGTTACTAATTCAGTCCACTCTTGGTGTTTTCAGATGCATGTTTTCAGATGCATCAGGTATTCCCTCAGTTCCATCTCTTTTGGTTCTTGGTGCATCTGACTCACCCCTTGTGAACTTAGAGGCTCGCTCCCCCGGGACAGAGACGTGACCACCTTTCATCATCATCTAGAGTTTCCTTTGCCTGTGCTCCAGGCTGGAGCAGCATCTTATGCCTCCCTCCTTCTGTGTCCATTCTCTTATTCTGGTACATCCCCCAGTAGCTTCCTGAGGAAAGAGTTTTGGGGCTGTAAATTTTTCTTAACTTTACAGGACTGAAATGTCTTCATTTTGTCCTCTTACTTGATTAACAGTTTGATGGGGGTATAGAATTCCTCATTGTAATCATTTTCATTCTTTTTTTTTAACTTCTTTATTGAAGTATAATTGCTTTACAGTGGTGTGTTAGTTTCTGCTTTATAACAAAGTGAATCAGCTATACATATACATATGTCCCCATATCCCCTCCCTCTTGTGTCTCCCTCCCACCCTCCCTATTCCACCCCTCTAGGTGGTCACAAAGCACCGAGCTGATCTCCCTGTGCTATGTGGCTGCTTCCCACTAGCTATCTGTTTTACATTTGGTAGTGTATATATGTCCATGCCACTCTCTCACTTTGTCCCAGCTTACCCTTCCCCCTCCCCATGTCCTCAAGTCCATTCTCTACATCTGCATCTTTATTCTTATCCTGGCCCTAGGTTCTTCAGAACTTTTTTTTTTTTTTTTAATAAATTGCTTCGTTGTCTTCTGGCCTCCTGCACAGCTATTGAGAATTTCAAGGACATTTTGATTTTTGATCTTTTGTCTATGACCCGTTTTTCCCTCTCTGGCAGCTTGTATCATACTCTCCTTTCTCCCTAGGGTTCTCAGATTTCAGTGATGTGGTTTGGAGGTTTGCGTGAATGCATTTATTGTGTGTGCTTCTCCAGGCACATGTAGCTGCATAGATATAGGCATGGAGTGGGTAGAGAGATTTTACCAGGTGAGCATAATAGGGCAGAGGAGGTGAGGGCTTGTGCGAGAGAGTGATGACGACGGACCTGGAGATTAAACTGGGTAAGGAGGTTTGAGGGAAATCCAGGAAGATATCAAGGCACAGCAGAGAGAAGATGGAAACAGTGGACTATAGGTGCCAGTGGGGTTGAAGGATTTTTGGAGTTGGGTCCAGAGGGAATGAGCTGGAAAGATCAAGAGTAGTGGTTAGAGAGAAGATACATGGAACTGAATTCAGTAGGGACTGCTGTTGTCTAGTGGTGAGATCTAGTATATGACGGTGGGAGTGAGAGGCTGAGGGCAAGGTGGGATACGTGGCAAGATCCTTGCTCCAGAAACTAGAGATCCGATATAGGAGAGATCACACTTAGATGTATTTTGAATTTGCCAACAATTAAGGCAGGAGTAGCCTGGAGATCATGTGAGTTAGGAGCTAAAATGGTGACGAAAGAGTGGGGAGATGGCAATGATGAGGTGGGGTTAGTACTTACAATCTGAAGCGATGCGATTAGGAACTGCATTAGGAATTCAGGGAGGCTAGAGGGAGAAGAGTTTGTAACAGCAAGGAACGCAAGAAGACACCTGATCCATTCTCAGGCTCAGTGAGAGGTGGGCTGAAAGGACAGCCAGGCTGCAGAGGAAGCAGGCCCCTCAGGGGAGGGCAGGTCTCTATTAGAGCACCGATGGGGTAATGGGGATGCACAGAGAGGGTGGAGGATAGTCCGGAGGGTGCAGTGCAAGAGTGTCAGGCTTTGGGAAAGGTTAGGAGATGAAGACAGAGTAGGGCTTGTACCGGGCCTTTTGGGAAGGAGTGCAGGAAAAGGGACGACAAGCCTTTTCGAGATGGACATTGAACAGGAATGATGGGGATGATGAGATAGTCCCGGCTGACCGAGGCAGATAGTGGTGTCATGGTTGAAAGGGCAGAGTTGTCTGGGAAGCACAGATTTAGTCCCAGTGCCGAGCTCACCCTTTCTCCATCAGGGGAGGGGCAGACCTGGTCCGAGTGCTGAGCTTTCCCTTTGACCCCTGTGGATGGAGCCGAGGACAGCTGGGGAAGCCACCTGGAACTCTGAGCACGCAGACTCACCTTTGACCCCTGACGATGAAGGACGCAGGAGGCGTGGGGACGCTTGGTCTTGGTCCGGAGGTGGCCCGCTGTAGGAGAGGGCAGACTTGCTCTGATTTGTGCTCCTTCCTGGATCTCTGATGATAAGAGTTGTAGGCATTTGGAGAAACACGACCTCGATTTGATTTGGGGGTGGCGAGGGCGATCAGACCTCGGGACAGATACTGTTTCTCTCCTGTTTTTCCATCCCTTTTCGTCTCATTTGTTCTGCATTCTAAAAGATATTCTCACCGTTATCTTCTCATTTTTATTGAGTTTCTGTCCCTGCAGTCATTTCAAGGATGCAGCTATTCTCACTTATCTCAGAGGGTATTGATAGGCTGGTTGGTTTGCTTCCTGATTCTTTTTTTCTATCTGCATAGTTTGTTTCCTTCCAGATGTTCTTTTATGTACATTTAGTTGGTCTTCAGTTTAAAAGTAGAGGACTAAAAAGCTGGTGGGCAGCTCTGAGCTTGTGGGTAGGGCTCGTCCAAGTTTCTGTGAAGCCTGATGTGGCTGGGTGTCTTATTGGGAACCTTAGATGTGGTTATGTTGGTCTTTTATTTTAGGCTAGTCAGAGAGTTCTAAAGAGAGAGATCCCCGTCCTGTAAAGAGAGAGATCCCGTCCTGTGCCTGAGCTACAGTCCTAGCTGGGTGTGCAGTTTGGGAACTGAGGGTGGACCAGAGGCCTCAGCATGCAGTTCATTTCTGTCCGTCTAATCTTATTTTCCACATGTGAGACTCTTGTCTCCACCTGGGCCTTCTTTTCTCCCAACCCAAAGTCCCTCCTAATTTTATTTTTTAGTTTATTTTGTAAATTAAAAAAAAACCTTTATTAGGTTATAACTGGCATAAAGTAAGCTGCACATAAAGTGTACAGATGTACATACCTATATTAGTTTCCATAACAAAACACCACAAACCGGGTGGCGCAGAATAACAGAATGTCCTCTCACCTCACAGTCTGGAGGTGAGAAGCTGTGTGTCAGCAGTGTGGGTTCCTTCTGAGGCCTGTGACGGGAAGTCAGTTACAGGCCTCTCTTCTAGCTTCTGGCATTTTGCTGCCCATCTTTGGGGTCCCTTGGCTTGTAGATGACATTCTGTGTCTTAGCACATCTTCCCTCTGTGCCTGTCTGTCTCTTCATGTGGCATTCTTCTTATAAGGACACCAGTCATATTGGACTAGGGGCCCACCCTATTCCAGTGTAACTTCATCTCAACTAAGTGCCTCTGCCGTGACTGTTTCCAAATAAGGTCACATTCTGAGATACTGGGGCTTAGGACTGCAAAATACGAATTTGGGGGGACAGTTTAACTCACAGCAATACCTGTGAAACCATCACCACAATCAAGATGGTGAAAATATCCATAACTTCGCCAAAGTTCCTGTGTCCCTTTGTAAACCTTCCTTCCCCTCCCACCTCCCTCCCTCTCTCCAGGCAACCACTGATCTGCTTTTTGTCCCTTCAGTTTGCATTTTCTGGAGTTTTTCACACAGCATATACTCAGTTTGAGATTCACCTTGTTGCTGCACGTATTAGTAGTACGTTCCCTTCTTTGGCTGAGTAGTAATTCCATTGTATAAATCGACCGCAATTTACTTATCCTTCTCTTGATGGACGTTTCTTGTTTGGGGCTATTAATGAATAAGGTGCTATGAATGGCCTTTATTTTGGGTAAAATAAGGTAGATTATGTAGCTGAACTCAAAAATATATTTCCAATTATTTCTGTATACAGTTTTTCTAAATAAGAATACTTAACCTAACTCTAAACAAGAAACCTCTAACTGCCCATGAATTTTCCATTTTTAATAAAAAATAACAAAAAGAAACTCCTAAGATGTACTTTTCCACAGAACTACACAAATAATAAAATATGGCTGTTTTAACTGGGACACCTGGTCCTGGAGCTTGCTCCTTTTGATAATTAGTTCGTAGCTGATCTCCAGCACCTGAGCACAGCGTGCCCCATGGCAGACACTCCAGGAAACAGTTTCTGAATGAATGATTTGTGGCCTTATTCTAAGATGTGGACACCAGGCCAAGCACCTGTTTCATTTGAGAGACTGGATCTCACGCATAAGCCTTTACTTCCTCTTCAGATTAGAAAACTGAAGCTGCAGTTGGAGGAGGAACAGCAAAAGTGCTCCAGGAGCGATGGCACAGCAGGTGACCTGGCGGGACTGCAGAATGGCTCGGACCTGCAGCTCATCGAAATGCAGAGTAAGGCTGGGGCCGGGCCGCCACTGACCCGCGTGGGGCTGTGTCCCGGACGTGGTTGTGAGCAGGCTGTTAGAGCCTGCGGTTCTGAAGACTGGTTAGTTCTCAGCTGGACTAGAAAAGCCATCCTGGTCAGTCATGGAACTGAAGAGGTTTCTACTAGGCTGTGTGCTTCCTGGGGTGACAAGGCCTGAGAGGTAATGCTCTCCCCGCTTCCTGGCAAAGTGATTTCTAGAACATTTTGCAAATAGTGACATCATGACACTATCCTTTTCCACATCCCCGGGTCATCTGTAAGCACCCTTCCTAATGACATGTTTTTCTATGGAATTTATCTTAGATAACTGGAGGGGAATATATTTGGAACTAACTCACACTACTCCGGAGTAGTTTCAGAATTTTCCCAGAAGTAGTCTTGTTAACCCAAATTAATCTTTATTAGATGGAATTTAAAACAAGGCCACAAAGTAAGCCTACTCAGTTTACCCCAATTATTTCAGTTGTTCTGCCTTTCTACTTTTGACCCCCATATTATTTTAAAGTGCCTACGGTATTCACAGTAATCCCCACAGCGGGGAGATTTTAGCAGCCATTCATGTACAGTTAGATAATGTATAATCACACAGGGGAGACACCTATTTTTCCAATTTGAATAAGGCTTTTCTGATAACTTATTTTAAAATAGTGGTTATTCCATGGCCCTTTTATCTAAATATTCTGAGTTAGGCCAAATAGACAAGGTTTTTGAACCAGGCTTATTAAAACTAACATTAACTTTTGAGGTTAGTATCATTTCCTCTATTGGATATCAGTTGGAACCCTTGTGATATAGTTCAAATATTTT
Source organism: Delphinapterus leucas (assembly GCF_059928025.1). Taxonomy (NCBI): domain Eukaryota; kingdom Metazoa; phylum Chordata; class Mammalia; order Artiodactyla; family Monodontidae; genus Delphinapterus; species Delphinapterus leucas. Next base: position 56,062,978 of record NC_143138.1, read on the forward strand.
GTTCTAGAAATACCGATTTGGAGTGGAGGGTAGATGAAAAGAGGGGCATAACGAAAGGTAGGTTGACTAGTTAGGAGGCTGTGATAGTGACCAAAACAGTCCAGTGGCCGCCAACAGTCTTAGAGAGAGGGCAGTGCACAGATTTGTAAGAGTTTGACCTAAAACAGCAAATTCAAAAGGAATCATATTGAGGAGGAATGGGTGTGCATGCATTGATGTGTGACATCTTCCCAGAGCAGGCACCACGACAGAGCTGGCATCTGTGGCAAGCAGGGCAAGTGACCGGGGTGGGGCTGTGACCCAGGTGAGCAGAGCAGGGCCGGGCAGGGCTGGGCTGGGCCGGGCCTGGCATGTAGCGACAGAAGCAGGCAGCTCCCCTGCACCGGAGGCCGGGACAGGAACCTGGTGACTCTCAGTTCTGGACAGCTGCCTTGTCTGTAAGCATGGTGTTTGGGGATGGAATTTCAGAACATGCGTGAAATAAATGGCTGAGACCAGGGATTTATACTTTTGAAAACAGGAAGGAATGAGTGGTTTGGTGAGAAGGAAGCAGCACATTTTGATAATAAGTTGCTGGAGTTAAGAATTAAAAAACAGTATCCTAAAGCTTCAGTTTTAGGCCCAGAAATGGGAGTAGTTCTCTTTCGCTACCAGAGATGGCTTTTGGGGAGAGGCTTTTGTAACCACATTAATTTTAGGGTGACAGTAATTATCCAATTAGAAAAACCTTTTGCATTAAAGATTATGTGGGTAGTTTTAACCTTAGTTTTATGGAAAAGTAGAAAAGTTCTTAAGTAGGGTAGATTGGGTTTATCTCCTGCAAACCTTATGATTCCTATTACAATGTAATTAGTTCAGAGTGATTTTTGTTAAATTTGGATTGCTGGAATTTTTCTCCCCCAGCATTTCTAAGCTTCTCATTTTAAATGGTTTGCTTCTTAGGTCAGATATACAGCTAATGATTTATAGCTCTATCCTTAACACATTATCACAACATATTACTGAAAAGCATTTATTTTCAGTAAATATTAAGCGTACATTACGTGCAAAGCACTTGGCTAGAAACAGAGGTAGATTCAAGAAGCCAAAACAGGGCCCTATCCTTACATATCTATATAATGTTAGGAAAGCATGATGTCATAAAAGAGAGTCCAAAAAAATGCAACAAAGGAAGGAGAAGCTCGAGTTAACTAAGGAGAGTCATGAAGGAGGTGAAAATTTAGCAGGACCTTGAGCAGGACCTTAAAGGTTGGTTAGACCTAGATCACAGGTGGGGAGAAAAGGGCACTTGGGCTGTGGTGGGGAGCAGGATACCTGGGGAGATGGGAAGGTGTAGGGCTGGGGGCAGGAAAACTGGAGCGGGGGGTGGGGGGCCTGGTCCCGTGGGCACAGAGGCTCCCTGGGCCCTGGGGCTGCAGGTAAGGTTGGCAGGGGCCCTGCTGCGCTGACAGGGCTCCTTGCTTCAACCTCTACCTGCACACATCATGGCGTGAAGAGAGAATTTTCTTCTAAAATGCTGTTGCAACACAAGTGCTAGAGCTTCTCATAGCATAGATGCGCCAGAACCTGTGCTGCAGGAGATACCGCAGTTGCCTGTGTGCATGTGTGCTTTGTCTTCTTCCTCTGCACGGTCCTCTCCTGTGCTGCAGGGGGCCTCACTGCCTCACGTTCACACCTTCACCTCTGTGAGATGGTTTATTATTCTCTTCTGTTCTAGGAGATGCCAACAGACAAATTAGTGAGTACAAGTTTAAGCTTTCAAAAGCAGAACAGGATATAACCACCTTGGAGCAAAGTGTAAGTCCTTCTTGTGTACGGTACCAACACATCTGCTTCCTGCATCTCAGTGGTTAACCCCATGAACGCCTAGGTTTTTTAAGCTGCCTTTGCAGTTGAATCTCTATAAAAGCTCTAAAGTGGAAAAGCCAGCAGAGGACACCTGATAGGGCATTTCAGCCTTTTCTATGAATGAATGAGACTGAAGCTATAATTCTGTTTCTTGTAGCTATTTCAAGAGCCTTCAAGAAGATTGTAGTTTATAACATAATCCCTTATTGTATATTTCAGAAAGTCTCTCGGGGAGTCTCCTCCTGCGACGTTACTATGGCTTTTAAACAATATGGTTGTCGTAAAACTTAACATGGGAAATTGGCCCTATAATGACTCTACAGCTGTCATCCTCTCTAGGGACAGTTCTAGATGTATAAATAGCAGTCGAGTTCTGAGAGGACCTCTAACTCCCCCTGAAGGGACTTGTTAGTATTAGATTCTTGGAATCTGTCATGACATTGTATTTCCATCTTGGCTGCAAAAAAGTGGTGGTTCCTAGTGCCAGCACCAGAGGCCTGTGTTCTCATATTTACAGATCAGCCGCCTGGAGGGGCAGGTGCTGAGATATAAAACCGCTGCTGAGAATGCGGAGAAAGTCGAGGATGAACTGAAAGCAGAAAAGAGGAAGCTACAACGAGAGGTACTTGCTTTTATTATGCTTCTTGGAATACTTTCCTAAAAAGAAAAAATCCTTTGGAGATAAATTCTTTGCTGCATAAGGAATTTAATCCTGGCTCCAATCTTAGTGAAACAGCAGTGGAATCACTGTTCTGTGTTGGTTTCTGACCTACACAGTGACTGCCATTTACTTTTATGTTTTGGTCAGTTAGATAATAAGAAAAAGGAGAGTTTTTATTTTTGTTTTAGATGAGGTCTGTTTCTCCAGCTTCTCTATGTCCTCTCTGTGATTAATGTTCAGCACCGTTGGTTAACAACTCTGGCTGCCTGAAAAACAGTGCAACTGCAGGATCGCATGCAGTGCTTCCACTCCCCAGAAACTGGAGAGGAAAGTAGCGCTGGGTTTTGTTTTTGACCATGTGAAGTGACCAAGCTCTTCCTGTCTCCAGTTACGAACAGCACTGGACAAGATCGAGGAGATGGAGATGACCAACAGCCATCTGGCCAAGCGGCTGGAGAAGATGAAGGCCAACAGGACAGCACTGCTGGCCCAGCAATAGGGAGGCCGCCCTGCTGCCTGGGCCCCGCCTGGAAGGACTGATCTTTCGTCCACTCAAACCCCTTTCAGGACTGTTTGAGCTTTGTCATTAAGATAGCCACCTTTGTATTTTATAATTTATGAGAGAATGAAACAGGTTTGAATCTTCATGAATGAACACTTTGGATTTTGTTGGTAGTTTGATTCTAGACTAAGAATTGGTCCATGCCGTTATTATTTTTTATTTCCATAATTTTAGAATCAAGTTTACTCACCATTTTTCCCCAGCTGCCTCAGTGACTGGGCACTCGGAGGCTTTGGCACGGGTTCTGGAGGACAGCGATTCAGCGCTCACCGAGGTACTTCCTGGAAACCTCAGAAAACACAAGTGCCTTCTCCACAGTGCAATTCAGACTTCAGTGATCTCCAGTGGTCAAAAGACATTTACCCTTAATATCAGGTAGCATTTATATTTTAGTGAAGAAACAAGTTCACAGGTGGGGAATATATGTTTCACTCAAATTTATATGTTTGGAGGAAAAAGCCTTTTTTTGTAAGGTATTTAAATTTATATAAGAAAATGTTAGAAAAAGATACGGGGAGTGTATATAAAACTTGCTTTATTGCATGGGGCAGGGGAAGTCCAAGGCCTGTACTCTTAAAGTAAGAGTAGGGTCCTTAGTCTTCACATCAACTGTGCTGTATCTTGAAAAGTATTTCATCTGCTGCTCATCTGTGGAATGAAACCTCAGACCAGCCCGATGAGGGAGGGAGGGCAGGCCAGGCCAGGCAGGTGGGAAGTCGGCCTGAAGACTCTATTAAATACACCCTTTTGCTGACTACAGTTGGCTACTGACACATTCATTTTCTTAGAGGAGCCTTTAAAACTAGTCATTGGCAATCATGCCCGCCTAGCTCACCCCTCTTTTCTCTCCTTAAGGAAAAATAATCTGGAATATAGGATTTCTTTTAAGAACTTCAGTTTCATCTTAAAGGCACCCAGTTTAAGAGGATTTTATCATCGAGTCGTAGCCATGTTACAGTATTTGTGATTCTCTTTTGCTCTCAGAATTGAGGTGGTTTTATGGAAATGATTATTGTATCTTCAGTGTGTTTACACGGAAAAAATATGGGGGAAAGTCTAATGAATTAAGGCCACATAAGATAAAATTAGACTTGAAACTAGGTAATAAAGTTAACTTAAATATGAATAAAATCTCTAATAATTATTCCCTTCTTTAGAATAATTAGCTCTTTGTGTTTAAAACATGGAAACCAGGGGCTTCCCTGGTGGTGCAGTGCTTAAGAATCCACCTGCCAATGCAGGGGACACGGGTTCGAGCCCTGGTCCAGGAAGATCCCACATACCGCAGAGCACCTAAGCCCATGCACCAGAACTACTGAAGCCCACGCACCTAGAGCCCATGCTCCGCAACAAGAGAAGCCACCGCAAGGAGAAGCCCCCGCACCACAACGAAGAGTAGCCCCCGCTCGCTGCAACTAGCGAAAGCCCACAAGCAGCAACGTTAGACCCAACACAGCCAAAAATAAATTTTAAAAAATAAAATAATTCAGGAAATTGGTTTCCATATTTTGAGATGATTTCCTATAAGTTTTCTTTCAGTTGATGTGTGGGAGTGGGCAGTGACGAGGCATGTTCTGAAATGCAGATTTATCCTAGAATCCCATACATACCTGGAACTGAAACATCGTGTAGTCCACCTCTTGAGGCCTTGGAAATCCCTCTTCCTCTCCACCCACGGTCACTCAGCCTGTGCTCCTCCTGGAGCTGTTTTGTTGTCCCAGTCTTTTCCAAATGGAATGGTTCCACTTCTCGTAAAATAGACTCTTCTCTTCTTTTCCACAGAACTTTCTTCACTGAGCCTTGTAATCTGGACTTTACCTCAAAACTATAGGCATTCTTCCTCCCTGTGCTGACTGCACATTTCTATTAATGCAGGCTAATATTAAGGTAGCTTATTTTAATGGTACTTAACAGTTTCAGTTTGTATTTTTACAACACCCTTCAAACAAGAATACCTAGAAATTCCTTTATCTTAAGCTGGTAGTATTGATAGCCATTAACAAAGTGAGCTAACTTAAAAACTCATGCCTATTTTGGACTGGATAAGAACTATTTTCTTCAAATTTTAAAATTAATTAAGAATAAATTAATTAGCTTTGGTTACTGAAGGTACTAATAGAGTGACTACACAGAAAGCTGAATTGACAATGTCATCAGCCCCTCTTATAGGTTCAGGACCTCTTTTTTAAAAAGGCACCTGAACCAACATAATATTTATCACCTGATATTAGAAATTCACCAGAACACAGAATCGAATCAATGCATGATCTATAAAGTCTTTAAGGCCCTTTTAGAATTCTTATCAGACGTCCAGGAGGCTTTCAAACTACTTTTGGGATTCTTCAACACAATCAGTATACACTAGGTGAAAATGGATCTAGGAAAATTTCAAGTGTAATGAAATTAAATAAAAAACCATGTTAGGACAAATTGGACTTTATTTATAGTCAATCCACCATGCATGAAGGAGTGCTACTAGTTAAAATGCAAGTGTGAGTTCAACCTACCAATGTCGGGATACAGAGGAAGAACGACCCATCCCAGAGGCCATAGACGACCATAGTTAACACCTCTCGAAGACTTTATATAGATCGGGCAGGTTAGCAAGCTGCAGGATGTTTCCATCTTCTGTGAAATGTTTCGGAGGCAGAAGGTGTGAGCGGAAGGCTTTATAGACAACATGCTCCACAGTCCACTTCCAGGGGTTTGGAGTAGAGCTGGGCACTTCACTCTGAAAGAGACATGTTAGATGTTCACATCCCAGTCTATGCTGGTTTCCTGGCTGATGTGCACTGGGCCTGGAGAGTCTTGGTGGCTTATAATGGGCTGTGTGACCTAATGCTTGTGAAGTATCTTTTCTAGGCCAGCCTCTCAAGGATCCTACAGGCCTGAGCAGAGAGATGAGATGGAAGAAAAGAATCAGTCGTGGCTTTTGTGACGCTTCCTCCCATGGAAACTGTTACCATTCAGGGAGAGTGTGTTTACTGTAGCAGGATCTAACATAATGTTTGGATGGCAGTAGTAGGAAGTACATTCCGTAATTACCACTAAATTTGGAGTCTCAATGTCGTTCTATTTCCCAAAAAGCTCCACAGGTAAGAAATGAAAAAATAAATGAGGATTATTTTACTCCACCCTTCCGCTCCTACATCTAAGCCTTAGGCTGCCTCATGTAAAAGAAGATGTTCTTTCCCATCCATCCTTCCTCACCTGGAAGTCAGTGTTTCCAGTCATACGGGATACTCTCAGCACAGTTTGGTAAGTGTGCTATCTTGCCGCCTCCATTGGAATGAGATGGTTCCAGGGCCTCTGGCCAACACGACCTGGGACTGGATCTCCGCTCCACCACCCACAGGCTCTGGGAACCCTTGAGCACCCGCTGAAACTGTCCCTTAGCTTCCTCACCCATGAAGCTGGAGCAACAGCATGTCATCTCAGAGGAGGACTAGGAGCAATCACCGAGCCCGTTACGTGTATCAAGTACCCACCCTTCCATTCTTACACTGCAGGCAGGCCTCAGTTTACTGCACTTTGCAGACTGTTGCGGTTTTTTTTCTTTTCTTTTTAAACACAAATTGAATGTTTGTGGCAACCCTGCATTGAGCAAGCCTACTGGCTCCATTTTTCTAACAGCATTTTTAAATTTAGGTATATACACTGGCTTTTTAGAGACAGTGCTATATACTGTACACTTAACAGACTACAGTATACAGTATAAACATAACTTTTATATGCACTGGGAAACAAAAAAATTTGCGCAACTAGCTTTACTGCAGTGGTCTGAAACGGAACCAATAAAATCTCTGAGGTACTCCTGTATTTCAGTCCCCTCTCCCCCACCCAGCCAAACCCTCCGAAATAGTTGTGGATTGAAAGAGCACTGTCATCTGACACAGAAACATGAAGAACCCAGGCTGACCTTCCGTAAGAGCTGGGGCCCTGACCCAAGTACAGCCGTGTCCCCCTGGCACAGCAGTGGTCAGAGGCAGAGTGAGGCACAAGCCGAAAGAGACTGGGGAGACTGACCCAGAACCTGAAGGCTAAGGCTACACACTTCCGGGCTCACAATGGGAGATACAGTCCACCCACTAGCCCTGAAACTTCCCATTTCTCACTGCGATGGCTTGTGTTTGTACATCTGACGGTGAGGTCACTCTGGAGGCACCTTCTATATTTCAGAAGGAAATAAAACTCGTAAGAGCTGACCACTGTGTTTGAAGCTTATATGCAGCGGATCCTAGGAACTTAGAGAGGGCAAGATTGTGCCCCCAGTCCCGGGCACCAGTGCGCACCCTCATACCTGCTGGCCTGAGAGGGTCGACTCCTCAGACACATACTGCTTCCGGATGGAGTAAAACATCGCACATTCTTTACCAAGGCTTTCAAAACATTCCTTTTCGTCATCCCAGTTCACCTGCTCCAAAGAGAGAATTCAATACCTCAACATAGGTACGTGCTTTAAACACATTTCATTTCTAAATGGAGATAACAGACAACTTAAAAACTAAACGTGACTTTTTAGGCATTAAAGCTGTAAGTTGGAACTACTGAGTATTGCTGTGGGCGGGCAGGGATGAGAGGGACCTTAGCCATGCTACCCTTTTCCTCTTCATCATTACAACAGCAGGGCCATGTGCCCTCCCACACACACACACACACACACACACACTCACACACCCACAGGACTGTCATCAGGATTGGCTCCATCACTTGCCTCAGTGGCCAGTCGGAGAATGAAGATAGGCAGACCCTCCAAGGGGGGCACGTAGTTGTCGATCAGAAGGGGTAATCCAACCAGGTTCCCTTCCTGCTTGTGGAAAAAGGCCAGGACAGGGGATAAGAAATCACGCCGTTACAGTTTAAACAAATTCTCCCTGGTGCTTCCTCCAGGTCTTGTCCTCAGACCAGCCGTTCTGGGCAACCAGGTGCTTGACCAGGCTGGGCACTGGGAGCAGCAGAACTAAGCACTTAGCGCTTTCTGTCCTGACATGTAGCAGAGCCACCTTCTCTTTGGATCTGCTCACCAACCAAAGAACACATCAAGGAAAGCCCCAGAAATCAAGGGGTAAGAGGAAGAAACCTCTTAGGAGAGCAAGTGGCAAAGCATCATTTCCTTCACTGGGGCCTGCAGGGACAGTGGGATTCAGCTCTCCCTCCTGCCTGGGTCCTGCACCCTGGGGACAGGAATGGGCACGAATGGATGATAAAAGTTGTGGAACCTAGAAACACAAATAGGGAGTGAAGATGTCACAGAGGTCACAGGCTGCTTCAGAGAGGGGGCCCAGCCTTCTTGTCCTGATCCTGGACCAACTACAGAACTTGACTCTTACCTGAAGAATACAATGGAGGTATAAAAATGACCGTCGCCCACCTCATCAATCTCCAAAGAGAAGTAGTCTGCAAGCATCTCAGCCTTCTTTTTCAGAAACTCAACAATGTATTCGGCAAGTCCTTCTTTGGGACCATCTTCCTCTGTCCAGCCACTCTCAGGACTATCTAAGGCAAGCATGGCGAGGTCAAAGAGTGGTGCTGGCTCCTAGGAAGGATCAAAAACCTTAGGGGTGAGCATAACAGGGCATCCAACGCAGCCTGAATTCCCACAAAACCATCTTCACAACAGCAGGTGAGAAGCGACAAATCTAACACTCATTCTGCAGTTCCCCCAAAGAAAACACCTGAAAATCCACAACAGAAGCTCATCCTCCTCCTCACCAATGGCCATTGCAACAGAGAAGGTGTGACCAACAAAAAGACCTGCTGAACAGGTGGGAAAGGCAAGGCCGTGAGGAGGCACTTTCCTTCTGTGTAGCTTTAAGGACCCCAATTTCGTATTTCTAGAAAATCACAAGGCAGACACGAAGCAGATCATTCATTTCTTCCTACTGCCTTACCCATAACTAAAGCAAGGGGGAGGGAGAGTGAGTTAAATCGAATGACATTTCAGGTAAATCATCTGATTAGGAAGAAGACTGTAATCTATTGTGAAAAATAAGATGCCTAAATTTTCTTCCATTTCTCTCCTTCAGACATCGTAACTGTTGTCATACATTTTACATATTATGAACCCACAATACACTGTTCTTACTTTTTCATAACAGAGGAGTCAATTAACAAAAAGACCTAACAATCCTAAATGTTTATGCACTCAATAACAGAGCTTTAAAATATATGAAGGATAAAACAGAACTGTGAAGAGAAATAGACACAACTACATGGAGGCTTCAATATCCTTTCCCCAATAATTGACAGAACAAGTAGACAGAAAATCAGGGTACAGAAGATTTGAGCATCACTATCAACTTGATACACCTGCCATTTATAGAATATTCTACTCAACAAGCCCATTTTCAAGTGCACATAAAGTATTTACCAACATAGACTATATTCTGGGCCACAAAACAAGTCTCAGTAAGTGTAAAAGGATTCCAATATGTTCTCTGCAAAAATGGAATTAAGGGGTTCCCTGGTGGCGCAGTGGTTGAGAATCTGCCTACTAACACAGGGGACATGGGTTCGAGTCCTGGTCCAGGAAGATCCCACATGCCAAGGAGCAACTAAGACCGTGTGCCACAACTACTGAGCCTGCGCTCTAGAGCCCACGAGCCACAACTACTGAAGCCCGCACACCTAGAGCCCGTGCTCCGCAACAAGAAAAGCAATCGCAATGAGAAGCCCACACACCACAAAGAAGAGTAGCCCCTGCTTGCAGCAACTACAGAAAGCCCACGTTCAGCAACGAAGACTCAATGCAGCCAAAAAATAAAATGAAACAAATAACTTTTTTTAAATGGAATTAAATTAGAAATCAATACCAGATCTCTGGAAAATCCCCAAGTAATTAGAAACTAAGTAATATACTTCTAAATAATGCGAGGGTCAAAGAAAAAATCAAAAGGGAATTTAGAAGGTATTCTGAACTGAATGAAAATGAAAACAACTTATCAAAATGTGTGGGAAGCTGCTAAAGCAGCACTTGGGAGAAATTTATAGTACTTAACACCTATACTAGAAAAGAAAGATCTCAAATCAGTGACCTCAGCTTCTGAAACAAAAACAAATTAAACTTAAAGTAAGTAGAGGAAAGGAAATATAAAGATCAGAGCAGGTAGCAATGAAACAGAAATCAGAAAATTAACAGAAAAATCAATGAAACAAAAAATCAGTTGAGATCAAACCCTCAGCCAGACTGATCAAGTTAAAAAGATATAAATTACCAATATTAGGAATGACAGAGTACAGTACATCAGTACAGATCTACAGACATTAAAAGAATAAAAAATATCTGAACTTTATGGCAATAAATTTGAAAAACGGACAAATTCCTTGAAAGAAACCAAATACCAAGGCTCACTCAAGAAAAAGCTAACATGAATAGCTCTATATCTATGAAAGAAATTGAATTTTTAGTTAAAGATCTTCCTGTGAGGAAATCTCCAGGCCCAGATGGCTTCACTGATGAATTTTACCAAACATTTAAGGAATAAACAATTCTACACAAACTCTTTTGGAAGATGGAAAACGAAAAAGTATTTCCCAACTCATTCTGTGAGGCCAGCATTACCCCATACCAAAACCAGACAAAGACAATACAAGAAAACTACACACCAATATCATTCGTGAATGCAGATGTTACGAGTTGGAAACAAGGGACTTCCCTGGTGGTCCAGTGGTTAGGACTCCACACTTTCACTGCCGGGGCCTGGGTTTAATCCCTGATCAGGGAACTAAGATCCCACAAGACGCGCAGCCCAGCCAAAAAAAAAGTTGTAAGCGAAATTTTGACAAATCAATTCCAGTAATATATAAAAAGGATAATACATCATGTACAAGCAGGGTTCACCCCAGGAATGCAAGACTGGTTTAAAATATGAAAATCAATCAATGTAATTCACTATAGTAACAAACTAAAAAAAGGAAAACCATACAATTATCTGAACAGATACAGAGGAAGCATCTGAAAAAATTCAGCATCCATTCCTGAATAAAAACTCTGAGCAAACAAGGAATAGAAGGGAACTTCCTCAACCGCCTAAGGGTCATCTACAAAAAACCTACCGATGGCAGAAAGCATACTTCATAGTCAAAAACTGAATGCTTCCCCCAAGATCAGGAATAAGAGAAGGATTTCCATTCTCACCACTACTGTTCAACCTTGTACTAAGCTTCTTGCCAGTGTAATCAAGCAAGAGAAATAAGAAAAGGCATCCAGATTGGAAAGGAAGGAATAAAACTGTCTTTACTCACAGATGCTATGATCATCTATGTAGAAAATCTGCTGGAGTCAATAAAAAAGCTACTAAAACTACGTGAGTTTAACTAGGTCACAAGATATAAGATTAATGTACCAAAACACTTGTATTTCTAGATACTAGCAACAAATGATTGACAATTTATAAAAATGTCACAATAGTATCCAAAAAATATGAAATATTAAGGGATAAATTAACAAAAGATTTTCTCCCCAAATTGATCCATAGATTCAACACAATCCCAATAAAAATTCCAGAGGGTTTTTTGTAGAGTATGTCAGATGTAAAAAGAAGACATGAAACTACATAGATAGTATGATTTTTAACTCAAAATTAGGCAATGACAAGGTCTTGAAAGAAATGGACTAAACTTGTTAGCTGGAGTTGTGTTTGGGTCACGGGCTTTAAAGAATGTTTACTTCTATTTTTATCTCTTTCCAAGTTTTCTTAAGTAGATATGTATTAATTTCTATAATAATAATAATAAACATTTAAGTTGGCTACCAAATGACTGTTCTGCTTTGTATAAAACTATATGAAGATACCTCCATATGCAAATCATACAATAAACTATTCTAAGCATATTTAGAAAAATTTAATATACAAATAAAATAATAAGGCAGAGCTATTTTCAGAAATGACCAGTTGTTGAAGTTTCAGAAATGAGAACCAGGAAATAAACTTACCGATAACCTCAGAACACCAAAATTGGCAAAATCATAAATGAGAATCTGGTAGAACAGTTCTTCACTGAAAATAAAAATGAAGTGACATTAAGGAAAAGCTGAATCCATGCTTCAGAGCCAAGCAGTAGGGACAAAATGGGAGAGATAACCCGAGACGGGTAGGACAGAGATGTGCTGCTTCGCGGTGGCCTTTCTAACAGTCCTGGGATCTCCTGCTCCACCAGGGCTTTGGTGGCCAGCCTCTGCACACAGGTCAGACCACTAAGACCATCTGCCTTGTCATCACCCGTGCTCTGTCCCCACCCCTCTGGTGCTGTAAAAGGTTCTAACACTCAGTAGTGATAAAGTTAAGAAGGAGTTTTTGTTTGCTCACCTTTTCCCCACTTGCAAAGAATCCTATAAATACACTTCTTTTACAACTCACCATTTAAAAAATATGGGCTGTATAGGGAGGGCAGGGACGTGACCCCGGTTTTAAACCCAATCAGTTGGATTTAAAGGGCTGAGAGTGGGCGGTGCAGCAGACATCCGCCAGAGCATCTCCCACAGTACCCTGCTGTACACAGCACACGCTGCAATGCTCCACCAGCACTAAGCCCTTAGCACCCAGTTCACAGCAGCCAACTTTTATTGAGCACTGGGCATCTACCAAACCCAGGCATCTCATGTAATTTTACCTTCACAAAACCCTGCAAGTTAAGTAGTAATAACCCAAATTTCTCATCTTACAGATGAGAAATCCGAGACACAGATTAGGAAAGTGACTTGTCCATGGTCACATAAATGGTAAATGGTTGAGCCCAGATGTGAAACAACATGTGACGCTAAAGCCAGGGCCCTTTCCAACTATGTCATCCTGCTCTCCCCGGCTTTTCCTGCCTCTGCCTCCAGGACTACTCTTCTAGCAGCTCTGCTTTTTTCACATTCGCACCAATTTACCTAAGTTTGGTGGTGTTGAGAAGGTATAACTTGGTCTGATGCTGTGCCAAGGCCCATTGAGGATTCACACAGCCCACAAATGAGTGGTTACGCAGCACCTCCCGGAGAGCTGGAAAACAAGACACAGGTCAGTAACTGCACCCCACCAACACCTCTCTGCAGCCCAAAGCACCAGAACTAGAGACAACAAACAGGTACCTGAATGGAACCTCTTGCTGAAAGTACACACGAAGAAGGAATAAGATAGAACTAATCTTTCAAAATGCAACAAGGAACTGCCAAAAGATTTAGGAATACTCAAAGATCACCATCCAAGACAAAGCAGGAAGCCAGAGAAGTAACAAGAGCTCTGAAACCAGCTTTATCCAAAGACACTGGAGGAACTGCAGGTATCAAGAACTTCAGTTTTTGCAGGCTCTGAGGTGTAGAGAAAGAAAAACAGAAGCCTAGGAATGGTGCGAAATGTGGACTGTAACAGGAGGCCACTTCCCCTCTTTTGCAGCCAGGATTCACACTAAGCAGGTTGCTTGACAACTTAAAGTGGAGATTTTAGTTTAAACTGATTCCAGGGCTGACTGTTCCTCCAGGTTCCTGATAGAATCAAATGCAAATTCTCTCTGGAGAAATTCATCTTCAACCCAGACTTCAAATAATTCCTCACAGATAAAGTACCAGGACTTAGTGGTCAAAAAGTTACAAAATACACAAAGAAACTAGGCACCAAGAATTAGAATCCAGAAGAAATCACAGAATCACATCTGCCAAGTTTTAGAGACTGGAAATATTGGCAAAGATGATAAAATAATAAGCATGTTCAGTATGCTTAAGAGGTATTAAAACATTGAATAAGTGACAGGAGACTATCAAAACTGATCAAGGAAAGACAAATATATGATATCACTTACATGTGGAATCTAAAAAATAATACAAATAAACTTATTTACAAAACAGAAACAGACTCACACACAAAGAAAACAAATTTATGGTTTACCAAAGAGGAAAGCAGGTGGGGATTAATTAGGATTATGGGATTAACAGATATACACTACTATATATAAAACAAGGATCTACTGCATACCACAGCGAACTATATTCAACATCTTGTAATAACCTAGAATGGAAAAGAATCTGAAAAAGAATATGTGTGTGTGTGTGTGTAACTTAATGACTGCTGTACATCTGAAACTAACAATATTGTAAATCAACTATAGTGCAATTTAAAAAATAAATAGAAAAAGACAGAAATAACACCAGTCTTACATAAACTCTTTCAAAAAATAAAGGAAGAATAATTCCTACCTCACAAGGTTAGCATAACCCTAATACCAAACCTGAGAAGACATTGAAAAAAGGAAAATTTTAGACCAATATCCTTTACAGTCATAGGTGCAAAAATCCTAAACAAAACATCAGCAAATTAAATCCAGCAATATATTTTTAAAAAAAAATAATAATACAATCAAGAAGAGATAAGCCCAGGAAAGCAAGGTGATTTAGCATCTGGAAAATCTCACCATATTAACAGAATAAATGAGAAACACATGATCATTTTAGATATAGAAAGAGTATTAGACAACAACAATTTATAATTAAAAACTCTCAACAAACTAGGAACAGAAAATAACTTCCTTAATCTGAAAAGGGCATCTATGAAAAACCTCCAGCTAACATCATGTTTAATGGTGAAATACTGAATGTGTTCTTTCCACAATGGAGAACAAGATAATTAACACCCATGCTCACTCATCCTATTTGACGTTGTACTGGGGGTCCTAACCACTGTAGTGAGGCAAGGAAACAGTATAAAAATATGAAAGGAAAAAAGTAGAACTGTCTCTATCTGCACCTTTGGCAAGGTCACGTGATACAACATCTTTTGTATTTTAATATGCTAACAGGTGGGGGTCAAAACACCATGGTAAACAATGGGGAAAATGATTTTATTCTGACTCAATCTTAAAAATTTAAACCAAAGTTAATAAAAATAAGTTTATATTAAAAATGATCAAGATTTCAAAAAAAACAAAATTTCTAAAAATAAAAAATATAATAACTGAAATTAAAAATCAAGATAGACTGGGGCTTCCCTGGTGGCGCAGTGGTTGAGAATCTGCCTGCTAATGCAGGGGACACGGGTTCGAGCCCTGGTCTGGGAGGATCCCACATGCTGCGGAGCAACTAGGCCCGTGAGCCACAACTACTGAGCCTGTGCGTCTGGAGCCTGTGCTCCGCAACAAAAGAGGCTGCGATAGTGAGAGGCCCGTGCACCGCGATGAAGAGTGGCCCCCGCACCGCGATGAAGAGTGGCCCCCGCTTGCCACAACTAGAGAAAGCCCTCGCACAGAAATGAAGACCCAACACAGCCAAAATTAAATAAATTGTCTAAAAAAATAAAATGGCATGAACATTACCACAATAAAGGGGGAAAATACTCTTTAAAAAAAAAAATCAAGATAGACTGAACAGAGTGGACAAAGTTGGCAAGGTAATTAATGGTAAGGTAGATCTAAAAAAATTATCCGAAGTGCAGCACAGAGAGACAAAGAAATGGAAAATATGAAAGATAGCTTATACAATATGGAGAAGAATAAATATGTAAGTAAGTCCCAGAAGGGGCGGGGGACAGGAAGAGACAGTAACTGGAGACTCTCAAGACAAAAGATCAGAGAATATCCCAGAAGTGATGAAAGACACCAAACCTCAGCTCCAGGAAGCCCAACAAAATCCACACCTGAGATAAGCAGGACACTAAAGAGATCTTAAAAGCTCTCAGAGAGAAAAGAGAGAATACCCACAAAGTATTAAAATATAAGACTGACAGCTGAATTTTCAACAGCAACAATAGAAGCCAACGACTGATAAAATAACACCTTCAATGCACTGAGAAAAAAATAATTGCCAATCTGGAATTTTAAACCCAGCAAAGAAACTTACCAAAATAAAGATGGATTAGACAAAGCAAAACTCAGCTTGCCATCTCAGGCCCCACATAAGGAGGTGCTTAGGGCAGACCATGAAAGGTCTGAGGAAAAGAATTATGAGCAGAAAATATTGGCTAAACCCAAACAAACTGACAGTAACAACATAATATGGAACAATGAGATATTCACATGGAAACTGTGACTATAACACCATATACCAAAAATTAATTCCAGGTGGACTAGAGATTTAAGTATAAGCATTTTAGGAGATAATATAAGAATATAGATTTAATTATCCCAGAGATAGAAAGAATTTCCTAAATAAGATTAAAAGGCCAATGTATGGTAGAGGAGTGATCAAGATGACAGAGTACTAGGACATGAAGCTCACCTCCTCCCACAAATACAACAAAAATACATCTACATGTGAACAATTCTCACACAATACCTACTGAACACCGGCAGAAGACCTTAACCTCTGAAAGGGCAAGAAGATCTCCACGTAACCAAGTGGGGCAAAAAATAAATAAATAGTTAAGAAAGCGAGAAAGGAATCGGGACAGGACCTGCATCCCTGGGATGAAGCTGTAAAAGAGGAAAGGTTCCTGTACCCTGGGAAGTCCCATCACCAGCGGGGAATCAACCAGGACAGAGGGGGAGCTTCAGAACCTCAGAGAACACAGCAACCAGTTTGCAGCAGTTAGAACAGAGAAAGACATGCACAGACAGTCAGTACCACAGCTCTGCACTTCTCAGCCTGAGACACCTATCTGCCGATACAGGCGGGGGCTGGGTGCGGAAGCTTGAGCTTCAGAGATCAGACCCAGAGAGAGGACTGGGATGGACTGCACGGAAACAGCCTGAAGGGGCTGGAGCCTGGTGCAACCACACCTGATGGTGTATGCAGAGGAAGCCTGGGCTGCCTTAGAGGCCAGGTGCCATTGTGTCAGTAGTGCGTGAGGGGAGGGGCGGGAACCACCATTACAGCCTTTCTACCCGCGAGAGCTCTAAGGCAGCAAGACACTGCCTACACGAGCTCCAGGAGCAGTCACAAGTCGCTGCTGCTCCCTGGACTTCAGGAGCAGTCCCGAGCCACCTCCATTCTAATCACGTGCTCTGGGGGCACACGTGAGCTGCCACTGCCACGGAGAACTCCACGACCAGGCACCAGCCACAACATCCGCACATCCACTATCAGGAGGTAACGGCCAGCACACACTAAGGAAAGAGGTGGCAGACGTCCAGACTAAAACCAGACGCACACCAAAAACTCTCAAACCCACACAAGCTACGCAGGGAGGCTTCCACATATAAATAGCCCTCCAAGACCACAGCAGATAACTGTTTCTCCTAAACTCACAGAGCAAGAGAACTATAAGTAAAATGAAGATGCAGAGGAACCACTCCCAATTAAAAGACCAAGAGAATTCCCCTGAAATAACAAACAATGAAACAGACCTCTTCAGTCTAATAGACACTGAGTTCAAAAAGGAGATGATGAAAATACTGAAGGAATTTAGAAAGGCTATTGACAGAAATGCAGAGTACTGTAAAAAGGAACTAGAAGCTATAAAGAGGGACCAAGAAAAATTAGAAAACTCATTTGCTGAGATGAAAACTGAACCAAAGACGATGAATAGCAGAATAAATAATGCAGAAGAATGAATAAGTAACCAGGAAGATAGAATAATGAAAATGACCCAATCAGAACAGCAGACAGAAAGCCAAATGAAAAAAAAAAAAAAAATGAAAGCAACATAAGAGACCTATGGGATAATATAAATTGTGCCAATGTATGCATAATAAGGATTCCAGAAGGGGAAGAAAGAGAAAAGGGGATCAAAAATGTATTTGAAGAAATTACGGCTGAAAACTTCCCAAACCTAAAGAAGGAAACAGATATCCAGGTACAGGAAGCACAGAGGATCCCAAACAAGGTAAACCCAAACAGACCTACACCAAGACATATTATAATAAAAATGGCAAAAGTTAAAGAGAGGATTCTAAAGGCAGCAAGAGAAAAACAAAGGAGGCAAGGGAACCCCCATAAGGCTATCAGCTGATTTCTCTACAGAAACACTGCAGGACAGAAGGGAGTGGAAAGATACATCCAAAGTCCTAAAAGGGAAACATCTGCAACCTAGGATACTCTACCCAGCAAGATTATCATTTAGAATAGAAGGAGGGATAAAGAATTTCTCAGACAAGCAAAAACTAAAAGAATACAGCAATACCAAACCTATCCTAAAGGAAATATTGAAAGGTTTTCTCTAAATATAAAAGAATCCATAGGAAAGAGAAAATCACAATCAGAAAGCAAATCACCTAAATAAGCCAGTACACAGATTAAAAAAAAGTTCTGTGAAACTAATAACCACAATGAAACAGCAAAAGGATGAACATGAAGATGTAAATAAGGAGATCAAAATCATAAAATGTGGAGGAGAAAAGTAAGAAAATGTAGATTTTTTTTTCATTCCCTAGAATGTGTTTGAGCCTAAATGACTACCAGTCTAAGACAAGAAGGGGTTAATATACTTGAAAAATGGTAACCACAAATCAAAAACATACAATAGATTCACAAAAACCAAAAAGAAGAGAACATAAGCATAATACAAAAGAAAATCATCAAACCACAAAAGGAAAAACAAAAAAGGAACAAAGAAGAAATATAAAATCAAAGGGAAAACAAAGTTTAAAATGGCAATAAATACATATCTATCAATAATTACCTTAAATGTCAATGGACTAAACACTCCAATCAAAAGACAGAGTGGGAGATTGGATAAAAAAGCAAGAGCCTATAATATGCTGCCTACAAAAGACCCAGTTTAGAGGAAAGGACACACATAGATTGAAAGTGAGGAGATGGAAATAGGTATTTCATGCAAACTGAAATGAAAAGAAAGCAGGGGTTGTAATATTCATTATCAGACAAGATAGACTTTAAAACAAAAGCCACGAAGAAAGATCTAAGGACACTATGTAATAATAAAAGAATTAATACAAGAAGAGGATTATTACATTCACATATGCACCTAATACAGGTCAACATATATGCAACTAATACAGGAGCACCCAAATACATAAGACAAATACTAAAAGACATAAAGGGAGAAATTGACAAAAATACAATAACAGTAGGAAACTTTAACGTCCCACTCACATCAATGGACAGATATTCTGGACAGAAAATCAGTGAGGCAACAGAGATCCTAAATAATACAATAGAACAGTTAATTAGACTTAATTGATATTTTCAGGACATTACATCCAAAAAAAAAAGAAATTCTTTCCAAGTGCATATGGAACATTCTCTAGGATTGACCACATACTAGGGCACAAAACAAGCCTCAACAAATTTAAGGATATAGAAATTGTCTCGAGCATCTTTTCTGACCACAACAGCATGAAACTAGAAATCAACCACAGAAATATGTGGAAAAAACGATTACATGTAGGGCTTCCCTGGTGGCACAGTGGTTGAGAGTTCGCCTGCCGATGCAGGGGACACGGGTTCGTGACCCGGTCCAGGAAGATCCCACATGTCGTGGAGCAGCTAGGCCTGTGAGCCATGGCCACTGAGGCTGTGCGTCCGGAGACTGTGCTCCGCAATGGGAGAGGCCACAACAGTGAAAGAAAAAAAAAACAATTACATGGAGACTAAACAACATGCTACTAAAAAAACCCAGCAGGTCAATAATGAAATCAAAGAAAATTTTAAAATACCTTGATATGAATGACAATAAAAATACAACCATACAAAATCTATGGGATGCAGCAAAACCCTTTCTTAGAGGGAAGTTCACAGCCATATAGACCTTCCTCAAAAAACAAGAAAAATCTCAAACAACATAATATACCACTTAAAAGAACTAGAAAAAGAACAACAAAACCTAGTCAGCAGAAGGAAAGAAATACTCAAGATCAGAGAGGAAATAAATAAAATAGAGATTAAAAAAAATAGAAAAAAATCAATAAACCAAGAGCTGGTTCTTTAAAAGGTTAAACAATATCGACAAACCTCTGGCCAGGCTCACCAAGAAGAAAAGAGAGAGAACCCAAATAAACAAGATAAGAAATGAAAAAGGAGACATAACAACCAACACCACAGAAGTACAAAACACCATAAGGGAAATACTATGAACATGCCAACAAATTCAACAACCTAGAAGAAATAGACGCGTTTCTAGAAACATACAGCCCACCAAAACTGAATCATGAAGAAACAGATAATTTGAACAGACCAATCACTACTAATGAAAGTCCATGACCAGATGGCTTCACAGGCAAATTCTACCAAACCTACAAAGAAGAACTTATACTGATCCTTCTCAAACTCTTCCAAAACATTGATGAGAACACTCCCAAAGACATTCTATGAAGCCACCATCACCCATGACACTAAAACCAAAGACACCACCAAAAAAGAAAATTAGAGGCCAATATCTTTGATGAATATAGATGTAAAAGTTCTCAAAAAAAATATTAGCAAACCAAATCCAACAACACATAAAAAAGATCATACACCACAGTCAAGTGGGATTCATCCCAAGTTCACAAGAATGGTTCAACATTTGCAAATCAATCAATGTGATACACCACAGAAACAAAAGAAAAGACAAAAACCACATGATCATCTCAATAGATGCAAAGAAAGCATTTGACAAAATTCTACATCCATTCATGATAAAAAAAAAACTCTTACAAAAGTGGGCATAGAGGAAACATATCTCAACATAATAAAAGCTATTTATGACAAATCCACAGCCCATATAATACTAAAAACAGTGAAAAGCTGAAAGCCTTCCCACTAAAATCTGGAAAAAGACAAGGATGCCCACTCTCGCCTCTTCTATTCAACATACTATTGCAAGACCTAGTCACTGCAATCAGATAAGAAAAAGAAATAAAAGGTATCCAAATTGGAAGGGAAGAGGTAAAATTGTCATTATATGCAGATAACATGATTCTATATACAGAAAACCCTAAAGACTCCACACAAAAACAACTAAAACTGATAAATGAATTCAACAAGGTAGCAGGATACAAGATTAACACACAGAAATTGGTTGCATTTCTTTACACTAACAATGAAATATCAGAAAGAGAATGTAAAAAAACAATACCTTTCAAAATCGCACCCCCCAAAATAAAATATTTAGGAATAAACCTGACCAAGGAGGTGAAAAACCTATACACTGAGAACTATAAAACATTAATAAAGGAAACTGAAGATTCAAAGAAGTGGAAACATATCCCATGCTCTTGGATTGGAAGAATTAATATTGTTAAAATAGCCATACTTCCCACAACAATCTACAGATTTAATGCAATCCCTATCAAATTACCCATGATATTTTTCACAGAACTAAAAAAATAATCGTAAAATTCATATGGAACCATAAAAGACCCAGAATTGCCAAAGCAATCCTGAAGAAAAAGAACAAAGCAGGAGCCATACCCTCCCAGACTTCAGACATACTACAAAGTGACAGTAATCAAAAGAGCGTGGTATGGGACTTCCCTGGTGGTCCAGTGGTTAAGACTCTGCACTTCCAATGCAGGGGGCCCAGGTTCGATCCCTGGTCAGGGAATTAGATCCTGCATGCCGCAACCAAGAGCCCACATGCCACAACTAAAGATCCCACATGCTGCAACAAACACCCAGTGCAGCCAAATAAATAAATAAACACAGAACAACAGCAACAAAAAAAACAGTGTGGTATTGGGACAAAAACAGACATATGGATCAATGGATCAGAATAGAGCCCAGAAATAAACCCATACACCTATGGCCAATTAATCTTTGACAAAAAAAGCAAGCATATACTATGGGGAAAAGACAGTCTCTTCAGCAAGTGGTGCTGGGAAAACTGGACAGCTGCATGTAAATCGATGAAGTTAGAACACTCCCTCTCACCATACACAAAAATAAACTCAAAATGGCTTAAAGGCTTAAACATTAAGACATGACACCATAAAACTCCTAGAAGAGCTCAAAGGCAAAACACTCTGACATAAATTGTACCAATGTTTTCTTAGGTCAGTGTCCCAAGGCAATAGAGATAAAAACAAAAATAAACAAATGGGACCTAATCAAACTTAGAAGTTTTTGCACAGCAAAGGAAACCATAAACAGAAGAAAGGTAAGCTACAAACAGGGAGAAAATATTTGCAAACAATGCAACCAATAGGCCTAGTATCCAAAATATACAAACAGCTCATACAGTTCAATAACAAAAAAACTAAACAACCCAATCAAAAAATGGGCAGAAGGGCTTCCCTGGTGGCGCAGTGGTTGAGAGTCCGCCTGCCGATGCAGGGGACACAGGTTCGTGCCCCAGTCCAGGAGGATCCCACATGCCGCAGAGCGGCTGGGCCCGTGAGCCATGGCTGCTGAGCCTGCACGTCCGGAGCCTGTGCTCCGCAACAGGAGAGGCCACAACAGTGAGAGGCCTGCGTACCGAAAAAAAAAGGGGCAGAAAACCTAAATAGACATTTCGCCAAAGAAGACATATATTTAGGTCTTTAACCCATTTTGAGTAAGACCGGATACTATAAAACTCTTAAAGGAAAACATAGGCAGAACACTCTGACATAAATCACAGCAATATCTTTTTTGATACATCTTCTAGAATAATGGAAATAAAAACAAAAATAAACAAGTGGGACCTAATTAAACTCAAAGGCTTTTGCACAGCAAAGAAAACTATAAACAAAACGAGAAGACAACCCACAGAATGGGAGAAAATATCTGCAAACAATGCGACTGACAAGGGATTAATCTCCAAAATCTACAAACAGCTCATGCGGCTCAATATCAAAAAAAACCCAAACAACCCAATCAAAAAATGGGCAGAAGACCGAAATAGACATTTCTTCAAAGAAGATATACAGATGGGCAACAGGCACATGAAAAGATGCTCAACATCACTAATTATTAAAGAAATGCAAATCAAAACTACAATGAGATATCACCTCACACCAGTCAGAATAGCCATCATCAAAAAGTCTACAAATACCAAATGCTGGAGAGGGCGTGGAGAAAAAGGAACCCTCCTAGACTGCTGGTGGGAATGTAAATTGGTACAGCCACTATGGAGAACAGTATGGAGATTCGTTAAGAAACCAAAAGCAGAGCTACCATATGATCTAGCAATCCCACTCCTGGGCATATATCTGGAAAAAAACATAGTTCAAAAGGATACATGCATCCCAATGTTTATAGCATCACTATTCACAATAGTCAAAACATGCAAGCAACCTAAATGTCCATCGAGAGATGAATGCATAAAGAAGATGTGGCACATACATACAGCGGAATATTACTCAGCCATTATAAAGAATGAAATAATGCCATTTGCAGCAACATGGATGCAACTAGAGATTATCATACTAAGTGAAGGAAGTTAGAGAAAGACAAATATCATATCACTTATATACAGAATCTAAAAAAAAATGATACAAATGAACTTATTTACAAAATAGAAACAGACTCACAGGCTTAGAGAACAAACTTGGCAGGGAGGGATAGACTGGGAGTTTGGGATTGACATGCCCACACTGCTATATTTAAAATAAATAACTAATAAGGACCTACTGTATAGCACAGGGAACTCTGCTGAATACTCTGTAATAACCTAAATGGGAAAAAATTTTGATAAAGACTAGATAAATATATCTATTCTTTAGATAGATATATATAACTGAATCACTTTGCTGTACACCTGAAACTAACATAACATTGTTAATCAACTATACTCCAATATAAAATAAAATGTTAAAAAATATTAAAAAGTTTAAAAAATATATATGGGGGGAGCATTCATAAAAAAAATACCACATGAGCCCCAAACTGAGGGAAGATATTTTCACGTAACTGATTACTGTCTAGAATAAACATATAAAGAACTTCTAAAATCAGTTAGAAAAGACCAAGCACCCAACAGAAACATGAGCAGAAAACTAGAACAGGCACTTAAGAGAAGAGGAAATACACCTACTCAGCTTTATCAGTGATCAGGGAAACACGAATGAAAACCACCATTAGACACCTTTTCACTAACACCAAACTGGTAAAAAGTCTGACAATATCAAACACCGGAGAAACAGTGGAGCAAAGCAACTCTCCACACTGCTGGTGGGACCACACACTTAGCGACCCGTTTGGAAAACAAGCTGTCACTTTACAAGCCAGCAGTAACTCTAAGTGTGTGTCTACTCTGCACAGAGCTTCCCGGCCAGTGTGCCAAGCTCCTGATCTGCTCAGGTCCAGGAAAGGGGCTGGGGGCTGAGAGGCAGGGGTGACACCCCTGGAGTCCTCCACATGTCCTTCCATAGCAGAATGAATGACTAAACATGTGGCAAAGTCAGGAAGTGGAATCTATTACAAGCAGAAAAAGTAAACCAGAACGTAGCAAGATGGATGAATTTTAGGAATATGTGTATACTTATATACACTGCAGAAAAACAATATAATTCCCTTTATACAAAGTTTAAAATTTGTACAAGTAAACAATAAATTTTGTAGGGCTACAAATATGGGTGGTAAAACTATAATAAAAGAAAGGAAATAATAATCACAAAATGTAGGGTCACAGTTACCCTAAGGGAGGAGGGAAGGGGCTGGACAGGGAAAGAGCACACAGGGCTGCACAGGTGATGGCAACGAGCTGTTCCTTTAAGTTAGCGTTCATTTGTTTTCTCCTGTAGATCCTACTTATGTTTCATAAGCATGATTTTGCATCTACTAATTTATCTGAGTGTGTGTGTGTGTATGTGTACATATATATATATTTAATGGAAGAAGTAAACATACGACCACAAAGGGGGACAGGGGAGAGGGGGTGGAGACAGCAGGGCAATGGTCTGGGGACAGCCATAAGCCTGTACATCACATTTCTACTGTACTTTTTTTTAAGCTTGGACACCACACATGAGTTCTCACATTGTTACATAAGTTCTGCAACACTCTGCTCCCCCTGCAGAAAGAGGCTTATTTTCCTCATTTTTAGAATAAGCGTTCCCCTCTGTTCCCACTGGAAACTCAATGTCTCTACAGGATGTTCTGCGTAGGTGGAAAATGATTATTTTAAAAGCTGGAGAACATCAAATAATCCTGAATAATGAGGCACTGGAGGAAAGAGAAGCAGCGTAATTTACTAAAAAAGGGTCAGAGATTTTTCCATACAGATTTTTCATCAATGCTCTGACGCATCCACAGGCCACCAAAGGCCCAGCCTGGGCAGGGGGCCGCGAGGGGGGCGTTGGCTCCCTGCAGGGGGCTCAAGCCAGGCAGGAGGTCAACAAGGAGAACAGGCAGGGCTTCTCCTCCCTGGGCTCCATGAGGCTGCTTGCACCCATTCCGGCCTCCTATCAGGACCTCTAGAACCTGTGCTTTATTCCTCTCCTAGTTACGCCCACAGCACTGGAGGTCTGCGGGTGTTTCCCTGCCATTCTGCCAGCAGCAAAATAGGACCAAATGCTCTGTGCTTCAAAGCCAAATCACACATCCGAGTTCACAACGGCAGCCTAGGGTCTCAGCACGTTCTCTGAGAAGCAAGTAAAGCCACCTGAAGGAAGGGTGAGCTGTCCTCTGGTTCCTAAGGGCCACATGTGGAACTTGCTTCCTGGCAGCCCCCAGGCGCCAGGGCCTCTGGCTGCTGCCTGAGCTGATCAAGCAGCCCTTCCAGGCAGATGTCACCCTGTCACCCTGGTGACGCGGCCTCTGTCTCTGTTCCAGAACGTCCCTCATTCTACCTTATGTCACAGCAGGCGATTTACCAAACACCCGCCCCCCAACAGCGTAGACTCCTTTAAGACAGGGGTTTGAGTGCATTCAATGCATTTTCTGCCTCAGGGCTGAGCGCGGTGCAATGTCTGCTGAACTGACTTCTGGGGGGCGGGGGGGTTAAGATTTTTTTAATATTTATTTTTATTAATTATCATTTATTTTTGGCTGTGTTGGGTCTTCGTTGCTGCACATGGGCTTTCTCTAGTTGCGGTGAGTGGGGGCTACTCTTCGTTGTGGTGCGTGGGCTTCTCATCGCGGTGGCTTCTCTTGTTGCAGAGCACAGGCTCTAGGCGTGCGGGCTTCAGTAGTTGTGGCACGGGGGCTTCAGTAGTTGCGGCGCACGGGCTCTAGAGCGTGCGCTCAGTAGTTGTGGCGCACAGGCTTAGTTGCTCCGCGTCATGTGGGATCTTCCTGGACCAGGGCTCAAACCTGTGTCCCCTGAATTGGCAGGCGGATTCTGAACCAATGTGCCACCAGGGAAGCCCCCTGAACTGACTTCTTGAACCAAAAGAAGCTGTTACATGGTGACAAACCATAGAAGAGTGTGTACACTTAAACCCAAGACTGTTCACCAAACATCAAGAAAATAAAGTTGTGGATGAAATGCTAAGCACATTTTCAGATTCAAGCGATAGCAAATAACTTATGACATTCCTCATCCTCCTTAACAGATCAAAATTATGTGACTGGCAATAAGTAACTTAGTCATTATTAATCCAGGATAAGCCTAATTCCACGGAACACGTGACGGGATACCGGGCCAGAAATTAACCCCGTTGGTTCTCGAAAGTGGACCCAGGAGGACTGGGTAAATCCAAAGACTCCAGAGTTGTCTGATGGAGCATTCAACTCTGACGTCCCTCAGAAATAGATTCCAGGGCTTCCCCTCTGAGGCAGCTCCTCCCAATCCCTCCTTCAGCAAAGATCTCCTGAATCCCCGAGCCAGGCACTCTGCCAGGTACCGCAATGAAATAATCACACAAATAAGTGCAACTAAGAACATCGTTAAAGGAAAGCATCTTACTTCCTTCCTGGGCCAGGGTCACAGCTCCGTGGGGGCACAGCCAGGCTCTGGCCTGCCTCCCCAGATCTGAGCTTCAGAGAAATCCCCGTAGGCGTTCAACTCAGAGACAAGCAGCACCCCCGCCTGGGGCCGCATCAACAGATGCAGTGAGCAGGGCCCGAGGCAGCGGCACCCCACCCCCACCTTTGCACATGGCGTCTCAGGTGTTCACCACAACAGCCCGGTAAGGGCTGTAGCAGGAACACCATTTCACAGAGCAGGGAAAGGCCCCACAAAGGTGAACAGACTTCTGAGTGGCTACGGAATGGTGTAGCTGGCAGGGGCTTCAGCAGAGTCCTCCTGGCTCCAAAGTGCTCACCCCACTCCCCACACCAGGACTGGGACTCCCTCTGTAGACCCTACCCTGCATGTCTGAAAATAGCCTCAAGTCTGAGGGATCAGGGATCACATGCTGTGCTCATCCCAACATGTGATCTAGAGCAGCTGATCTAGTTTTGCACCTAAATACTGGGCTAGCATCTCTGATGCAAGCCACACCAGTAACGGCCCACCCTCCACAGGGCAGGCACCCAGGCCAGTTTTGCCTTGTAGGGATGTTCCAACTAATCTGTCCTCTCCATCTTCCATTTCCCTATCTTTAAAACAGAGATAACAGCATCTGCTCTGCCTCCCTCACAAGACTATTCTAGAATTAAATGAGGTAACACTCAGGAACATACAATTTCAGAACATTTAGATTCATCAGCACTTCATCAATGAACTCCAAACCTGACCAAACCTGGTGCAGGTTAGCTTTGTACTGCACTGAAAACAGTTTGCAACTATTCAGAAATTTATTGAAATTATAACTTTAAATTTGCATTTAAATTTGCTTTGCATAAGGAATACAAATCCTTAAAGAAAACTCAGTAAATTCCAAATCTGAGGGAGTCTGTCAATTAAGCAACTGTGAGGAAGGCTGCTAAATAAATCAAGTCATGGCCCAACCTCCTCTTAATTATTTAAAATGGTTTTAAAAGCTCCCAGCTTGAAGGCCAATAACAGAGGGAAAGAGCAATGGGAGCAAATCTTAACGGAAACAGAAATCAGAAGCCAACTGGCAGCGCCGTCTGCAAGTTGCAAGGCCTTAGTCACAGGAAGCATATAGCCTTCCAAGGGAACAGGCCCTCTATGCCTTTCCCCACATGCAGACACACAAAGGCCCAGAGTGCGAAGTAAAGAAAGAACGGGCAAGGAAAGGCAAATTGAGGCCTTCCTGCATTCATTCAAACAAGCAGTAACTGAGAGAGAAGATGTAAAGGGCCTCTGAGTCAGAGCAGCTGTTTAGGAGGCTAACAGTCAGTGGGAAAGGCACTAAATTGCTCCTTGGCCACGCCACACAGCTTGTGGGATCTCAGGTCCCTGACCAGGGATCAAACCTGGGCCCTCAGCAGTGAAAGCGCAGAGTCCTAACCACTGGACTGACAGGGGATTCCTCACTCATTTATTTTAGAAGTCCAGGTTGTCATATTTTAAGATAACTTTCAACACTGCTATAAAATGTTAACTTGTTTAATCAAGAAATGTGTAGTAGGGCTTCCCTGGTGGCGCAGTGGTTGAGAGTCCGCCTGCCGATGCAGGGGACACAGGTTCGTGCCCCAGTCCGGGAGGATCCCACATGCCGCGGAGCGGCTGGGCCCGTGAGCCATGGCCGCTGAGCCTGCGCGTCCGGAGCCTGTGCTCCTCAACGGGAGAGGCCACAGCAGTGAGAGGCCCATGTACTGCACAAAAAAAAAAAAAAAAAAGAAGAAGGAAAGAAAGAAATGTGTAGTAGATGAAAAATGGCAAGGCCAGGGCTAAACTGTGTAGACTCAAGTGCAGAGCCGCCCAGTGGAGCCCAGCAATGATGGCTCCACCTGGAGCACGACTGTAACTCATCAAGTGGGGTCAGGACTGCTATTAGGGCCAAGTCACTACCACACACCTCAGTCCCTGCGTCAGTTCATCCCTGGGAGGTGACGGGCCCCCTTCCATTACTAAAACCATAAAGTTAGTTTTGGAGTAATGGGGACTCAAAAGGAGTTTTATACTCAGGTGTTCTGAAAGCTATTTCTGAGGAAGATAATGATTTTTCACTTTATCTTTAGGATATAAAAATATCTATTGACTCCTTACTCTGTACCAAGTGTTTTACTTACATTTTCTCTCTAACCAGCACAATAATCTTCAAGCGTGAAATTAATCTCATTTTACAGATGAGGAAAAACTGAGTCACAGAAAAGTTAGGTCATGAGTCTAAGGTCACACAACAGAAGCAGTAGTGCCCAGATACAAACTAGGGCCCCCCAGAGCCTGTGCGCTTTCAGCAACAGCACGCCCAGGGCAGGCCGTGCTGCTTTTAGCTAAGACAGAAATCAAACTGAAGATTATTTAAATGACCACTTTACTCTGACTCCTCTGGTTTAACGAGAGTACCAATTAATTCTAACTAAAACCAGAGACTACTTTTTCCCTTCTCTCCCAGTTGAAAATTATTTTTCAGCTGCTGCTGCTGTGGGTTACTAAAGGAAGCGAGGTTTGTTCAGCACACTGCAGAGGCTGTCCCAACACAAACGCTTCCTGCACTTCCCAAACCTTCACATTAGCAGTTCTGGCCCTGGGAGTTGCAGGCAGCCCTCAGCACTTACGTACTCTCATGTCCCCGCTCACTGATTTCTTCCTGGAGACTCAGAATGCTGGTAAGGTTAATGATCCTTCTCCGGGGGGTACAAGCTGCTGTCATTTCCTTTTGGGATGCATCCTCCACCATTTCCAAATCAGAGCCTTCCCGATGTCTTTTTCTGCAAAGTAAACGAGGAACTGGCAGCTCATAACTATCTTAAAAAAACTGTTTCAAACTCAGTCAAATTTTGTGCCTTGCATTTTGGAGAAGGGAGCAGCTTCTCTGTGCCGGCTCTCCACATCTGGGGAGGGCTCCCTGTGCTGGAGGCGGCCAGCCAGATCAGGATGTCCTCCCAGATACTGCTTCTCTGACACCCCTCAAGCCTTATTAGTGGCCACTGCAGGCAGCAGGGCTTTGGAGTCTGGCTCAGCCCGGAGACGTGCAGGGTCTCGATCAAGTGCGCTGACCTCACCACATCTCATTCATTCAGCCCTCCATCCATCCGTCCATCGGGCACTGTTATAGTACCAACCTCACACAGCCATGACAAAGGGCCCGCCCTCACCATGCTACCCTTCTAGTGGGAGAGTCAAACAGCAACCGAAGAAAGATCATTTTAAGTAGCAACAAATACTGTGAGGAAAATAAAACAAGGTAACAGAATGAAGGGGAAGCAAGAGAACTTTAGATTAAATGGACAAAGAAGGTCTCTGGTAAGAGGCGACATCCGAGTTGAGACCTGGGTGACAAGAAGCCAGAGAGTTCCTGCACCTAGGGACCAGCAAGAGCAAAGGGGTGAGAGCTCAGGGAGGTCGGGTCAGCACTGGAGCAGCGTGGCCAAAGCGCCACGAAGGGGAGGAGAGTGATGAGCTGGGGGCAGGCAGGCTGGTTTCACCCCAAGTGCCGCGGGAAGCACTGGTTTTCAGCAAGGAGTGAGACACCCTGGTTCCTGGTTCAGAAAGATTCCTCTGCTGTGTGGTAAATGGTTCGCAGCATTAAGTCCCCAAGTGATAAACAGAAATGTCACACTTCCCAGCAGGGCTGTTAAGAGCATTAACTGAGATAATGCATATTAAGTATCTGGCACACAGTGGATGCTCAGTGAACGTTAGCATCCTTTATTATTCTCTGAAAACAAATCCTTAGAAGCCATCTCCCTAGACTGACTTGGAAGTGAGCAAACCAGAGTTAAAAAACTCACCCAAGTTCCACTGGGCAATCAGAGCCAGGGTTTCAGTGGTCAGACACCAGGGGGATGTGCGGCCTCAGGCAAAGGACTTCACCCTGAGCTCCAGGGTCAGTACCCGCACACACTGAATAAGGAACATCCACCTTACAGATGTCAGTGAGATGTCCTTGAAGCACCCACAGAGTGTACACTGAAGATGCTCAAAATTAACTGACAGTCATTAGTACGGCTGTTCCTGCCCCCTCTCTCTAGCTCTTGTTCACCACTAGCTCATGCACTTCAGGGAGTTTCATAATTTGAACTGAGAAACTGTTCTTCTGAAAGGAGTGAAAGCAGCTTGCTGTAGGATGGAAGAATCCTCCAGATATTTTAGGCCCCCCTTTCCAGCCACCTCTGCTGTTGAGGCTTTATCAAAATTCAATACTAAAATTAAAGGATAGATCTTCTGATTTTTTTTTTCTGATGTGTTTTTAAATAATGTTTGGAATCACGGACATTTAAGATATTTCAAAGGCCACTCTGATGGGTGACTCTAAAGCCATGGTCAAAGGCCAACAGTAGACCAGGCCAAAGCACCAACCCATTGGAGGGAGAGGGCGAATCAGGGAGAGAAGATACAAGGGGTTTGTGACAGTCCAAGTTAGAAGGCAGTTTCATTAAAGAACGAAGGAGGACTTCCCTGGTGGCGCAGTGGTTAAGAATCCACCTGCCAACACAGGGGACACAGGTTCGAGCCCTGGTCTGGGAAGATCCCACATGCCGCGGAGCAACTAAGCCCGTGCGCCTCAACTACTGAGCCTGTGCTCTAGACCCTGCGAGCCACAACTACTGAGCCCGCGTGCCACAACTACTGAAGCCTGCATGCCTAGAGCCCGTGCTCCACAACAAGAGAAGCCACCGCAATAAGAAGCCCGCGCACCGCAACAAAGAGTAGCCCCTGCTCACAGTAACTAGAGAAAGCCTGCACGCAGCAACAAAGACCCAATGCAGCCAAAAATAAATAAAATAAATTTTTTAAAATAGTTTAAAATAATAATGATAATAACAAAGGAGGCAAGCTGTGCTTTCCCGCAAGGCCATACCTGGGGTTCTCAGGGCTGGAAGAGGGCCCTCTCTTCTCTGACGAGTCTGCAGTCCTCTTTGCTGCATCCTCCTCCAAGCCCTGATTCTTGGCAGCCACTTCAGCAGGAGCTGAGAGTTCAAGCATTTCCTCATCCTGCTGCCTGGCCCCGCTACTAGAAGCAGCTGTCCTGTCCTCTAGGACAACAGCCTGGGGCTGACTGGATAGGGCCTTGCTCACAGGCTGCACGAAGGCATCGAGTTTCTGTTCCCGGCAATCTGTGCGGACCATCTGGTGGGCATACACCTTGTCGCCACTTCCAGCAGTAGATGAGAGGGTCACACCTGTTGTGGATTTAACCACTTCCCCAGAGGGGCCAGTAAGACCTGGTAGTAAAGTCTGTGTCAAAAAAGACGACAGTGGGAAGAGTCAGTGTATGAAGGACAGAAGCACAGGTCCCAAAATGGAGCAAAAGCTAGAACCAGGTATATCATTACAGAATTATTATAGAAGCAATTCTGACCAAAATTTGAAGTATGAAATTAAAAATACACAAATATAAAATTCAGCTAAATCCTTATAATTTAAAAACTGGTTTGAGGGCTTTCCTGGTGACGGAGTGGTTAAGAATCCACCTGCCAATGCAGGGGACACGGGTTTGAGTCCTGGTCCGGGAAGATCCCACAAGCAACGGAGCAACTAAGCCCATGCACTGCAACTACTGAGCCTGTGCTCTAGAGCCCATTAGCCACAAGTATTGAGCCCACGTGCCACAACTACTGAAGTCCGCGTGCCTAGAGCCCATGCTCCACAACAAGAGAAGCCACCGCAACGAGAAGCCTGCGCACCGCAACAAAGAATAGCCCCCGCTCACCGCAACTAGAGAAAGCCCGCACGCAGCGATGAAGACCCAATGCAGCCAAAAATAAAATAAATTTATCAAAAAGAAACCCTTAAAGAATAAAATAAAAACTCGTTTGATATAAAAATACTAGTGTAAAACTCATATTTTTGTCTACTTTTTATTTTTTTGCTGCCATAAGAGATTTTTTTTTATTGTGGTAAAGTATACATAACATAAAATTTATCATTTAACCATTTTCAAGTGTACAGTCCTGTGGCATTAAGTACATTCACACTGTCATGCAACCATCACCAACATCCACCCTCCCAAACGGAAACTCTCTACCCATTAAACAGTAACTCCCCATTCTCCCCTCCCCTCTAGCTCTGGCAACTACCTTCCTACTGACTATTTTTAAATATACATATTTCCTAGGTCTGTCCACTGGAAAGGCCTGAAAGCAATGACCACCCAGTAGCAATGAGGTCCCCCAATCCCAGATTATAGTGTCTAAATGCCATTCCCCACTAAAATAAACCAGAGTTCCTTGGAAAAGTGGCCAATTCCAGGGCATGGGCTGGGAAAGTACAGAGTGAGCCTACAAACATCCTGTCTCACCAGACACAAGGAAACTATCAAAATCTCATGGAATTGGGTCAAAAGGACAAGAGCCCCAGCCTGAAGGGGCTTCTGCTGGCCAAAGATGGAATAATTTGACTACAACTGATTGAATTATGATGCTTGTTAACAACTATGACAAAATACTAAAAGAGAAAGAGAGAAAAATGGAGAAGCGAAAGAGGGAGGGAGAAAGGGAGAGACAGAAAAAAGTCATTAAATGTTACTGGACATTGCTAGGACACCAACCCATTTCCCTGCAAATTGATCATCAAAGGCATAGAACTCAGCATTTATCCTTACTTTCTGGTATGAACTGTATTTCAGGATAACCTGTTAGCTCTAACAAATGAGTGAAAATTATTCTGTACAGAAAATTATAGCTTATTAATAAAGAAGAAATGATAAAATCAGAAAATCATAATCTTGCAATCCTAATGAAATAACTGATGCAGGCAATGGTGATCAATGAATGGTGAAACCTTTAAGCTAATCACTAATAGTGAACTTCATGGTGAAGGAATCAGGCTGTCACCAGCTAAGCCTGCTGAGAAATCCTAACACCAGGATGACAGAACAAGCCATCACGCACCTCCTGCTGGCATTCGATAGAAAGTACATGGCAGGGGCTTCCCTGGTGGCGCAGTGGTTAAGAATCTGCCTGCCAATGCAGGGGACACGGGTTTGAGCCCTAGTCCGGGAAGATCCCACATGCCACGGAGCAACTAAGCCCGTGCACCACAACGACTGAGCCTGTGCTCTAGAGCCCGCAAGCCACAACTGAGCCCGCATGCCACAACTACTGAGCCTGCATGCCACAACTACTGAGCCTGCGCACCTAGAGGCCGTGATCCACAACAAGAGAAGCCACCACAATGAGAAGGCTGCGCGCTGCAACAGAGTAGCCCCCGCTCACTGCAACTAGAGAAAGCCCATGTGCAGCAACGAAGACTCAATGCAGCCATAATAAATATTTTTTTAAAAGTACATGGCATCATCTATCACAAATTCTTGCAAACATTTTTTTAATCTGAATATAATCATACCTCTAGATCTAATTTTCAGTTTATAGGAAATATGGAGGATTGAAACAAATTAAAGGACACTAAGAAGAAGCAATCGGCTAACCCAAAATGTGCATTTTTCTACAGGACACCTTCAAAATAAGCTAATAAGAACTATAACCAAAAAAGGTAGGGTGATCTTTCTAGTTTCAAAGAGACATAACCAAATATAATGAGTGGAACTTGACTGGATACAGATTTGAACAAAGCTATTTTTTTTTTTGGCCGTGCCACATGGCTTGCAGGATCTTAGTTCTGTGACCAGGGATTGAACCTGGGCCCATGGCAGTGAAAGCACCGAGTCCTAACCACTGGAGCGCCAGGGAATTCCGGAACAAAGCTACTTTTATAAAAAGATCTTTTTTTGAGCAATTAGGGTATTTGAACACAGACTGGATGTGAAATGGTATTATTACTATTAATTATATTAGGTGTAAAAGGACATTGTGATTGTATAAGGAAAAAAAATGTTTTTAGATGCATAATGCAGTACTAGGGGAAAAATAAGTGCCTGGAATCTGCTTTAAAATACTCCTCCCCAGGGACTTCCCCAGTGGTCCGGTGGTAAAGAATCCGCCTTCCAATGCAGGGGACTCGGGTTTGATCCCCACTCGGGGAACTAAGATCCCACATGCCATGGGCAACTAAGCCCACGCTCCACAACTACTGAGCCCGTGCACTTCAACTAGAGAGAGAAAACCCACATGCCACAACTAGAGAGAAGCCCGAGTACTGCAGTGAAGATCCCGGGTGTCGCAACTAAGACCCAACGCAGCCAAATAAATAAATAAATAAATAATAAAAATGAATTAATTAAAAAACACTCCTCCCCATCCCCCACCCTCAAGTGGGAGAGGGAGAGAGAAAACAACATGGCCAAGTGTTGATGGTTTGTTGAAACTGGGTGATAGGTACGTGGAGATTTGCTGTATTACCTGCTTTTCTGTGTGTTTAGAAAGATTCAGTAATAAAGAGTTAAATAATAATTAAAAGTTACAGTAGCAACTCTGCTCAAAAAGGAAAAAGTCTCCTGGCACAGTTTAAAAAGGCCTTGTGATGCACTTACTTCATCTGCCTGTGCAATTTCCACAGGTGGATTTCGGGAGGCAGAAAGTAACATAACTACTCAGTAATTTTAAAGTCCTGAAAAGTGAAATACCTTGTCCAATATGACAGAGTCGGAACAAACTGCAAGAGCCGCCAGGGTTCCCGATTTCCATACCAAATGGCCTCACAGCAAACCAGGGCTCTTGCTCTCCTGGCCCCTGGAGTAGAGTGCAAGGCACAAGCTGGGGAGCAGGACGAAGGTGACCCACAGCCAGAAGGTCAGGAGCCAGGGCAACCTGCTGTTGGCAGGGCAAGAAGGTGTTCTGATGACCCCACAGGAGCAGGGACAATCTGAGTTTGGAGCCCTCCACGCAGAGCAATGCACCAACAGAGGGAGGCCCTCTGATCCAGAAACCCACCTTCCTTCTAAAGACACACTGGTCAGGACCATGCAGAGTTCTTTTGGGAAATAAAATGTAATCTAACTAAATGAATCTGCCTCATGCAAGATGAGACAAAGAGGGAAACTGAGAGGTTCTTTTCCCAGTGGAGCGACAGACTCCTCCTGGATCTCTGGTGAACCCCTTCCTCTGGGTCTCTCCCCCAACTCCCCACCAGCCAACCCATGTCCAGGTGCTGGCAATTCCAGATTTTTAACTATTAGTGAATGGAGCCACGTCCTCTGCTCAGACCCCCTCCCCACTTGTCCCAAGTCGCTGTGGATTTCCATCCACTCTCCAGGCCACAGCCAGAGAGCTCTTCATAAAATGCAAACCAGATCCCGTCAATTCCCATCAAGTCAAGGTCTAAACTCCTTAACTTGCTGATAAAAACCTCTCGATCTGGCCTGAATTCTGCGGTGAGCGTAGGCCTTCAACACGCAGACTCCGCGTTGCTTAACCCCGGCTGCACATGCCAGCACCCAGCAAAGCTTTTAAAAACTACTGATGCCCAGTCCCCACCCCCTGAGATTGATTTATTGGCTTGGGGAGGGCCCAGGTATTATCTAAACGATTCCCAGGTGATTCTAATGGC
The DNA here is from genome assembly GCF_059928025.1 of Delphinapterus leucas. Classification (NCBI taxonomy): domain Eukaryota; kingdom Metazoa; phylum Chordata; class Mammalia; order Artiodactyla; family Monodontidae; genus Delphinapterus; species Delphinapterus leucas. The sequence goes on from NC_143138.1 coordinate 56,099,162, forward strand.
AGCCAGCATAGAGAACACTGACTCATCAGCACGCTGAGCATTCAGATCCTTAACACCTGTTCTCTTGCACCGCCCCCCACCCCTCCCGGAGGCCTGTTATCCTCATCCTTTCCCCGGCCAGAAACGCCCTGTGCACTCCTCATCCCCTTCTGCCCACCTAATTCCTTCTCAGCCTTCGGGCCCAGGCTCCACATCCCTTCTTTCACATCTCTGAGGCCCAAGCCCAGGACAGGAGCCCCCTCCTCCCTCCTCCCGAGTCTCTGTTTTTCTCTCTCGTGGGATGGGGACTCGAGGAGACCGTACCCAGCAGCACCTTGCCCATGGGGGAGCCTCAGCACATATTTGGGGAGGGAGCAGTAAAGGGTGCTGAGCAACAACAACGGATGAAAACCACCTGCCAGTTATGGAGCCCCCCTTGTGCAGCTCCTGTTCCAACGGCTCACACACACCCCACGCTCAGCCAGCAACCTCTAGGCGTGCGGGCCCCAGGGCTGCCCCAAGTGCGTTCATTTCACTGCTGGTCTCCCACCTAGGTTCTTTCCAGGTGGTAACCGTGAATACTCCTATGGGAAGCACTCATCTGCTTGGTCACTCTGAAAGTTTTCTGAGAAGCAGGGCTCACAGAAGCCTGCTCTCTGCTTGCAGGACCCAGTGTAATTTAACAGGGAAAATGTTTCCACTTCCGTAGTTTTGGTGTCTGCTGTGCTTCTGATGAACCCATCAGAACCCATCCTCACTATGAATACAGTACAGGACTGCCCAGAAATGATGTCATCTCAGAACTGGGACAGGACACTAGAGATCATATTACCAACCCACTATTTTACAGATGGGAAAACTAAGGCCCCAGAGAGGGGGAGCAGTTTATAATCAAAGCACTTAGAACCTGGATAATTGTAATAAGATGAACAGCTGGACATTTTCCATCTGCTGTTCACCAACCACTTGTAAACTTCCTTGAAAGTGGGGGTGACCACTTCCACCTTTACTGAGGGGGACATGGAGGCCAGGGAAGGTTAGTCACACGGCAATAACCCAGGTCTGACACGAGAGGCCCCGCCCTTCCCCTGCCTCTCCAGAGCCTGGCCCCTGCACTCTGCCCTAGGTATGCGGAATCAGCCTCCTCTGAATGTCTCCAGTGGAGAACGCAGGGGAGCAGCGCCCTACTCTGTTTCAGACAGCTCATTTTCCTAGGAAGGCAGTCTAAGGTCAGAAGGAGGCAGAGAGAAGAACTCAGGGCTTGACTCCAGGCCCAGGAATAACACCACAAAACCTTCACAGCTGGGTTCAAAGAAGGAAATGCTGCTGAAGGAAAGTCCTAAACCAACCGTCAAAAACCTGGGCTCTCGTGTGACAGGGCACATTTAAGGTGGCAAAAGCACCAGAGAAAGAGCTGGGTGAAGCGCCCCCACCTGGGTGAAATAGGTCCTGGAGGCGTTGGAGCCCAGGAGCCTGCTCTCAACGTGCTGCTGCACCCGCTCCAGGATGCTGTCCTCGTGCAGGAAGTGAACTTCGTGCTTCGTGGGGTGCACGTTGACATCCACATTCTGGGGGCTGATTTCTAAACTGGCAGGAAAAAAGAGAACAGTTACCTCACATGGTGAAGAATGGGGGCGGGCAGTTCACTCACAGTGTATGTGGTGGGTGGAAGACTTGAGGCCGAATGACACAGCGGTTAAGACTTCAAGGTCAAGTCTGAGTGACCTGGGTTCAAATGCTGACTCTGCTACTTGAGAGCTGAGTGGCTGTGGGTAAGTTACAGCATCTTTCTGTGCCTGTTTCCTCACTTGTGAACTGGACATAACACATGGTGGGGATTAAACCCGTGTAAAGCACTTTGCATGTACATGGCATGTTTATCATACGTCAGCTGTTATTATCACCTCTCCAGAACTAGTGGAATTTCTCATTACATAACCCAGGGCCAAGGCACTTAACTTCTCTGGACTGGTTCTCCCCTCTGTAACCATGAACCTGTCCCTATTTAGTGCTCAGTATTACATGGAGAGCAAAACAGTATATGTGAGAGAACTTTCTAACATTAAAATGTAATACAAAAGTCAGTTTAGAGGCTGTGCCAGCTATCAACTTATTGCCTCAGGCCAAATTCACCATTCACTGCTGGCTCTGATAATGGAGCGTTGTAGTGTGGATCTTTGTAAGTAGAGGGCACTGGACAGACCCTGGAGAAGGAAGGGTTTCTCTGCCAGGTTCGGGCAGGGCACCAAGACCTTATTCACCTTTGTTTCACTAACACACTGCCTGGCACAAGGGAGCCTCTCGGTGGGACTCTGCAGGAGTGAATAAAGGAAAACTTTATTTTTGCCCTTTACCTGTGAAAAGGGAAAGAACAACCTGTGCCAGTGGGGTATGGGATTCACTCTGACCAGGCTAATTAGCAAGTCCATCTCTTTCAAAGAGGACCGCTGGACAGAATTACTCTTCCTTGTGAGTCTTGGGTAAGGAGTTCAGAGCTGCATTACCTGAGGTACAGGAACGGGTGTGTGTTTTTGGGCAAATATGCTGCATACACCGTTTCTATGGCTTTTCTTAAGGAAGTTGACTCTACCAGACGATCTAGAAAATAAAAGTAATTAGCTCAAATCTGTCCCAAGGGGTGAGGTGACAGGTGCACACCTATACAATGCCATGACATCAGCTCAGGAAGAACACCTCTGGGGTGACATCCACATCAGCCCCCTTTACCATTATTACTCCTCAGCATCTCACTGTGGGATTGGGGCTCTCCTCTCTCACCCGAGTAGCAGAAATATGACAGGGCAGTCAATTCTGCCTCCCCACTCCCTTCCCCCGCCAGTCCAGGTGGACCACATGCCCTTGCTCAGAATTTCATTCTGCAAATACATCGTGGGGACCTACCACACGTGCCACAAGTTGGGAAACAAACTCTGGTAAATAAACCTAATTCCAACTCCCAGCAGTAAGGACCACAGGGGAGGGAGTGGCTACCTCTGCTCAGGGACCTCCAACAGTGGGGGAGCCAAAAGGAGTACTTAAGGTTAAGAGTGTGTTTTCCAGGCATTTCAGGTGGTAGAAATATCTGAATGCACGTTGGAGGTAATTTAGGAAATGAGGCAGGCTTGAGGGGGTGGAAAACAATAAAAGCTGGGAGAGATAAGACTAAAATCAGGAGAGATAAGACTAAAATCAGGGCATTGGCAGGTGAATTCTTAACCACTGCACCACCAGGGGACACGCGTTTGAGCCCTGGTCCCGGAAGATCCCACATGCCATGGAGCAACTAAGCCAGTGCTCCAAAACTACTAAGCCTGTGCGCCACAAATAAGTGAGCCCACGTGCTACAACAACTGAAGCCCATGCGCCTAGAGTCCGTGCTCCACAACAAGAGAAGCCACCACAATGAGAAGCCCGCATGCTGCAACTAGAGAAAGCCCGTGTGCAACAACAAAGGCCCAATGCAGCCAAAGATAGAATAAATTTTTTTTAAAAAGGAGCTGCTTTCAAAAAAAAGACTAAAATCAGAGGAAGATCTTCATACAACACAGCTCTCTTTTCTCCTCAGACCGATGACCTGCTGATGACCTGATGTCCTATGTTGGTGGAGCCAAGGATATGCCACATCTTTTTATTTCCAATGAGAAGACCGGCCGTGATCTTAGGAATGAGGAGACTATTATTCTGAGTGCTCACTACATCACCCACAGCTGCCTCAATAATGCTGCTGTACTGTGTAATCTGACAAAAGGGCAGCTGGAGCCCCTCAGCTGAGATTTCTGAACTTGAGATATGCCTAAGGAGTGTTCTTTGTCCCTGCCACCTGAGCGAGCCTGTCCAGTGTGTAGATAAGTGAATGACACACATAAGAGTCTGAACTAACCTCTAAAAAGTCTACAAATAACAAATGCTGGAGAGGGTGCGGCGAAAAGGGAACCCTCCTACACTGTTGGTGAGAATGTAAATTGATACAGCCACTATGGAGAACAGTATGGAGGTTCCTTAAAAAACTAAAAATAGAATTACCATATGATCCAACAATCCCACTCCTGGGCATATATCCGGAAAAGAAGAAAACTCTAACTCAAAAAGGTATATGCACCCCAACATTCACAGCAGCACTATTTATAACAGCAAAGACATGGAAGCAACCTAATGTCCATCAACAGATGAGTGAATTAAGAAAATGTGGTTTAGGGACTTCCCTGGTGGTCCAGTGGCTAAGACTCTGCACTCCCAATGCAGGAGGCCCAGGTTCAATCCCTGGTCAGGGAACTAGATCCCACATGCTGCAACTAAGACCCAGCACAGCGAAATAAATATTTTTAAAAGAAAAAGAAAATGTGGTGTATATATGTATATACACAATATTACTCAATCATAAAAAAGAATGAAATACTGCCATTCGCAGCAACACAGATGGACCTAGAAATTACCATACTAAGTGAAGTCAGAGAAAGACAAATATTATATGATATCACTTACATGTGGAATCTAAAAAATACAGATGCACTTATTTACAAAACAGAAAGACTCACAGACAGAAAACACACTTATGGTTACCAATGGGGAAAGTGGGGAGAAGAATAGGAGCATGGGATTAACCAATACACACCACTATATATAAAACAAACAACAAGGATTTACTGTATAGCACAGGGAACTATATTCAGTATCTTGTAATAACCTATAACGAAAAAGAATCTGAAAATATATATATAGACGTGTAACTGATTCACTTTGCTGTGTACCTAAAACTAATACAATACTGTAAACCAACTATACTACTTCTTTTTTGCGGGGGCAGCTACACGCAGCTTGCAGGATCTTAGTTCCCCAACCAAGGACTGAACCCAGGCCATGGCAGTGAAAGCGCTGAGTCCTAACCACTAGACCGCCAGGGAACTCCCAATCAACTATAGTTCAATTAAAAAAAACAAATACTGCCTGCACCTGAGATACCCCCTCCCTGTATCCTGCTGTGCAATTTCCAATGGTGGGCCTTGATATAAGGAGAGAACAAAGATCTGCCCAGGGCCTGCTGGTAAAGGCTCTGAGGCCAGCAGGCGAGCAGGCTGAACTGGCTCCCAGGAGCCTGGGATGCCGTCTCCTGGGCGCCCTCTCACAGGCAAGAACCAGACTCCCCAACTGTCAGCCAACAATGAGCACATGTGAGAGGGCTGAGCAGACTAAGGGCAGAAATTAAACCACATTTCGGCATGAGGTTTTCCTGGGTGTAATCAAACCTGTCCATAAGGAATTTTTCCATGGCCCCCTAAGGTTCCCTGTGGATAGATTTCCCCACGTGGCTCTTTCTCACTTACGATTGATGAAGAGTAAGAAGATGCACTTCTTCACCGAGTAGTTTGCATTGGATATGTAGCCATTCATTTTGAAGGCGAGGGTTTTATCCTCACACCCAACTTCTATCAATTCTCTGAATGGAATAAGAGAAATTTTGAGGCTTTGGAAAAAAAATGGAAAATTCAAACTTTCTAAAGAATCAGAGTTGGAAAAAGCAGGGCTCCTTCCCATAAACTGACTGCCAAATGTAGACCCCTGTGACTTGGTTCATTGAGATCCCCGGGGCCCGCCCATTCATCCGTCTGTCCACCCATCCACCCACCTACCCACCTAGCTAGTGTTTTCAAGCACTTATGATATGTTATGTGCCAAGAGTCACCATCACTGCTAGGACACAGCAAGTCCAGGCTCTGAGACCTTATTTTGCCGAAACTTTTATGTATCTTAGTAACTAAGTCCCAAAGATGAGATTCCAAAGAACTCATCTCTGCTGAATCCCTCACTCTGCTGATGGGCACCACGACGGGGCTCCTGTGTGGTGCTCCCCAGAGTGTGTTTATGGGGAGGGGAGGCTAATAGGTGAAAGGAGGTTCTCCCACAAGCCACACTCATTTCTGCCTGAGGGCCTCGCAAGTGCTGGTCCCTCTGCCTGGAAAGCTCCCACTGCTAGCTAATTAATTCCTCCTTATCCCCTGTAACTCGGGGACCACTTCCTCAAAGAGCCTTCTATGACAATCCCTCTCCCCAACCACAGGAGATCCCCCCACCTTATACTTTTCCTTTGAGGCATATAGCACAGTCACTAATGAATGGAATAATTATTTCCTGTGTCTTTCCAACTAGAATATGAGTCCTCTGAAGGCAAGAATCCTTTCTGCTTTATTCCCTACTGAATATCTCTACCACACAGCACAGCACCCAGCAAGGAGCACTTGCTCATTAAGCACTTGCTGGATGGATGGAGGATGCTTTGCAGGCAGTGGTGTGTGCTCCCAATCTGAGTAGAGGGCACAGCTCGCCTTTCTTCCATCAAATCCTCTCTTCCCCAAAAAAGAGGCTGGTGTTCTGGAAACATATTTTGGGAACTGCTGCTCTCTTACAGTCCCTAGGAATTTCATAACAACTAATTCTGAGTCTTAAAATTTGGTCAATGAGCTCTTAAAAGTTTCACTGTACAACACAGCTCTCTTTTTGCTCTGGGAGCACAGCTGAAAAAACAATTCCTTAATACTTAATTAGTAAGAAAAGGGTAGTTAAAAGCAAATTGACTGTTCCCTAGCTAGGAACGTGGTTTTATTCCAAGAGTGAGTAATTTGTCCTTCAAAGTAGAAAACTGAGTTCTAGGACTATTGCTCCTGCTTTTAAGATTATTGGAAAAAGTGAAGTCAGGGGCTATCTAGTTCATCTGTGTACCCCCAGCATCTGGTGCACACCTGGCATATAGAAGGCTCTTAGTATTTTTCCCCTCAGATTATGACACAGGCACTTTGGGCTTTGCAAAGTCCTGAGATTTAGCTATGGATCTGTGATGGAAACAGTGGTTTTCACCCACAGAAGGGAGTGTCGTGGAAAATCTATAATAATACAAGCAATTTTCCTGCTTAGGCTTTCCGTGACAAGATTTGGTGACACAAAACTGCTTGCCCCCAGACAGGCAAGTTTGTTTAAGGGCAGAAACATTTTATTTGTCTTTATATCCTTAACTTCTGACACAAAGACTGGAATATGGGAGGCAATTAATAAATGTTGAATGATAATAAATGCAATCCTAAAGTGATGATAATGAAAATACAAGGACAAGAGGGAGCACTGGAAGATGACAGAATTCTCCTATACTGGAGATATTTTGAAGACAGAGACCTGGAGAGAACACACTGATTCATAGCCAGAGCATCTAGGAGATGTCATGCACCCAAGAAGGGTTGATTCCATGAAATAATCTGAAACATGACACTAAGCCTGAAGCATGAAAACAAGCCTGCATATTTGGTTAAAGCAAACTCTTAAGGCAGGTGTTAACAGATTCCAAAATAATGTGACGGAACGCAGATTTTTAAAAATATAAATTATCAACGTACCGGCTAACAGCATTTCCAAAAATGGAGCGAATGTTGTCCACGGTTGTGGCATTGGGCAGTGTCCTGACGTCGGCTACCGTCTCACCTTGCTGATAAACAGAAGATCCAACTTACTGTCTCACAGGGCTGACTGAAACACCATAACCTCGTCTCCACGGGCAACTATAAAAAAATCCTTTCTTCTTTCACAATACATAACCATCCCCTATAAATCAAGAACTTACTTTTTTAACCGAGAAACTAATGCCTGAATTGTGTACTGAATACCTGGCAGAGAAAAAAACAAAACAGTAAAAAAAGAGTGGCCAAATGCAGAGTACATGCCCCCTTTCAGTTAAACAAATTGGTGGAGTTAAGTAATCTAAACAAAGATATATACAAACAAAAATATCTTTAAATGTCATATTTTACCCACAGGAAAATAAGCCAAAACAAAAAACTTTGCTTCTATACGTTGCTGACTAGACTCAAGGATATTTCAATACAATCTCCTCCTTGCCTACAGTTTTATTTTCACAAACTCAAAAGATCTGGGTTGCCTCAAAGACATCTTGAGAATGTAGCCTGAACACCCCCTGCACTCTGTTGTTCTGTCTCAGAGTCCCCAACACACGCCCTCCCCACCCGCTTCTTCTCCCCTGAGGTCCTGTCCTAGTATCTCCCAGCCTTTTCTCGGTTGGCTATCATTTACTACTCCTCCCACCATGGGCCCCAGGACCTGGAGGATTGTGTCTAGCCAAACGCACTTATTCAGTAACAATTAGTTCACTTATCACACCTAGAACTAAAACAGCCAACCAGAACTCCTCTATTTCCAGGAGCTAATTGATATTGTGATACTGATTCATACGATTCCAGGGGAAAAAAAGCAAAAAAACTTGATGTGTCTGTTCCACTTTAATAGAGGTAAATGTTTTACTGATTTTAATTTTTGTAGCAATACTGAGAAATAGTTAACACACCTCTGTTACAATTCAAGGACAAGCAGGCTCAGAGAGCCATGCTGGGGCCACTGTACTAGCGGGTTAAGTCAATCCTGGACATAACGTTGTTTTCACCTGCCCTGAGTCCCTTCTCACTCTGTTAACAGGCCCTAGTCTTCCTTTGGGACACTACCTCTTCCCCATTTCACTTGATATATCCTTAGACTGCCAGTCAAGAAATCTTCTCCCCACAAATGTGGGCACACGATGGGGGGACCCAGGCTATGCCAATAAGATGCACTCTCCCAGGAGACAGGCTCTTGAGCAGAGTCAGGAAAGGAATGAAAACAGTTGGAGCAGGGCCACTATATTAAATCTCTGAAGCCACCCTGCTTCTTGTTCTCCCCAAGGAGCAGCCGTCCACACACTTCTTTCCACTTGCTGAGTCACTCCTCGCCTTTCAATAAACGTCTTTTGGGCTCAAGTTAATACAGTCAGTTTGTTTTGCCTGCCACCAAAGGACCCTCACTGATACAGAGACCAACTCCTGCTCTCTCCTGGGGACATGAAAGACAACCCAGAATTGGTGACTAAACCTTGACCAGAAACAATCTGTAGGCTAGTACTGCTGCTTACCATCTAGCTCAGCAACTGTTCTCAATTTCTAAGCAGCAGAACACATTCCTTTGGTGAGAGAGTGGTTCAGAGACCCCCGCCCAGATTTTGGATTGTACCTGCTGACAACTTCCAGAATTTTCCCATACTCTTCACTTGGATTTTTTAAAGCTTTCCTCCTCGTGGATATGTTGTAGAAAAGGTCCTCTACCTGAATAGAAGATTGATTTTTCTTGTAAACTCACAGAAATAGATGGAAATAAAGCTGGGTCTTAAGGCAGAGAATCCAACTACATTTATCACCAGCACAGTTCTAAACATTAGGAGAGGCGGCAAGAGATGGGGCAGTCTTAACAAAAGAAAGAAGGGATATTTCACCTGCCTCCCGCTTTACTCACTGATTTCTCAGATAGGTACTGGGGGCTACCTCCATGTCAGGCTCTTTGCCTTGTGCTGGGAATAAGAAGACAAATGAAGCACAGTACTGCCCAGAATAGCACAAGATTTAGTGGGGCAAACATAAACTTATAAACAATTACAATACCACATGGCATTCAAACCTATTTTGCAAACTAAGAATAATTATCAGATCTTTTAGGGGTTATTGGAAATTACACTGTGGTCCCAGGTATAGGATTCCCCCTTAACACGCACTATGAAGTACACGTTCATTTCGGCCCCCACCCCCCACTCCACCTGCCTCATCAAGCCCAGGGCTTGGAACCTTCGAGGAGATGTGCTCTGGCTGGGGCTGCGGGTGGTAGGGTGGGATGTGTAACATGACAGTGGGGTGCTTTATGGGATCTCAGAACGGGAAGAGACCAAATGTGGCACCACAGAAATAAGGCAGTGTAACACTTTCTCCTAATTAATGATACAATCTGTTACTCAGAGCCCTTTGAGTGAGTGGCAGATATTCTTCGTTACATCCTTCCTTGATAGGTGAGCAAAGTGACGTTAAGGGACATTAAACGACTTGCCTCTGGACACACAACCACTGACTGGCAAGGCTAAGACTCTGACTCCTCAACTGGAGCCAAGCTTAAGGTTCTTTCAATGCCAGCTACCCTGCCACAGATTTCTGTGGTCTCAACAGAAGAAACTCCCAGCCTCTTAAAAAAAAAAAAAGGAGGCGGTGGGCAGGCTGCCATGCCACAAAAGTCAATAATCATTTCTCTTTCTTAGAGTGTGGTATCTTGGGGCTCCCATTAACTAGTAAATATTCATTTTTTTTAATCCTGTGAGAACTCAAAGACAATTTTGTTTTTTACTTCAATATTTATATAAAGCTCTCTTTCAAAACTTTCCCCTCCCGTGTACCATTCTTACCGTGATCTGGGTCCCTTGATTGCCTGCACATGGTTTAGGTGGAGCTTTCAGCTTTCCATCTGAGTAATGTGCTCTATCAGAAAATATAAGAGATTACTGAGAGCTAACAAAAAAAAGAACAGACACTTACCCAAAGAGTAAAAAGGTAAATTACACAACAATAGATTAAAATATAGCCATGTTATAAATTGTCTTAGTTACCCGTTTCCTCTCTTTTTCCACTTCCATAACCATTCTAATTTGATACCAAAGGAGGGGGGAAAAATCCATTTCTTGGTTTGTTTGTTTTTTTTGGCAAATATTGCTTTTTAGTTCCTCAGTTCTGGGCTACAAACAATAGTTTTGCCATTGCCTAAGATGACTGTAAAATTTTTTTCAATGATTCTGCAATCATTTATTTGAGGGGCTACCATGTTATCAGGCCTGTAAACGCCCTGTAATAAAGGCAGGCCTTTGGAGGTTCTTGATTTAGTGAGGGGACAGACTTTTCCCTTAAGTGTAGAACAAGGTGCTAAGTGATCCAGAGTAGGAAAACATTTAGCCTGGGGTGGGAGTGGGGGAAGTGTCACAGAAGAGTTGACAATTCACCTGGACTCTGAAGCAGTATAATCTCAGGTGGAGAGAACAGGGAAGACCATCCAGGAGGGGGAAAACATAAACAAAAGCAAAGAAGCTTTAGAATATGCAGCAGCTGAGGATGTGTGGAGGGGAGAGGCTGGAAAGATGGACTGAGTGCATTGGGACGATGCTAGTTGCTATGACAATGACTCGATTTCATCCTGCCACAGAAGAAGAACTACTAGAGGTCCCAAGCAGGGGCATAACACCCCAGAGGCAAAGAAATGGAACCTGTGTCCCAGACTATTTCAGAAGACATTCACTCACAAGTGGCTCCCCAGTTTGTCAGAAGGGATTCTAATCATATCAGCCCAGCTAGGTCCTAGGGCTGTTACAATTTGCATCGAGTAAACCCGCTCTAGCACCAGTGCGGCAGACTCTGAAATGTTCCATCTTCCATTACTGCACACACTCAACTGTTAAAGAGGGCTGAGAAACAGGCAGAACTGCCCTTTATTGAAGCTATTTTCTATATAAACTAACAATCTGTATGATAAAAAAAAAAATTCTGTTTTTTGGCGTGAATTAGACACTCAATACCCATCTTTCACTAGGGAATAGCCAGTGCTTATGAAAACAAAGGTGTGATTTTGATTCCCTGAATCCCCTTTCTGTTCTGTTCCAAGGTCATTCAACAGCCTCTGAAAACTGTGCCAACATAAAAGACAGCCAGTGGCCACCTGTGGGAAGGTGCGGCGGGGGGCTCAGAGCGGCTAAGGAAACAGGATCCTTCAGCACCCCAGCCATGGCCCCATAATCAAGCCAAAGGGACATCCTGCCAAAGGGCAAAGGGGCAGAATGACATCACAGCTCCCATGGACTCAGAATTCCTCTGTGTAACAGACACCTTGCTAGGCACTTGTAATCTGTTACATCATAGCTTTCACGAGTCCATAAAGTAAGATTATTACCTATGATGATCCCTGTGGATTATCAACTAAGCCAAAGGCAGGAAAGAAAAGTTACCCAAGATCTAGGCCAAAAAAGATAACACTGGTGTTCAGATAGGATTACTTTGAGATGCAGGCAAAAAGCACATTTCAGGATGAATATATACACATAGCAGAGGACAGCACTATACCTGTATGCACACTTCCCGTCAGCTGTTTTGGTTGTAATGCTGACGTGAGCCACATGGCTTATGCTGGCCAAAGCCTAAGGAAAAAAAGGAAATGGAATGAAAGAAAAACCCACTGCTGGGTCACCCCATCTCATCATTAATGGAGAAGTTATCTCAATTGCCTCTTCTGTTTTGTATTAACAAATGGCAACAATGAGCACTCTGCTCACTCGCTTTGATGACGCTTTTTTTTTTTTTAAAAAAAGAAAGCTATTGAGTTGAATCTGTAGCATAATTACTAGAACAAGGGAAAAATATATATATAAAAGTCCAAAAGGAAACACACCCAATTTTTTTTTTTTTTTTGGCCACACCGCACAGCTAGTAGGATCTTAGTTCCCCAACCAGGGATTGAACCTGGGCCCTCGGCAGTGAGAGCACTGAGTCCTAACCACTGGACTACCAGGGAATTCCCCACCCCCAAGCATTAACGTTAACCTTAATAGCAACTGTGTTCAGGTGTAGAGTTATAGGTGTATTTAATAGTCTCAATGATTTGTCTTCTAACAAGTTTAAAGCCTGTCTTCAGAAATGGATAATGGAAACACTGCAAATAGTGCTGTATACTATTATTCAAAACTGTTTTCTATAAGCAATTTTATGTTTAGAAATATAAATTTAGGGACTTCCCTGGTGGCGTGGTGGTTAAGAATCTGCCTGCCAGTGCAGGGGACATGGTTTCGAGCCCTGGTCCGGCAGGATTCCACATGCCGCCAAGCAACTAAACCCGTGCGCCACAACTACTGAGCCCTCCTACCACAACTACTGAAGCCCGCACGCCTGGACCCCGTGCTCTGCAACAAGAGAAGCCCCCGCAACGGGAAGCCCAAGCACCGCAACGAAGAGCAGCCTCCGCTTGCTGCAACTAGAGAAAGCCTGCGCGCAGCAACGAGGACCCAACATAGCCAAAAATAAATAAAGTTAAAAAATATATATATATATAAATTTAAAATTATGCAGGGACTTCCCTGGTGGTCCAGTGGTTAAGACTCCGTGCTCCCAATGCAAGGGGCCCGGGTTCGACCCCTGGTCAGGGAACTAGATTCCACATGCTGCAACTGAGATCTCACACCGGGCAACGAAGATCCCACATGCTGCAACTAATACCCAGCCCAGCCAAATAAATAAATAAATATTTTTTAATTATGCAATTAAGACTAAACAAATTAAAAGAAAAAAAAAGACCATTTTTTCCCCTTAAAATCAGGATTGGTTTGCTAGCCCTTTGGAATCTGTATCTCCTTTCCCAAGGACACCATAGCATAAAAAAATGCAACCCAGGCACTGTGATGGGGTCTGTGTGACAGCATCTCAGGAGACAGTGAATACAGCTGTGGCAGACTCAGTTCATTAACAAGGACCATGGCTCAGGCTCAGAGATTACCAGGTCCTAGCTGGATTTCCCTGGTGTATGTAATTGAGCTAATTTTCATCATTAAAAATGTAAATGATTTTGCAACCTGTGGTAAGGAAGGACATTAAATACATCCAAAACTACAATGCTACCCAACACCAGGAAAAGAAAGGGCCACTGGCAGATGGTCCTGCTGCTTCAGGGGCCTTTGTACCGGCACTGGAGCAAGAGGACAGGAACACAGACTCTGGGGTCAAACTGCCAGGGCTCAATTCCCCATTCTGCCACTTCCTAGCTGTGTGCCCTGGTCATGTTTCTTAAAGTCTGTCAGTTTCCTCGTATGTATGTAAAACATGGTAATAATAATAATAGAACCTACTCTACAGAGTTGTTAAGAGTGAAAGGGTTAATACACACAAAGGGCTGAGAACCATGGATGGAACACAGCAATCCCTCAATAAATCTTCCCTATTTAATTACAACCCCAAAGATACCCTACAGCTGGGCTAAGGCTCCAGGAGGCCATGCGCTTAGGAACTGACTCAGGAAGTTGCAAAGCCAGAATGAAACTGCTTTGCTAGGGTTGACCTGAGGCCTACTTAAAGTCAGGGGGGCCTCAGGGTACACAGTCTGATGTTGCCCCTACCTGGAACAACCTGGGGCTCACTGTGAGCCAGAGGGTGCTTGAGACTACCCGGATTTGATCTAAATTGCAGTGACTGGGTCACAGCTGCCTTTTAATTTAAAAAAATCAAATAGGGAATTCCCTGGTGGTCCAGTGGTTAGGACTCAGACACTTTCACTGCTGGGGCCCAGCTTTGATCCTAGTTGGGGAACTAAGATCCCGCAGGGCGCTCAGAGAGGCCAAAAAATAAAAGAGAATAAAATAAACAGATAAGTCAAATAAAAGTAAACTACATTCACATGATAAAAAATCCAAAAACTACAGAAAGGCCTAAAACGAAAAGTAATTGACCCCATTCCCCTCCCCGACCCTGGCTCTCATTTCCCCCAAATAACTACTCCAAACAGTTTCTCTGGTACCTCAGAACCTGTGGAAAGGAATACAGCCCTGCCAACACCCGGATTTTAGCACAGTGAGACCCAGTGACACCTATTTCCCCTAACCTCCAGAACTGTAAGATTACAAATTTGTGTTGCTTTAAACCACGAAGGTTGTGGTCATTTTGGGGGGCAGCAATAAGAAACTAATACAAACTACTTGAAAAGGATACATATTTTTACTCACAAATGTTATTTCTATAAATTTATCCTAAGGAAATAACTGAACAAAACACATTGTATGTACATGAATATTCACCAGAGCATTAAACACGAAAAAAATGGCAAAGAGCATAAATGTTCAACAGGAAATTATATAAATAGACTGCAGTATGTACAAGTAATAGAACAGGGACTTCCCTGGTGGCGCAGTGGTTAAGAATCCGCCTGCCAATGCAGGGGACACGGGTTCGATCCCTGGTCCGAGAAGATCCCACATGCCGTGGAGCAACTAAGCCCGTGCACCACAACTACTGAGTCTGTGCTCTAGAGCCTGTGAGCCACAACTACTGAGCCCACGTGCCACAACTACTGAGGCCCATGCGTCTACAGCCCATGCTCCACAACAAGAGAAGCCACTGCAATGAGAAGCCTGTGCACTGCAACAAAGAGCAGCCCCCGCTCGCCACAACAGACCCAATGCAGCCAAAAAGAAATAAGTTTATAAAAAAAAAGAACAGTATGTAGCCATTACAATTTATGTTGCCCTACATATATTGAATAATATATTGAATAATATCTTTATATCCAGAGTATTGTCATAAAAATATAAGATACTATTTTTATCCATTTTCTATTTAATATATCCCTATGATACATCATATAATTTCATTCACAGCTATTTCAGAATATAACTTAAAAGGACTCAAAAAAAAAAACCGATGAAACTATTTTTATACCAAGAAAATTAACAGTAATTTCTCCTTAATACCATCAAATAACCAATCTGTGTTGAAATATCTGTCTCAAAAGAGATTTTAGTTTGTGCAAATCAGGATCCAAGTAAGATCAATACATTGGAGCTGGTTCACATGCCTCTTAAATCCCTTCTAATCTATGCTTCTTCCTCCTCTCTTTACCTTTTTTCCCCCATACAGTTCACTTTACAGGAAACAAGTCTTTTATCATGTGATTTCCAGTCTCAGTACCATTTACCATGCTCCCTTGCTCCTTGTATTTTTCTGTATATGGGTACTTGGATCTAAGTATTGGTAAGATTCACATTTGATTTTGGACAAGAAACCTTGGTAGATGGTGCTATCTTCTTCCATCAAGAGACCTGGGGGGTCTCTGTAATACAGTTTATGGTGTATTAAGTATTTACGGATAGGGAGGGTGGGAGGGAGGGAGATGCAAGAGGGACAAGATATGGGGATAAATGTGTATGTATAGCTGATTCACTTTGTTATAAAGCAGAAACTAACACACCATTGTAAGGCAATTATACTCCAATAAAGATGTTTAAAAAATTAATTAATTAAATAAAATAAAATAATTAATTATTTTTAAAAAGTATTTATGAACAATTCTCAGTTTTGGAAAATTGAATCTAAGTTTGTTTAGATTTGCATGTATTTAACAAGTAAAAAGTATCATGTCTTATTGACCTGCTGAGAAACATATGCTGACAAATGGCAGAAATAGCATCACAGGAGGATGTTTTACACATTTCTTCAATCCTCAGCTTACCTCACCCCGAAAGCCATAGGTAGAAATATGAGCTAAATCCTCAAAGGACTGCAGTTTACTTGTGGTGAACCTCTCACACACAATCTCCAGATCTTCTTTCTAGAAGGTGCAAAAAAATCAGTGAATAATTATGTTACTCATTTTTCCAAATCTTTTTTAATTTCCCTTTTCTTGATTGAATCCAGGAAGACATTCCTCTTGGGAGAAGAGTTCTAAATCAGCAGGAGCCTCCTCTCTGGACATCCAGAACTCCACTCAGTCCTGCTGCTCCTTCTTCCTCTCTCGCCTCATTCCTCAGCCTCATTTGCTGCTTCTGTCTCATCTCCCCTGAGAGTAGATAATTCACAGTTCCATCCCTGGACCTCTGCTCTGTCTACACTCAATGTCTTGATGATCTCACCCAGGCTCACAGATTTTACAAAAATCATTACTGTATTAGAAAACTTCTTTATTAAAAATCTATAGGTACATTTAATTGTAGTAAAATATACATGACAAGATTTACCATTTTAACCCTCTTTAAGTGTACAGTTCTGTGGCATGAAGTACATTCACATTGTTGTGCAACCATCACCAATATCCATGTCCAGAACTCTTTCATCTCCACAAACAAACTGTGCCCATTAAACAAAAGCTCTCAGGACTTCCCTGGTGGTCCAGTGGTTAGGGCTTCATGCTTCCATTGCAGGGGGCAAGTGTTCAATCCCTGGTCGGGGAACTAAGATGATCCCGCAGGCCATGTGGCGCAGGCCCCCAACCCCCTGGAAACCACCATTCTACTTTCTGATTCTATGCATTTAGCTACCCTAGGTACCTCATACAAGTGGAATCATATAGTACTTGTCCTTTTGTGGCTGGCTAATTTCACTTAGCATACTGTCTTCAAGGTTCATCCACGTAGTAGCACTTGTCAAAATCTCACTCCTTTGTAAGGCTGAATAACATTCCATTGTATGTATCTATCACATTTTGTTTATCCATTCATCTGTTGATACTTGGGTTGCCTCCACCTTTTGGTTATCATGAATATGTTGCTATGAACATGAGTGTGCAAATCTCTTCAAGGCCCTGCTTTCAACTCTTTTGGGTATATACCCAGAAGTGGAATTGCTGGATCATACGGCAATTGTTTAATTGTTTTGAGGAACCACCACACCATTTTCCACAATGGCTGTACTATTTTATATTCCCACCAGCAACATACAAGAGTTCCAATTTCTCAGCATCCTTGTCAATATTTTTAATTTTTATTGTAGTTGAAATATTTGGTTTTTATTAATTACTTAATTAATTAACAGCCACCCTAGTGAATGTCAAGTGGTATCTCACTGCAATTTTTATTTGTAGTTCCCTAGTTACCAGTCATGTTGAGCTTCTCTTTATGTGAGTCTCATGGCTTTTAATACCATCAAAATGGAATACACCAAATTTTTATCTCCAGACTCACACATGTATCTAACTAACAGGCATCTTAAGTTCAACATGCCCCCAAATGAATTTCTGATCTTCCCCCAAACCTGCTTGTTCCATAGCCTTCTCATCAGTAAATGGCAACTCTTTTTTTTCTATTTGCACAGGCCAAAACCTTGAAGTCATTCTTGACTCCTCTTTTTCTTACTCCCTGTACAAGCAAATTCTGAGAGCTTTGGTCTCCATCATCAACCCAGAATCTCACTGCTTCTTACATCTCTGCCACAACCAAACCGGTCCTGTCCGGTCCTTCTATCCTGTCCTGCTACAGTCTATTTTCTGCATTGCAGACAAAAGAGTTCTTATAAAACTTGCCAAAGCATGTCACCTCTTTGCTCAAAACCCTCTAAAGAGTATCCCACCTCATCCAGAGTAAAAGCCAAATATTTTACAACATCCTACAAGGTCCTACATGCTCAGCCTGGTTATCCTTCAGACCTCATTTCCTTTTAGGCTTCCACTCCCTCCACCACCCATTCTAGACATACCAACCCCCTTGCTAGTCCTTAAGCGTGTCATGCAAGCTTCCATTTCGTGGTTTTTGTGTGTATTGTTCTCTTTGCTCAGGACACTCAACCTTTAAACTTTCATGACTCGCTCCTTGACCTCCTTATTCTCCTGAACAGTACCCAGCATGGAGTAGGTACTCAATAAATATTTATTTTTCAAACAATCCCATCCATAAAAGCCTAAAGTTTCCAGAACAGGGAGAAGTCCCACCACTTCCCGCAGATGTAACACACGAAGCACACAAACATCCTGCCACTCTGAGGTTTTCCTTACCCTGATCCCGGTGCCATTGTCTTGGATCTGAATCAACTTCAGGCCTCCCTCTTTAATAACCACTTGAATACTTGTGGATTTTGCATCTAAACTGGCAAATCAAACAAAAAAATAATAATTTATTAGTCTGCAACTACTCTAATGCACATATTTTCATACGAGTCAGGGGATAAGAACAAATTCCAGACAAATATAAGACTCAGTGTGTTTTCCTTTGTCTCACAGGCTCTGTGACTACATTGTTATCAGTTTACATGCTGTGTGAGAGAGAGGGAAGGAAGAGAGGGACGGAGTGGGGAACCATCATTTCCAATAGGACATTCAGCAATTTTTCTGTTCCTCTAGGAAAAAAAGAAAGGGAAGTTGGAAGTGGGACCTTTTAGTACATGCCTCTTTCTTACCTACTTTTCAACTAATTCTACCATCTGTTACTCAAACTTTATTCAGCCTCACGTTCCTAAATGACCCTTATAAAATGTCATTAAAAAAATTCTAAATGTTTTTCTCTACTATTTTCTTTATGCAAATATATTTATGTTGGGAGAAAGAAAAAATGGCAGTGCAGAAAGCTCTTTAAGAAGTCAATACATCTTTTTATTCCTTCAAAGAGTAACCTACAAGCATAGAGCACCTACAGAGCTAGAGAAAATAAATCCAGACTGAGGCTGCATGAGAAAGAAAAGTTTCCTCCTCCTCACACAGAAAATTCTTTATTCAGAAATAAGATATTAAGTTACTTAAATATTAAAGATCTTTCTCAGGAGCCCGTGAATTGAAGTTGTACTTAGCCGTCTTGACTTACGTATTAAAAAGAGCATAACTGGACTCCATACAAAATCTCTGCTTAGAGAATTCTAATCCACTGATCTAATATGTGTAGTGTTGCTGTAGTCTTCTGGCACAGTACAGTAACAGGCCTAAATCATTCTGTCAGTTAATTCTAACACCGCAGAAACAAAAGCCAGCCTTTGTGAATTTGAAGTCAAAAGGAGAAACCATCCCCAGTCTCCCTGCTCCTTCTTTTGTCTACCTTCTAATTCTCTTCCTTTCTCTCACTGGTCCTTTCAGACCCACTGTTCTTTCAGTCCCATTACCCACGATGGTTGTTTGTGTTTTCACAACAATCCCTTTACAAACCTACCAATCTTCGCTGGGCCATTTTTTTCCTTTTAACGTATAGATTTTATTAACATCAATGCATTTGAACACAAAGGATCTGACATAACGTTTAGGTACACTATGAGCCTCTGTCCTTTTTAAAGTTTACAGTTTACACCCAACTTTCTTTCCACGTTTTTAATCTCCTCCTTCCACAAGGTTTGTGTGACAGTTCTAAACTTCAGAATCCATAAAATCAGATATCTTCAAAGTGACCCCGCAAAAAGTAAAGGGCAGGAAAATCCTAAGTGGGGTCAATCACTTGGCAATAGGGAAATCACAAGTTAAACCCCAAGTCCACCGAACTCTCCTAAAATCTCAGCAATTTATTTAGAATAAAACTCAAAATGAATCGTACTTCTGAATGTAGATGGATGACTTCCGGAATAAGCAAGAAACTGGTAACACATAGTAACCTCTGAAGGATGAAGGAAGTTTTTTTCCTTTTAAATTATAAAATTTTTATACATTTAAAAATTTGCACCTTCCGCATATATAATTTTTAAAGGACTTCTCTTAGTGACAACATGAAAATATTGTGTAACCCTCTCCTTGCCCCGCAACAACCCTAAAGTCTCGCGAGGACGCTCGAGGACCCGTGAGGGGCGAAGGCGAGACCCCCGGCCTCCGCCGCCGCGGCCCTGCGCCGCACACGCCTTGGCTCCGGGCAGGGAGGCGTGTCCGCCCTATCCTGAGCATCGGCCCGTTAAGTCTTAGCCTCTAAGGAAGCCTTGACTCCCTTCGTACCAGTTCTCTATCATCTCCTTGATGGCATTAGCCGGGCGCTGGATAACTTCCCCTGCCGCGATGCGGTTTACCACTGTCTCGTCCAGCCGCCGGATAACCCCCGCTACCAGCGACATTTTGGCGCCAGAGGATCCCGAGTCACGGAGAGAAGCTAACTGCAAGTGCCTTCAGCCAATCCCCTTAGAGCTTCGTGCCCACATCTTTCCATCAACTCTGCTGACGCCGTCCTGCCCCACCCTCTAGCGGCAGCGCCGCTTCCGGGACAGTGAGCTATTGATTGGGCAGCGTGAATGCCAGTCAAGCTCGTGAGTTCCGGTTCTCTTAGTCCCGCCCTAAAGCGGCTTCAGTCCACTTTGCAGCTATAAGGATGTGCGCCTGCGCACTAAAAACCGCTGTCCACTCTTCCTATTGGCTCGTGTCTGGGGCTGAGGAATACGAAATCTCCAGCCAATAGGAACAGAGGTGTCGGAGCCGCAGGTTGGTGTCCCCAGCTGGGGTGATCTGGCGCAGAGTGGAGGAGGCGCTTGCGGCTCGCTCCTGCTCCTCCCCTCTCCTTGCGGCCTCCCGGAGGTCTGCCCAGCTCCTGTGGCCTCCCGTGAAATGTGGATGACGCCCAAGAGGAGCAAAATGGAAATCGACGAGTCTCGGGGGTTCCGGGCCGAGTGGACACAGCGGTACCTAGTGGTGGAGGCTCCGGAGGGCGAGGGCGCCCTGTGCCTGGTGTGTCGCCGCCTGGTCGTAGCCACCGGCGAACCCGACGTCAGGCACCACTACGAGGCCGAGCACGACTATTACGAGCGGTATGTGGCGGAGGGCGAGCGCGCGGCCCTGGTGGAGCGTCTGCGTCAGGGCGACTTGCCCGAGGCCGCCCCGCTCACTCCGGAGGAGAGAGCTGCTCGTGCAGGTCTCGGGCTCGCCCGCCTCTTGGCCTTGAAGGGTTGCGGCTGGGGCGAGGGGGACTTTGTGCACCGGTGCATGGAGGTGATGCTGAGAGATGTGCTGCCCGATCACGTAAGCGTTCTGGATGGCATTGATTTATCTCCGGAGATCACGCGGCAGAGGGTCCTGGACATTAACCAAAATCTACGCAGTCAGCTTTTTAACCGAGCCAAGGACTTTAAAGCCTATTCCCTTGCCTTGGATGACCAGGCGTTTGTGGCCTATGAGAACTACCTCCTGGTCTTTGTCCGCGGCGTAGGCCACGATTTGGAGGTGCAAGAAGAGCTTCTGACCATAATCAACCTGACTCATCACTTCAGTGTTGGTGCCCTCATGGCGGCAATCCTTGAGGCCCTACAGACGGCAGGGCTTAGCCTGCAGCGGATGGTTGGACTGACCACGACCCACACTCTGAGGATGATTGGTGAGAACTCAGGACTGGTGTCATACATGAGAGAAAAGGCTGTAAGCCCCAACTGTTGGAATGTGATCCATTATTCAGGATTTCTTCACTTGGAACTGTTGAGCTCCTACGATGTAGATGTTAATCAAATCGTAAATGCCATATCTGAATGGATAGTTTTGATTAAGACCAGAGGCGTTAGGCGGCCGGAATTTCAGGCTTTACTAACTGAATCTGAATCAGAGCACGGTGAAAGGGTTAATGGACGCTGTCTGAACAATTGGCTTAGAAAAGGGAAGACTTTAAAACTAATATTTTCCTTAAGAAAAGAGATAAAAACATTCTTGGTTTCGATAGGGGCAACAACGGTCCATTTCACAGACAACGAATGGCTTTGTGACTTTGGCTTCTTGGTGGATATTATGGACCACCTTCGAGAACTCAGCGAACTATTGAGAGTGAGTAAAGTCTTTGCTGCTGCTGCCTTTGACCATATTTGTGCCTTTGAAGTGAAGCTGAATTTACTTCAGAGACATATTGAAGAAAAAAATCTAACACACTTTGCCGCCTTGAGCCAAGTTGTTGATGAGCTTAAAGGGCATCTTCAAGAAGACGAAAAAATACTCGATCCTGATAGGTATCGAGTGGTGATCTGTCGCCTACAAAAAGAGTTTGAGAGACATTTCAAGGACCTCAAGTTCATTAAAAAGGACTTAGAACTTTTTGCAAATCCATTTAGCTTTAAACCTGAATATGCACCTATTTCAGTAAGGGTGGAGCTAACAAAACTTCAGGCAAATACTAACCTTTGGAACGAATACAGAACCAAAGACTTAGGGCAGTTCTATGCCGGATTGTCTGCTGAATCTTACCCGATTATCAAAGGGGTTGCCTGTAAGGTGGCATCCTTGTTTGATAGTAGCAAAATCTGTGAAAAGGCTTTTTCATATTTGACTCGAAACCAACACACTTTGAGCCAGCCCTTGACAGACGAACACCTCCATGCCCTGTTTCGGATTGCCACCACTGAAATAGAGCCACATTGGGATGATCTTGTGAGACGAAGAAATGAATCAAATCCATAAACCTTTGAAGTGCAATATTGAAACACTCAACAAGAATCCAATTCTAAAAGCAAACATCTGTTTGATTTTCAAGTTTACTAATTTGGATTGTGGGAAAACACCACATTATTCATCCAAATTGATCACAATTCAAATTCTTCAGACATATTTTTTTTTCCATCTCAAGAGGCAGCATGGGACTGAAACAAACATGCAGACACCTTTTTTTAAAACTTAATTTGATGGCAAAGTCATTATCTTTTGCTTTTATGATACAACTGTTTTTAAAGACATTTAGTACTAATAATGTGAGTTGAATTAGAAGTCTGTTTTTAAGGTGTTTCGAAGAAACTTTAGCTCTTATTTTAACAAAGTGTTAAAATTCTGATGCATATAGTCTGAAATTATCAACTGCTTAAATATATGTTTGAGCCAATTTGCAGAAACTCACATAGCAAGTGCAGAAGTTTCTGAAAAGGAGGAACATACATACAGTGGAGGTATTTTGTCAAACTGTCAGAATGTTTGAGACTATTTTTTTTAGACATATTTCTGAGTCTGAAGTAAATATTGACATATTTCCTCCCTCTCACCTCCCTCCCACCCGCCCTAGCGATAATGATATTACTAATACAGAAAATAAGCACGTAAAATTTTAGTCAGAGGAGCAAGAATTTTTTTTTAATTGCTAGTTGAGGAGGCTTCCTGCAGTCTGGAGATCAGACTAACCAATTTTTGGAGGTTTCCCCTGAATTTTTCACAATTGGGTGCTGTTTTATGAGCTTGCCTACTAAAGGACTACGGTAAGTATAGACTCTTAGGGGTTGCCCGCTAGTAATTCTTTTTTCTACTCTAGACAGTTTGGCCCTGTCAAAAAAGGATGAGGAAAACAAGATGTTTGCATCCCAGGATCAGGAGGTGTGAGATATTTTAGCTAATTTGTCCTATCTGCATGAGTGTTGCAGCTTTATAAAGAAATCCTGCTTAGAGGAAACCCTTTATTTTAAAGTGATATAATATCAAATGTTGTTTGTTGCTGGAAATGGATTTATTATAAATTTGACACTATCCCACACATTGTGTATTTAAGACAGTGCACAAGTGGAAATATTTAACTCTCAAGAAGCAGCTTTATTTACAGATTGTAGTACTTCCGTATTTCTAAGTGAGACATCTGCTTTGTGCTAAAACAGTAATTTTCAAACTTATGTTAACCATGAAAAGGAAATCTTACAGTAAAGCCAAATATGTGAAATGATTTAAGAAGAGGACCCAACTTAGAGATCCTCTCAAGTACAATTTGAAAACTTGTGTTCAAGTCCTGTCTTAACTATTGTAATGCATTTTTCTGTGGCCACTAATTCAGCAAATTCAAGGAACCAGAATACAAACAAGAATTTAGAAGGAACTGAAGCCTGAGCTATCAAAATAGATGCCATAAAGAGCCCAAGAACCAAAATTCTGCCAGTGGTTCTCAACCAGAGACAGTATGCCCTCTTTCCAGAGGATGTTGGGAGACATAAAGGGGACTGTTTTAATTGTCACACTTATTGAGGGAAGTTCTGCTGGCATGTCAGCATGAACGACACCCCGTCCCCCACAGTGCATAGGACAGCACAGCACAATAAAGACTTATTCCTCCCAAAGTGCCAGTAGACCCCCTGTGTAGATTCTCTTATATTTCGAGGGACAGGGCAAATTACCGGTAGAAGCAGAATTAGAAGGGCAAGTTGGGAAGACTGATAATACTTGATAAGGGACACTAATTCCAACATTCCAAGTTTGGCTGGTAAGATGCAATCAAGGCCTTGCTAGGTTCTGGTAGCTCACAATAGCATTTATAAATCAGTAATTGGTATTGAACCAGATTAAAGGGCTCTGTTCTATTATACATAATTGGTTTAGGACAGAAAAGAACGTGTAATGTATTACTAAGATACTTAGCAAGAAGGGTCAAGTTAAGATTTGGGTTAACAGGAAGTAAACTTAAATATCTGGAAAAACAACATAGTGAAAAACCAAACAACAGCAACAAAAATCTACCGGTAATTTCCCAGTAGTTTGGAGTATTCTCTTTCATGCAGGTGCTTTATCGAAAGGATAATTGGAAGACCTGAAAGCTGTTTCTGCTTTCTAACCCCAGTTCCTTAAATATTGAACTCTTGTACATTTTGTGAAGTTCCACTATATATTTTGCTTAAGGTAATAATAAGATTAGTTATATAGTCAGTGAATGTGGGGGAGGCATAAGCTAAGAATTTTAAATTCACCCTGAACAATAGAGAATTGCCATAAACTAGTCTTTGTAAAAAAAAAAAAAAGTGTGTATTTTACTGTTTTCTGTACTAAGTAATTCTGTAACTGCATGGCAGTCTTTAAAAATTTCTTTTTATAAAATAGTTGTTAACTAGTCCTGTTGTATCAGTGAATATAGTTAAAATAAGTACTATTTTTTAAAAACTCTGTGTCCCCATATCTCCCATTCCTACTGGTTTTCTTAAAAGATTTGTCTGTGTTTCCACTGTCCCGTATTGCTGCTGAGACTGCTCTACCAAGATTACTAAGTCCTTGTCAATATTCCTACCCTCTTTACACCACTGGCCACCCTTCATTAAATACTTGTTTAGTTTGGCTTCAGGGAGATACCATCTCCAAGTATGCTTCCTCAGTGTTCTTTGCAGGCACCTCTTTCCCTTAAACATCTGTGTCCTTGGGATTTTTTAATTTGGTTGTAAGCTGTCTTATTCTACATCATCTCCGTAGCTGATCTCTTTTTTCTTTCATGGCTTCACTTACCAACTTTATGCAAATGACTCCCAAATTCATATCTCCTTTCTAGACCTTTCCTTATTCCTATATCGAATTGCTAACTTAAGTCCACTTTGCTGTCTCATAGGCACCACAACATGTCCTTGACCTTGCCCCCCAAACCTGCTCCTCCTTTCCTGATCCCTCTCTCAGTAAATGGCACCACCACTGCCAACCATTCAGTTGCCTTGACCCAAGCCCCAAACCCAGTTAGCCATGACTTTTCCCTCTTCATCCATCACATCCACTCACACCTTTCTGTTAAGCCTGTTGCCTAAACTTTCCTTGATTCTACAATGCTACTATCCTGATCAAGGCTATCAACCTACCTATATTATAGCACTGGCCTTCTCAGGCTCCAGTTCTCTGGTTGTGATCCCTTTCACAGTGCAGCCAGATTTTTCCAAAAGACGTATCTGGTCATATCACTCCTCTGCTTTCACCACTGCTCTTAGGGTACGGCTGTTCAAGTTTCAGTTTATATGCCACTTCCTCTAGGAAGCCTTCATCAATACCCTCTAGACTAGGTGCCCCTACTGTGCACTCCCTAAATACCCTGTTCTTCCCCAGCCATATACTTAGCACACTTTGTTGTTCCTTCTTATTGATCAGTGCTAGACTGTAAGCTTCACAAGGGCTGGGACCATATATATGCCTGCACACTGCTATATCTAGTGCTTAGCACAATGCCTGACATTTCAATAAATGTTTGGATGAATAAATACTTGTATAGTGCTTTATGATCTTTGCAGCCCTTTCATAGTCTCCTTTGACCTTCACAGTGGTCCTGTTGTACCTGCTTGCTGGGTAATTGTTATCCACATATTACAAATCAAGAAATGAAACTAAGTTCTTTGTGACTAGGGAATTGTATTCCTAGAATTTAGTTCAGTGCTTGGCATGTGGCTCAAATATTTACTATGTGAATGTTGTTGAGGAAACAAACTTAGATTGCAGTTTGCCCTAGTAAATGTAAGTAGTAAAGCTGAGTATACTCACATAAATCCACCATGTTATATTGTCTTTACCTCCTTGATGTAGAAGTCTTAATTTTGTTTTTTTTAATTTCTAAAGGGAGGCTTGCAAAGGAACCTGGATGAGAAAGATTGGACAACTATTTAGTGGACTAAAACAATACCTCAGTAATTAAAAAGTTGCATTTAGTATTGGAAAAAGATAATGCTGCTTAAGAGTTAATATCCATTTTCCTTCTGTAAGCATCAACCCTAGGAGAAAATGGCATCTTATTTACTTGCTCTTTTCCTTTACAGATAATTTCTGGCTCTTCTGGGATTTTAAAGTAAGTAAATTTAACAAAATGTTAGAAGAATGACTCAGTCAGCCCTTCTGGTCACTAGATATTCAGTTCACTTGCTTTCCTACCTGCAGAATGTCCTCATCACCTCCCCAAGGAAGGTAACCCGAAAGTGACATCTGGTCAATATGTACTTCTTAGATTTGCTAACGTTTCTTTGCTTTCTTGTTCGCATGCCTCTCTGAACTTACTTTCTGGGTAACTTGGGCTTTCAGGCTTTGTGGGAGAGCCATACCCTTAGTCTCTTTTTCCCTGAGCCATTTTTTTCCAGTTTAAGGGATTAACCAGTGTTACACTCTTAGTTGGACTTTTAATCTGAGGCCCATTAACTAATTCAGAGGTTTTAACAGTAGGTGTGATAGTCATCCAGTGATTTGATCCTTGCTGCAAAAGTGGGTTTTAGTCAACCTTTGGCGTATAGGATTTCTAGCTTTTATCTCTTTGTAATTGAGAAGTAGCTTCTTCCTACCCAGTAAGTACTTGAGTTTGTGAACTCTCTTTATTCCCTTGCTTTTTTGCTTGCAAACTGATTAATTCTTTTCTGAGTTCATCTCTTTCCTGTCTATTTTGTCAAATGGGGCCAACAGCAACCGTAACATATTTTGTTTTCTTGTCTTTTTTTTTTTTTTTTCTTGAATAAGGTATAGATTCTCTGCCTTCCAGGTTCTCTCCGGACAGTTTCATCACTCCATTAACATGCATCGCCCCTGCATAAGTTATTTCTTCCATCTTCCACTAGCAATTTCCTGAATGCCTGCCAACTAAGCCAATGTTCAGTATGCTAGGTTTTTCGAAAACAGAACCAGTTTCTGTATCAGAATGGGCTAGGTTGCTGTGTGGTAACAACCCCAAAATCCCAGCTTTTCTCTTGTAGTTTGGCTAGGGGCTTTGCTCTAAGTCAGGAATTGAAGAACTATGGCCATGGGCAAAATCTGTCCTGCTGCCTGTTACTGTAAATAAAGTTTTATTGGAAAATAGCCTTGCCCGTTTATGTATTGTCTGGCTGCTTTTGCTCTACAGTGGCAGAGTCGCGTAGTTGTGGAAGAAAGTGTCTGGCCCACAAAGTCTAAAATATTTACTGTGTGACCCTTTACAGAAAATGTTCACTGATCCCTGCTCTAAGTGGTCCTCATTCTAGGACTCAGGCTGACCAAGCAGATATCATATATGGTGTGGCTGCTCATTTTGGGAAATGAAAAAGTCTGACAAATCACTTATAGGCCAGCCCTTAAAGCACTTTCACTGGCCAAAGGAAATCACATGGCCACACCAGAGTTCAAGGAGGAGTGTAATCCTTCCTCGTGCCTTGGAAGAGAACCCGAGATACTTGGAAGACAAAACTACCGACTACACATATAGTTATATCTCCCTATGTATAAAATTTCTTTGAAAATATTTTTTAATTGAGGTGAAATTACATTCAGATAAATGCAAATATTTAATGTACACCTCAGTGGATTTTTATATACACCCTTGAACCCATCACCCAAATCAAGATATTGAACATTTCTCGTACCCCGGTCAGTGCCCTGTGCCCCCCACACACACACAAATAACCGCTATTCTGACCTTTATCACCATGGATTACTTTTGTCTGTTTTAAAGCTTCATGTAAATGTAATAATTATATGTACTCTTTTGTTCAACATTGTGTCTGTGAGTCATCCATGTTGCGTGTAGCAGCAATTCGTTTTTTACTTCTGTGTAGTATACCATTGTATGACTTATACCACAATTTATGAATCCATTCTACTGTTGATGGAAATTTTAGTTGTTTCCAGTTTGTGGTTATTATGAATAAAGTTGCTATGAACATTTTTGTGTCTGTCTTTCAGTGAACGTGAGCACCCATTTTTCTCGGTATTCTCCTTGGTATATACCCTGCTTCCATACTTCCCTCATAATTATTCGCACAGCAACTAAACTGATGCTTAACTTTAAAATATAAATCAGCATGCCAGTCCTCTGTTCAGAATCCTCCAGTGGCTTACTATCACAATTAGAATAAGATCCAAGGTCTATCATGGTCTGCAAGATCTGTACCCACACACCCTTTTTCTTCCTACCCCATCTTATATCATAACCTTTATCCCTTCCCTTCCCCCAACTTGCTCTGCTGTGTACTAGACACTGCTGGTAAATTGGGGATTGAAGATAAATGGCTTGACCCCGTCCTTAAAGTGGTTGTAGTCTACATAGATAATTTTAACAAGCCATGACACTGATTTACGTTAAGTCAATTACTAGTTCTGTAGGGAATAAGAGGCAAATACGCCCTATGATTAAAATAATTAGTATAACATAATTTACAATAATATTTAACTCCTGGAAGGGATTTAGAGAAGTAAGATTAAAATGTAAAACCCTGTTGATAAATTCAAGAAATGTGTAAGTTCTCGCATTTTAGTTCCACTGATTATGAATTAGAGTTCACCAACTTGGTTACATTATTACAATTTACTATTACATGTTCACTTCCATGAGGGGTAGGTGGGGGCTGAGAGGGGTGAACAGGGGTGAGAAGGCATTGGAATACATAAGTGCTGATATTAAGCACAGTCCAAAATAGCAGTCATAACAAAGGCCTCCTTAAATTATTGGTACATTATTGGTTATTGTAAAATAACTGAAAGAATTCGACTTATGCACTTACCACATTTTTTATAACTTTACTGATGTATCGATACAATGAAGTAACAATAAACTGCACATATTCAAAGTATAAAATTTGATTTGTTTTGACATAAATGCATGAAACTCACCACAATCAAAGTATTTCCTCACCTGCAAAAGTTTGCCATTTGGTTTTGACTAATGGGAAGGAAATTTTACTCCAATTTAAGGGGGAGGATGTCTCTCAGAACCACCACTGTCAACTTCCCTCCATTTGCCAGCCAGCCTCGTACACCTCCGTGGCTCTCCATCACTACCCCACTCCAGGGCCATTGACCAACTAACCCAGTCTCATATGCCAGTCCCACATTCCAGGCAGGAACTTGTGGCAGTTCAGTCTTTGATGTCTTCCCTGAGGCCAGAGTGATGGTTGTGAAGGGAACGGTCCCATAATGTATTTGATAGGGATTTCTGATTGTGAGAACCAACAAGCACTAGCTTAAAGGGAAAGAAGGGAATGCTTAGAGAAATGCAGAAGTATTTTACAGAAGCCATGTGGGGGAATTGAATTCAGTGATCATTCAGCAATTATTTAATGAAGGCCCGCTAGAGCCAGGCACTGGTCTGGACACTGGAGATTCAGATTTTGAAGCCAAATAAATTTCCTACCCTCATGGATCTTGTGTGTTCCCTCTGCACGTCTGCTTCATTCTTCTCTCTGAACACCAGCCTCCACTGCTCATATATATTTTTTTAATGGGAGAACCCTGTTATGAGTGGAAAGATATTTTTCTTAAAAGGGGTCCATAACATACACTCCAGTCCTGCGGTTGGGGTGGGTTGAAGAGGAAGACTCTACAAAAGAGTTTGGGCTGGGCAGACACACCAAAAGTTGTCTATCACATCTCAGGTGGTTAAGCAACCATTGATATTCAAAACCATTCCGATGGATTTATTGTCTCCTGTTATCAGAGTTCTCATTGATCCTTCTGAGTCAGAATTTATAGAACTGAATGTTAAAGAATCCATAGAAAGCTCATTTATCCCAACTCCTTTACAGGTAAAGAAATTGGGTCCCAGATTGGGGGCTAAGGTTATTCTGAATTACGCAGCAGAACCGGTTCCCCCTCAAGGGATACACATAACAATATCTTTGAGCTGTTTAGCAGATACTGAAACGCCCACCAGGTGGGAGGAGTTAAGGACGGTGTGCCACCCACAAGCATGTAGACCCCAGGCTAGTTGGAACCAGAAGGTTGATGATGCTGACTCCCACTTACCTCACCACCAACCAATCAGAAGAATGTCCACAAGCTGATCATCCCCTCTTTGAACGATTACTATAAAACTTCTCCCTACCCCTCTAGGTTGGGACACAGAGTTTTGAGGACATTAGCCCTCTGTGGCCCCCTTTGCCTGGCAAAGCAATAAAGCTATTCTTTTCTACTTCACCCAAAACTCTGTCTCTGAGATTTAATTCAGTGTCGGGGGCCAGAGGCTGAATTCAGCTTCATTCTGAAACAGTTTAAATACTGTACATATTACCAGTTTCCGGAGGGCTTTGGTGGGGAGCAGGGCACAGCCTTTAAAAGAATGACAGAGCCGTTGAGGATACAACAAAACTGGTTACAACCAACTAGGTCCAAGATGGTCAAAAATTCAACTTCCAGTAGACCTTGCGCCTCATTATGCGCTCATTGTAGCATATTAGCATATGCTAAATAACACACCCACAGGCACCATGACAGTTCCGAGCCTCCCATAAAAGGCTCAAAAGTGGATGGTGGCCCAATTCCTGGAAATCCCTGCCTCTTCCCCAAGCTAGTTGGAATAATTCTCCCACTCATTAGCCTATGAAATTACCCAGCCCCTAAAAACAAACTATCCCATATTCTGGGGCCTATGGAGTATCTCAATAAACCTGCTTTCACTTTACTACGCAAAGCCCCACTTGATGGCCCGTCCCAGGAACTCACCTGAGACCTGGGTCATGACCATCCTCTCGCACCCCATTTTCCTGCAACCTCTTTACAAAGGATTTTTTAAAAAAATAGACACTTTATTATATACACAGGTGATAAAATCTCAGACTCACCGTTAGGCACATAAATATAGACCCTGCTAAATATTTAATATTATCAAGCTTGTACAACTTGAGCATGGTTTTGAGGCCAGCAACCTCAATGTCTATCTAAATGGGGGTCTGATCTTGCTAAGATGTACTATCACTTTTTTTTTTTATTGGAGTATAATGCTTGACAATGTTGGGTTAGTTTCTGCTGTAAAACAAAGTGAATCAGCTATATGTATACATACATCCCCTCCCTGTTCAGCCTCCCTCCCACCCCCCGATCCTACCCCTCTAGGTCATCACAGAGCACCGAGCTGAGTTCCCTGTGCTATACAGCAACTTCCCACTAACTATTTTACACTGGTAGTGTATATATGTCAGTGCTACTCTCTCAGTTTGTCCCACCCTCCCTTTCCCCATCCCCCATGTCCACAAGTCAGTTCTCTATGTCTGCGTCTCTTTTCGTGCCCTGCAAATAGGTTCATCAGTACCATTTGTTTTTCTCTTTCTGACTTCACTCTGTATGACAGACTCTAGGTTCATCCACATCACTACAAATGACCCTACTTCGTCCCTTCTATGGCTGAGTAATATTCCATTGTATATATGTACCACATCTTCTTTATCCATCTGTCGGTGGACATTTAGGTTGCTTCCAAGTCCTGGCTATGGTAAATAGTGCTGCAATGAACATTGGGGTACATGTATCTTTTTGAATTGTTTTTCTCAGGATACATGCCCAGTAGTGGGATTGCTGGGTCACATGGTAGTTCTATTTTTAGTCTTTTAAGGAACCTCCATACTATTCTCCAAAGTGGCTATATCAATTTACATTCCCACCAACAGTGCAAGAGGGTCACCTTTTCTCCACACCCTCTCCAGCATTTATTGTTTGTAGATTTTTCTTATTATTTATTTTTATTTATTATTTTTTGGCTGCGTTGGGGCTTTGCTGCTGCACGTGGGCTTTCTCTAGTTGTGGCAAGTGGGGGCTGCTCTTCATTGCGGTGCGCGGCCTTCTCATTGCAGTGGCTTCTCTTGTTGCAGAGCACGGACTCTAAGCGTGCAGTCTTCAGTAGTTGTGGCTCACAGGCTCAGTAGTTGTGGATCGTGGGCTCTAGAGTGCAAGCTCAGTAGTTGTGGCACACGGGATTAATTGCTCTGTAGCGTGTGGGATCTTCCCGGGCCAGGGCTCGAACCCGTGGATTCTTAACCACTGAGCCACCAGGGAAGTCCCATCTGTAGATTTTTTGATGATGGCCATTCTGACTGGTATGAGGTGATACCTCATTGTGGTTTTGATTTGCATTTCTCTAACAATTAGTGATGTTGAGCATCTTTTCATGTGTTTACTGGCCATCTGTATGCCTTCTTTGGAGAAATGTCTATTTAGATCTTCTGCCCATTTTTTGATTGGGTTGTTTGTTTTTTTTGATATTGAGCTGCACGAGCTGCTTGTATATTTTGGAGATTAATCCTTTGTCAGCTGCTTCATTTGCAAGTATTTTCTCCCATTCGGAGGGTTGTCTTTTCATCTTGCTTATGGCTTCCTTTGCAATGCGACAGCTTTTAAATTTAATTAGGTCCCTTTTCTTTTAATAAATTGATTTATTTTATTTATTTATTTCTGGTTGCGTTGGGTCTTCATTGCTGCGTGCAGCAATGCAGGCTTTCTGCGTGCAGGCTTTGGGGCTTTGCTGCTGCACGTGGGCTTTCTCTAGTTGCGGCAAGCGGGGGCTACTCTTCGTTGTGGTGTGCAGGCTTCTCATTGCAGTGGCTTCTCTTGTTGCAGAGCATGGGCTCTAGGCGCACAGGCTTCAGTAGTTGTGGCACATGGGCTCAGTAGTTGTGGCTCACAGGCTCTAGAGCGCAGGCTCAGTAGTTGTGGCGCACGGGCTTAGTCACTCCACGGCATGTGGAATCTTCCCGGACAAGGGCTCGAACCCGTGTCCCCTGCATTAGCAGGCGGACTCTTAACCACTGCACCACCAGGGAAGCCCCTCATTTATTATTAATAAATTACTTCTTACCTATCACTTTGCCTCTCGCTGATTTCCTTCTGCAGCAAGACACAAAGAACCTGAGCTTCATTAAGCCCTGAGACCAGGTGTGTGGTTTCAGTTGGAAGATTGTGGGTTCGACTCCCATCTGAGGTGTGGTTTCAACAAGGCTTACACAGAAAGCCTTTAGGAATCTAGAATTCTTTGAGATATTGCTAAATGAGGTATATAATAAAAATATAAAATTTTCATATTTTGATGTGTATTCTGAAACAGTTTAAATACTGTATATATTACCTGTTTCTGGAGGGTTTGAAAAAATTTATCTGAAAAGAATGAGACTGCAGCCACTTTAGGGAGTTCTCTGACAGTTTTTGCATTTCCTCTTATGTCTCTTGTATATTGAATTAATTCCAATTTTTGGAATTTTCCCAGGAAATTTTCCATTAAATGAAGGTTTCCAAATTTATCAAGTTGTTCATAGCATTTTTATTTCATCTCCTTGGTATCTCTGGTTATACTCTCTCTCTCTCATTCCCAATGTTTGAGCTTTCTTTTTCTTAATTAGCCTCATTGCAGAATTTTTTTTTTTGCCCTTTTCAAAGAATTTGTTTCCGTGTTAATATATCAGTACCATTGTTTTCTAATTCATTGATTTCTGCTTTTATTTTCTTTAATTCATTCTTCCTATTTTCTTATTCATTTTTTCTGTTAATGTATTTTTCCCACATCCTTGAGATGAATATTTTTACACTTTGTTTACTAACTAACCTATCCCCATTGTACCTCAAACCTATTATCAATATAAAATAAAATTTTAAGACCTATATTATGCCTTTCATTGCCCTGAATTATTTGACTGGTATGGATACTTTGACATGCCACAATACCTCTTTTAGCCCTGAAATTTTTATTTCATCTTTAAAAAAACAAGAACATTTTCTTCTATAATTACAGTGCTACTGTCACACCTAATAATAATTCTTCGACAAAAACTAATGCCTAGTCCATATTCACATGTCCCCATTTGTTTGTAAAAATTACTTTTTTTTTAACATCTTTATTGGAGTATAATTGCTTTACAATGGTGTGTTAGTTTCTGCTGTATAACAAAGTGAATCAGCTATACATATACATATATCTCCATATCTCCTCCCTCTTGCATCTCCCTCCCACCCTCCATATCCCACCCCTCTAGGTGGTCACAAAGCACCGAGCTGATTTCCCTGTGCTATGCGGCTGCTTCCCACTAGCTATCTATTTTACATTTGGTAGTGTATATATGTCCATGCCACTCTCTCACTTTGTCCCAGCTTACCCTTCCCCCTCCCCATATCCTCAAGTCCATTCTCTACATCTGCATGATTATTCCTGCCCTGCCCCTAGGTTCTTCAGAACCTTTTTTTTTTTTTTGAGATTCCATTTATACGTGTTAGCATACAATATTTATTTTTCTCTTTCTGACTTACTTCACTCTGTATGACAGTCTATAGCTCCATCCACCTCACTACAAATAACTCAATTTCGTTTCTTTCTATGGCTGAGTAATATTCCATTGTATATATGTGTCACATCTTCTTTACCTATTCATCTGTTGATGGACATTTAGGTTGCTTCCATATCCTGGCTATTGTAAATAGAGCTGCAATGAACATTGTGGTACATGACTCTTTTTGAATTATGGTTTCCTCTGGGTATATGCCCAGTAGGGGGATTGCTGCGTCGTATGGTAGTTCTCTTTTTAGTTTTTTAAGGAACCTCCATACTGTTCTCCATAGTGGCTGTATCAGTTTACATTCCCACCAACAGTGCAAGAGGGTTCCCTTTTCTCCACAACCTCTCCAGCATTTATTATTTG
Source organism: Delphinapterus leucas (assembly GCF_059928025.1). Lineage (NCBI taxonomy): Eukaryota > Metazoa > Chordata > Mammalia > Artiodactyla > Monodontidae > Delphinapterus > Delphinapterus leucas. The sequence goes on from NC_143138.1 coordinate 56,134,459, forward strand.
TAAATTTTTTGATGATGGCCATTCTGACTGGTGTGAGGTGATACCTCATTGTAGTTTTGATTTGCATTTCTCTAATGATTAGTGATGTTGAGCATTCTGTCATGTGTTTGTTAGCAATCTGTATATCTTCTTTGGAGAACTGTCTATTTAGGTCTTCTGTGCATTTTTGGATTGGTTTGTTTGTTTTTTTGATATTGAGCTGCATGAGCTACTTGTAAATTTTGGAGATTAATCCTTTGTCAGTTGCTTCATTTGTAAATATTTTCTCCCATTCTGAGGGTTGTCTTTTTGTCTTGTTTATGGTTTCCTTTGCTGTGCAAAAGCTTTTAAGTTTCATGAGGTCCCATTTGTTTATTCTTGTTTTTACTTCCATTTCTCTAGGAGGTGGGTCAAAAAGGATCTTGCTGTGATTTATAGTGTTATAAAAACACTATAGAAAACATAGTGTTCTGCCTATGTTTTCTTCTAAGGGTTTTATAGCTTCTGGCCTTACATTTAGGTCTTTAATCCATTTTGAGTTTATTTTTGTGTATGGTGTTAGGGAGTGTTCTAATTTCACTCTTTTAACATGTAGCTGTCCAGTTTTCCCAGCACCACTTATTGAAGAGGCTGCCTTTTCTCCATTGTATGTTCTTGCCTCCTTTATCAAAGATAAGGTGACCATATGTGTGTGGGTTTATCTCTAGGTTTTCTATCTTGTTCCATTGATCTGTATGTCTTTTTTTGTGCCAGTACCATACTGTCTTGATTACTGTAGCTTTGTAGTATAGTCTGAAGTCCAGGAGCCTGATTCCTCCAGCTCCATTTTTCTTTCTCAAGATTGCTTTGGCTATTCAGGGTCTTTTGTGTTTCCATACAAGTTGTGCAATTTTTTGTTCTAGTTCTGTGGAAAATGCCATTGGTAGTTTGATAGGGATTGCATTGAATCTGTAGATAGCTTTGGGTAGTAGAGTCATTTTCACAATGTTCATTCTTCCAGTCCAAGAACATGGCATATCTCTCCATCTGTTTGTATCATCTTTAATTTCTTTCATCAGTGTCTTATAGTTTTCTGCATACAGGTCTTTTGTCTCCTTAGGTAGGTTTATTCCTAGGTATTTTATTCTTTTTGTTGCAATGGTAAATGGGAGTGTTTCCTTAATTTCCCTTTCAGATTTTGCATCATTAGTGTATAGGAATGCAAGAGATTTCTGTTCATTAATTTTGTATCCTGCTACTTACCAAATTCATTGATTAGCTCTAGTAGTTTTCTGGTAGCATCTTTAGGATTCTCTATGTATAGTATCATGTCATCTGCAAACAGTGACAGCTTTACTTCTTCCTTTACAGTTTGGATTCCTTTTATTTCTTTTTCTTTTCTGATTGCTGTGGCTAAAACTTCCAAAACTATGTTGAATAAGAGTGGTGAGAGTGGGCAACCTTATCTTGTTCCTAATCTTAGTGGAAATGGTTTCAGTTTTTTACCATTGAGGATGATGTTGGCTGTGGGTTTGTCATATGTAGCCTTTATCATGTTGAGGTAAGTTCCCTCTATGCCTACTTTCTGGAGAGTTTTTATCATAAATGGTGTTGAATTTTGTCGAAAGCTTTTTCTGCATCTATTGAGATGATCATATGATTTTTCTCCTTCACTTTGTTAGTATGGTGTATCACATTGATTGATTTGTGTATATTGAAGAATCCTTGCATTCCTGGGATATACCCCACTTGATCATGGTGTATGATCCTTTTACTGCGCTGTTGGATTCTGTTTGCTAGTATTTTGTTGAGGATTTCTGCATCTATGTTCGTCAGTGATATTGGCCTGTAATTTTATTCCTTTGTGACATCTTTTTCTGGTTTTGGTATCAGGGTGATGGTGGCCTTGTAGAATGAGTTCGGGAGTGTTCCTCCCTCTGCTATATTTTGGAAGAGTTTGAGAAGGATCGGTGTTAGCTCTTCTCTAAATGTTTGGTAGAATCCGCCTGTGAAGCCATCTGGTCCTGGGCTTTGGTTTGTTGGAAGATTTTTAATCACAGTTTCAATTTCATTACTTGTGATTGGTCTGTTCATATTTTCTGTTTCTTCCTGGTTCAGTCTGGGAAGGTTATACCTTTCTAAGAATTTGTCCATTTCTTCCAGGTTGTCCATTTTATTGGCATAGAGTTGCTTGTAGTAGTCTCTTAGGATGCTTTGTATTTCTGCAGTGTCTGTTGTAACTTCTCCTTTTCCATTTCTAATTTTATTGATTTAAGTCCTCTCCCTCTTTTTCTTGATGAGTCTGGCTAATGATTTATCAATTTTATCTTCTCAAAGAACCAGCTTTTAGCTTTATTGATCTTTGCAATTGTTTTCTTTGTTTCTATTTCATTTATTTCTGCTCTGATCTTTATGATTTCTTTCCTTCTGCTAACTTTGGGTTTTGTTTGTTCTTCTTTCTCTAGTTCCTTTAGGTGTAAGGTTAGATTGTTTACTTGAGATTTTTCTTGTTTCTTGAGGTAGGCTTGTATAGCTATAAACTTCCCTCTTAGAACTGCTTTTGCTGCATCCCATAGGTTTTGGATCGTCACGTTTTCATTATCATTTGTCTCTAGGTATTTTTTGATTTCCTCTTTGATTTCTTCAGTGATCTCTTGGTTATTTAGTAACGTATTGTTTAACCTCCATGTGTTTGTGTTTTTCACTTTTTTTTCCCCTGTAATTGATTTCTAATCTCATAGCATTGTGGTCAGAAAAGATGCTTGATATGATTTCAATTTTCTTAAATTTACTGAGGCTTGATTTGTGACCCAAGATGTGATCTATCCAGAGAATGTTCCACGCACACTTGAGAAGAAAGTGTAATCTGCATGTTTTGGATGGAATGTCCTATATATGTCAATTAAATCTATCTGGTCTATTGTGTCACTTAAAGCTTGTGTTTCCTTATTAATTTTCTGTTTGAATGATCTGTCCATTGGTGTAAGTGAGGTGTTAAAGTCCCCCACTATTATTGTGTTATGGTCGATTTCCTCTTTTATCGCTGTTAGCAGTTGCCTTATGTATTGAGGTGCTCTTATGTTGGGTGCATATATATTTATAATTGTTATATCTTCTTGGATCGATCCCTTGATCATTATGTAGTGTCCTTCCTTGTCTCTTGTAAAATTCTTTATTTTAAAGTCTATTTTATCTGATATGAGTATAGCTATTCCAGATTTCTTTTGATTTCCATTTGCATGGAATATCTTTTTCCATCCCTCACTTTCAGTCTGTATGTGTCCCTAGGTCTGAAGTGGGTCTCTTGTAGACAGCATGTATATGGGTCTTGCTTTTGTTTCCATTCAGCAAGCCTGTGTCTTTTGGTTGGAGCTTTTAATCCATTCACGTTTAAGGTAATTATCAATATGTATGTTCCTATTACCATTTTCTTAATTGTTTTGGTTTGTTTTTGTAGGTTCTTTTCTTCTCTTGTGTTTCCCACTTAGAGAAGTTCCTTTAGCATTTGTTGTAGAGCTGGTTTGGTGGTGCTGAATTCTCTTAGCTTTTCCTTGTCTGTAAAGCTTTTGATTTCTCCATCGAATCTGAATGAGAACCTTGCCAGGTAGAGTAATCTTGGTTGTAGGCTCTATCCTTTCATCACTTTAAGTATATCATGCTACTCCCTTCTGGCTTGTAGAGTTTCTGCTGAGAAATCAGCTGTTAACCTTATGGGAGTTCCCTTGTATGTTATTTGTTGTTTTTCTCTTGCTGCTTTCAATAACTTTTCTTTGTCTTTCATTTTTGCCAATTTGATTACTATGTGTCTCGGCGTGTTTCTCCTTGGGTTTATCCTGTATGGGACTCACTGTGCTTCCTGGACTTGGGTGGCTATTTCCTTTCCCATGTTAGGGAAGTTTTTGACTATAATCTCTTCAAATATTTTCTCTTGTCCTTTCTCTCTCTCTTCTCCTTCTGGGACCCCTATAATGTGAATGTTGTTGCGTTTAATGTTCTCCCAGAGGTCTCCTAGGCTGTCTTCATTTCTTTTCATTCTTTTTTCTTTATTCTGTTCTGCAGCAGTGAATTCCACTATTCTGTCTTCCAGGTCACTTATCCGTTCTTCTGCCTCAGTTATTCTGCTATTGATTCCTTCTAGTGTAGTTTTCATTTCAGTTATTGTATTGTTCATCTCTGTTTGTTTGTTCTTTAATTCTTCTAGGTCTTTGTTAAACATTTCTTGCATCTTCTCGATCTTTGCCTCCATTCTTTTTCCGAGGTCCTGGATCATCTTTACTATCATTATTCTGAATTCTTTTTCTGGAAGGTTGCCTATCTCCACTTCATTTAGTTGTTTTTCTGGGGTTTTATCTTGTTCCTTCATCTGGTACATAGCCCTCTGCCTTTTCATCTTATCTATCTTTCTGTGAATGTGGTTTTTTTCCCACAGCCTGCAGGATTGTAGTTCTTCTTACTTCTGCTGTCTGCGCTCTCATGGATGAGGCTATATAAGAGGTTTGATGGGAGCGACTGGTGGTGGGTAGAGCTGACTGTTGTTCTGACAAATGTATATCTTAATGAATTTTTTTATACATTTATTTATTTTATTTTTGCCTGCATTGGGTCTTCATTGCTGCATGCAGGCTTTCTCTAGTTGCGGCGAGTGGGGGCTACTCTTCGTTGCAGTGTGTGGGCTTCTCATTGGGGTGGCTTCTCTTGTTGCGGAGCACGGGCTCTAGGTGTGCGGGCTTCGATAGTTGTGGTGCATGGGCTGTAGAGTGCAGGCTCAGTAGTTGTGGCTTACAGGCTCAGTTGCTCTGCGGCATGTGGGATCTTCCTGGACCAGGGCTAAAACCCATGTCCCCTGCATTGGCAGGAGATTCTTAACCACTGCGCCACCAGGGAAGCCCCTATCTTAATGAATTGTTATAAAGTAAATACCCATATAACCACCATTCAAGCCATAAAATAAAATTTTGCCAAAACCCTAGAAGTCTATACCAACATTCTCACCCCCCAGCTTATACTCCCCTTCCTGATCACAATGCTGCCTTTCCCTCCTAGAGAGATCCATAATTCTGAGTTCTGTGTACATAACTTGCTTTCTTTCAAAAAATAATGTTATCGGGAACTCCCTAGCACTTCAGTGGTTAGGACCCAGTGCTTTCACTGCCTTGGGCCCAGGTTCAATTCCTGGTCAGGGAACTAAGAGCCCCCAAGACGTGTGGCAAAAAAAAAAAAAAAAAAGTTACCATTTAAGTATGCATCCCAAAACACGGTCTAGTTTTGCTTATTTTAAGCTTCATATAAATAGAAGAATATAGTATATATTATATCTGACCTCATTTGCTCAGTATTATATTTTGAAATTCATGTTGTTGCATGAGGCTGCAGCTCATTCATTTTCATTGCTGTATTCCATCAGATGAATCTAATACAATGTATTTAGCCCTCTACTGCTGATGCTGATATTTACGTTATTTCCAGTTTTTGCTACTGTGAATAATGCTGCTATAAAATATCCTTGTCTTGGAGATTTGTAGAAGAATTTCTTATGGGTTACTAGTATAGCATTGTTAAAATCTCCCAGCAGCGTTGCAAATTTCTCTTTGAAGAAAAAGTCTGACAACTTTTGCTTTAGACATATGGAGGTAGTTATTTGGTACGTACACATTTAGAATTGTTCATTCATCCTGATGACTTGAACCTTTTGTCAGCATGAAGTGGCTGTCTCTAATGCTTTTTGACCTAAATTCTGTTTTTTTGTTTTTTGTTTTGGCTGCATTGGGTCTTCATTGCTGCACCCGGGTTTTCTCTCGTTGTGGTGAGCAGGGGCTACTCTTCATTGCGGCTCGTGGGCTTCTCATTGCAGTGGCTTCTCTTTTTGCGGAGCACGGGTTCTAGGTGCGCAGGCTCAGTAGTTGTGGCTCGCGGGCTGTAGAGTGCAGGCTCAGTAGTTGTGGCACATGGGCTTAGTTGCTCCGCTGCATGTGGGATCTTCCTGGACCAGGGCTCGAACTCATGTCCCCTGCATTGGCAGGCAGATTCTCAACCACTGCTCCACTAGGGAAGCCCCTAAATTCTGTTCTGTATGATGTTACTAAAGCGAGACCAGCTTTCTTTCTTTCTTCCTTTCTTTTTTCTTTCGGCCATGCCGTGCGGCTTGTGGGATCCTACTTCTGCATCCAGGGATCAAACCCGGGCCCATTGCAGTGAAAGCACTGAGTCTCAACCACTGCACTGGCAGGGAATTCCCCTGTTTCATTTTTTTAATTGTGGTAAAATACACATAATGAAAAATTTGCACTTTAGCCATTTTAAAATGTACAACTCAGTGGCATAAAGTACATTCACAATCACCACTATCTCATTTCAGAACTTTTTCAATCTTCCAAACAGAAACTCTATACCCATTAAACAACAACTGCCCCTCCCCCTTTCCCCTCGGCCCCTGGTAACCACTATTCTACCTTGTCTTTATGAATTTGAGTGTTCTAGGTACCTCACACAAGTGGAATCATACAACCTTTGTCCTTTGGTGCCTGGCTTATTTCACTTGTTTTTGGAGCTTTAAACAAACTTGCTATAAGACATCATCTTCATATAAATGCACTAAGCAGAGATTTAAAAAAAAACAAAACAAAACACCCACTGAGCGTAAGGCCCTGTGGTAAAGCAAAGATAAATAAACCACTGTCCCTACAGCGGAGGGCATGATGGATTGTGAGATGAGTGGCGTGTGGTCTTCCTTTTGCTTGACCTCAGCTGCTGTAAAGAGAAGTCTGTGTATGACATTTAGATGCCACTGAAGTTGCATCCCTAAGCGTGCGGGGCCAGAGTTGTTTTCGCTTGATAGAGGTAAATCCCGAGTCCACTGCCCAGGTGTAGTTGCTTGCTCCGGCCTCACGGTGGCGCATTTCCAAAGCAGCAAGGGTGCTCCTACCAGGGGAGGAAACAAACCCCTTCCCAAGTGTGGTGGCCGTGATCAGGGTGCTGCAAGAGCTTTCTTCTTCTCATGACGCCACCTCCGTTGTCCCTACACAACCCTCACGCCACAGTCCCCCTTTACACAGTCACTGCCTTTCACCTGCGGTCTTAACATTTCCCCCTGCCATCCTCACCGTCACAGCCCACTAGGGCTGTCCTTTGAGCCCTCAGTTTCATTTCTGGATTGTTCTTCTTTTGCTCCTCCCTCTGCCATATGAGAATCAGTTTCCACATTGAATTGCAAATTTCTTGGCAAAATCCTGCTGAACTTTTTTTGTTTGCCCCACTCCTAAGCTCTTAAGATGAGACACTCGTTGTCACAAATACCAACTTGGAACTATAGTCAGCAGCTTCGAGACGAGGGGCTCGTTACTGACATGTATTGTTTACTCATTCATTCCACGAGCATTGTGTCACTAAGTGCCAGGGAGCTAGCAGCACAGAACCAACAAGATAAAATCCTAGGGTTCAAGGTATGTGCTGTCCAGGGGTAAATAACAAGTAAACTGTTATAAAACAATGTGGTAAGGGCTGTAAGAGAGAATAAGCGGCAGTGAGCAGGAAGTGCTGAAGACGGGGAGGTGGGGCTGGTGGATGGTCAGCTTAGGCTTCCATGGGAAGTGAGGATGGAGATGAGTCATCCAGAGACTTTTGGAGTTTACCAGATGGAAGAGGGCAGCAAGGCCATATCAGGCTGCAAAAATAGCCCCTGAAAACAACATTATTTCCTCATGCCTGTCTGGAGTTCAAGAGGTCAGGGCAAACCACGTGTGGGGAGCTCCCTGCTTGCCTCGGCTTGCCAACTGGATCTGGCAGGGGTGTTTAGTTTTATTAGTGATGATAAAGGTGGCTGATCTATCTGGCCCGTATTGCTGCTCTCTCTCAGTAGTTTTCATCTCTTGCGCACTACCAGTTGCCCCGCCGTCCGCTCTAGCCTCCAGTTTACATTACTGAGAAATGGTCTGGTACGGAAAATCGCTGTGGTCCCTGTCGGAACAGCTTTCTCACAAGTTGGGCTCAATGGGAACCGGCCAGTTGGCCATGGCTGTCATTGGGATAGGTGCCTGCCCACCCTTGTCCAAGTAACTGTGTCCAGGGTTGGGATCTTGTTGTACAAACCATGGCCAGTTGTCCCAGAGGAAGCAGCCCCAACTGGTTTATTAGCAAGTTGCTGAGGGCAGGACAGCTGTCCCCTGCTTCTTCAAAGGCAAGGTTTCCCAGTCTTGGCACTATTGACATTTTGGGCTGTGTAATTCTTTGTCGTGGGGGACTGACCTATGCATTGTAGGATGTTTAGCAGCATCCCTTCCCCCTCTCAATGAGTTATGATAAGTAAAAATGTCTCCTGGGAGAAAACTCATCCCTGGTTGAGAACCACTGTTCTAAGGGGATAGGAGACTTCAGGATTGGTCCTTCCAGGTCGATGTAGTCAGTGGTCAGGACTGTGAGAATGAAGTCTACTGCGTATATACCTGCCTCTACAGGGCTGGCTCAGAGGCTGAGAGGAGCAGCTCCTGCTGTGGGCAGGGATCTGAATGGAGCATTGGTGGGTTCAGATGTGAACAGCTATGCTCAGAGTGGGGAAACCAAGACAGAGTATCGTGTGTGTGTGTGCATGTGTGTGTGTGTGTAGCTGCATGGATCTGAATGAGCATGTGCTGTGGTTTACTCTTTGTGTACATATTTCTGAGAATGTGCAGTTCTCAGTGTGGGTGTACGTATATGCATGAGGACATAGATATCTGTGTGTTTCGAGGTTGGACTGTACATAGTCCACACTGCCCCTCCTCCTGTGTTATCAAGATAAATTAGTGTCATATATGACACTTAATTGGTACTCTCAGTATGCTAAGATTCAGCTCTACTGAAGTTGAAATGAAATTTGGTTTGGAGTGGTTTTTCCTATTGTGTAGACCTGTCTATCCCTAGACATAAGTAATGTGTAATGAACGGGTGTTAACCCCAACGGTCTCCAATGACATCATGCTTCAGCACCAGAATCCAGGGTGGACTGAACTCAGGGTCCAAGAAGCACAGCCAAGTCCATTCTGAGCTCATCTGTGTTCTAGAGACTAGAGTCTCAGCCCTTTGACCAACTGGTTGTACAACAAACCAGTTAACCTTTCATTTCTTTAATTTCCCTTCTTGTAAAGTGGAGTTAATTAATATCTTTCTTAGGGGACTCTCTTGAGAACAACTTACATTATCATAAAGACTTAAAAAAATAGTGCTACATAAATGTTGAGTGAAAATAAATTGTTCTTCCTCATTATATAATCTCCTCCCTTAAAAAGTCAGCTGACGTTTATTTATGTACTCTGTGTTCCTGCTACTTAATCTAAATATTTGTCTTTCTTACTTGGTTAGCTATGTGGATTGGGTCTGTATCTTCATTTGGTATAGTGGCCATTGTGGCCACTAGTGACTCAATTGTCATTCGTGTTCATGATGTTTTTGACAGTGATGATTCTGTCCTGCCTAATACCCCAGATCATCAATCAATTTGAAATGAGTTCTTGGACACTTTCAAGAGAGAAGAGCTTGTATTCTTTCAACCAACCAACCAACCAACCACATGTGAAAAGCAAAAAGATATGTGGGTCAAGACTCTGTCCCTGAAAACACGGTAGTAAGGGACAAGGCACAGACTTGGAGGAGAGAGACTCATGGATGCTCCTGCCAGGTGACTTTCCTGCTCTTTTAAATTAATATTATTTTTTTCCCTCCAGCTCTATTGAGGTACAATTGACAGATAAAATTGTTTATATTTAAAGTGTACAACATGATGATTTAATATACGCATACTTTGTGAAATGATTACCACAATGAACACATCCATCACCTTATGTAGTCACCGTGTGTGTGTGTGTGTGTGTGTGTGGTGAAAATAAGATCTATTCTGTTAGCAAATTTCAAGTGGTCATTGTGGGTTTTCTTCCTTTTCTTTTCTTTTCTTTTTTGGCCACACTGCATGGCTTACGGAATCTTAGTTCCCTGAGCAGGGATTGAACCCGCGCCCTTGGTGGCAAAAGCTCAGAGTCCTAACCACTGGACCACCAGGGAATTTCCTCAAGTGTTCAGTATAGTATAGTTAGTTATAGTCATCATGCTATACATTGTATCGCCAGAACTTATTCATCTTACTGAGGCTTATATCCCTTGACCAGCATCTCACCATTTCCCCCATCTCTAGCCCCTGGTAACCACCATTCTACTCTCTGTTTCTATGGGATTGGCTTTTTTTACTTTTGATTCCACATATAACTAAGATCATACAGTATTTGTCTTTTTCTGTGAAGCTTATTTCACCTAGCATAATGTCCTCTAGGTTCATCCGTGTTTTTTGCAAATGGTAAGATTTCCTTCTTTCTCATGGCTGAATACTATTCCATTATACTCTATCCACGTATGTATGTATCTATCTCATTTACTATATCCATTCCCTATCTTGGCTATTGTGAATAATGCTGCAATGAAAATGAGAGTACAGATATCGCCACAACGGACTGATTTCATTCCCTTTGGATAAATATCCAGAAGTGAAATTGCTGGATCATACAGCTCTCTTTTTAAGTTTTTTTAGGAAACTCCATACTGTTTTCCAAGGTGGCTGCACCAGCTTACATTCCCACCAACATTGCACAAGGGTTCCCTTTTCTCCACATCCTTGCCAACACCTGTTATCTCTTGTCTTTCTGATGATAGCTATTCTAACAGGTGAGGGGTGATATCTTACTGTAATTTTGATTTGCATTTCCCTGATGATTATTGATGTTGAGCACCTTTTCACGTACCCATTGGTCATTTGTTCGTGGCTTTTTTCAATAGTAAATACTACTACACTATCTGCAGTTGGTTGAATACGTGGAGGCAGAACCTCGGATATGGAGGAAACTCGGATATGCAGGAACCTCGGATATGAGGGCCAACTATAAGTTATACGTGGATTTTCGACTATGCGGAGGGTCAGTGCCCCTAACACCTGCATTGTTCAAGGGTCAACTGTAGTTATTTATTTATTTATTTTGGCCGTGCTGCGCGGCATGCAGGATCTTAGTTCCCCAACCAGGGATTGAACCTGCGCCCCCTGCAGTGGAAGTGTAGAGTCTTAACCACTGGACCACCAGGGAAGTCCCCTGTAGTTATTTTTAATACTTTCGTTCTTTAACCTTTATACTAGAATTAAATGATTAACACACCACTATGTTACAGTATTAAAGTATTCTGAATTTGATTATACACTTACTTTTATTTTATATGCTCATATTCCTAAGTAGCATCCTTTCATTTCAGCTTTAGGAATACCTTTCAGCATTTCTTGTAGGGCAGGTCTATTGGCAATGAATGCCCTTGGCTTTTGTGTGCCTGGCAAAGGGTTTATCTTTCCTTTGTTGTTAAAGGACAGGCAGCTTTGCTGGGTAAAGTGTTCTTGGTTGGCAGTTTTTTCTTTCAGCACTTTTATGTATCATCCCACTCTCTCATGGACTGCAAAATTTCTGCTGATAGCCTGTTGAGGGTTCCTTTGTATGTGAGATTCTTTTTTTTCTCTTGCTGCTTTAAAAATTCTCTCTTTGTCTTTGATTTTACAAAGTTATATTGCAATGTGTCTTGGAGAAGACCTCTTTGGGCTGAATCTGTTTCGGGACCTATGAGCTTCATAAACTTGGATGTCCAAATCTCTCCCTAGATTTGGGAAGTTCTCAGCCATTATTTATTTAAATAAGCTTTCTGCTCCTTTCTCCCTTTCTTCTCCTTTGAGGACTCCAATAACATGTTGTTTTGTCTGATGGTATCCTATAATTCACATAGACTTTCTTCATTTTCATTCCCTGTGATAGCTTCTTTGCTTTCTAGAACAACAAAGTATCCCAGGATCAACCTGTACATTTCTGCCCCCAACATGGAATTAATGATTTTCTTTAAAGAGTCCTGGCTCCTTGTATTGATAGAAAGGAATGGTGTTTAGGGATCACCTCCTGGGTGTCAGGGATGCATGCTGTTATTAAACCCAGCAATAATGCATCACATCAAGGATGAATAGAATGTACAGAGCCAGACAATAAACTACAAGTTCATACTGATATTTCCAATTTAGTTTTCAGATTATAGAATTTTCCCTAACTTCTTTGAGTTTATATTTGCATTTCTTTTCTCTTACACTGAAAATCTTGATTCTGAATGAATTTACTATAATTGATTATTTGCTTATTCTAACTTATACACATTACTGAGTAATAAAAATATTTCCAAGTAATATCTCTAAATACATGTTTTTAAGAATGTTTGTAAAACATACCAATATTACTTAGTAACAATAAGACTATGAAATTCAAGATTTCTCTGTTCTTTCTTTCCCTTAGGGTATATCCCTTTGGTAAACAAAACTGTGTTTTAAAGTCACTTGAAATAATTTTTGTTTGGTTGTGCTACCCACTTGATATACAGTTAAGTTCATTTGTCTCAGTATGGTTTCAATTTTAGGAACTACTCTTCAGAAATTAGATTTAATTTTTCAATTATATTAAAGGTTCCCATGGTTTCAAAGTCAAAACTATAAAACAAGGTGTATTTAAAGAAGCCTAGCTTCCCTATCTTTCCCCTCTACCCTGTTCCTCCTTATAAGTAACCACTTGTCTTAGTTTTTGGTTTTCCTTCCATTGTTTCAGAAAATATAAGCAAATGCATAAAAATATCCACCTCTTGTTATTACTCTAAAGGTAGCATACTATAAACACTTTTTCCCACTTAATAGTATTTTCTGCCCACTAGCCCATAGTGTTTTATCCTAGTGATCCTCCTCATGACTCAGTGCACAGTTCTCTATGGTGTGAATATATCATGGCTTATTCAATCATTCTCTATTAATGTACATCTGGTTCCCTCATTCTTAATCCTGAGCGGATAACCATCTGAGGAAAATCCATAACAAGGAAAACAAAACAAAAAACAGAAACAGAAAAAGGAACCTGGAAAACAGAGCCTATGTAGAGAAAACAAAAACTACTATATCTGCAGGGAAATTAGAAAAGTTATGTAACCATGGAAAAGAGAACAGGGTACTCCAATGAAGGAATGCTTACAGAATAAGAAAGAGCTCTTGGAAAAATCAAAGTGTGGAATCAGAAATTAAAAAAATAAAAAGCCAAAAATTTCATTAAGAAGGATGAGAAGATAAAGTTGAGGAAAGCTCTCAGAAATTAGAGCAAAAAACCAAAAACCCAAAACCCCATAAAGATGGAAAATAGGAGAGAAGTGATTTGAAAATCAGGGGACTACATCATAGAGATCAGTCCTGGAAGTCCAATATTTGAATAATAGGAATTCCTAAAAGAGAGAATAGGGAAAATGGAGGAGAAGAAATAACAGAATTATTTAAGATAATTTCCAAGAACCAAAGAGCTTGAGTTTCAAGACTGAAAGAACTCACTCAGTATACAGTGGATGGATGAATAGGCTTGCATCACAGAACACCATTGTACAACTTCAAAACATTGGGGAGAAAAAGAAGATTTTTTTAGACTTCTTAAAATTAAAAAAAAAAAAGAGGTCACATAAGATGAGTAATTGGATGTTTTCAGAATTTGCAACAGCAGAAGTGGAAGCTAGTGGTCATTGGAGTAATAGCTTCAAAGTCCTGAAGGAAAATGATTTCCAACCTAGAATTTTATACCCAGCCAAACTATATTGAGGGTGAAGGTTTTCAGACAAGCACAATCTAAAAAAACATAAATTACCCGATGATGCATAAAACTGGAAAAAAAAATCCCAATAGGAAGTAGAATGTTATTTACAGACACAAACACAGCCATCAAAACAATCAGTTAACAGAGGTAAAAGTGGTTGCCCCTGGGAATAGATCATGTGGGAGGGGGGAATTATCTTTCAACTGTGAGAATGAGTAATTTTGATAAAAATAGCAGATATAAAATATCAGAGAGAGAAGAAACAATTTTTTTAAAAAAGATGACTTTTGAGAACTGTTTTAAGTTGATGTGACTGTTTTGAAGACTATGATAAAAGATACAGAGGAAGAAGTATGACTCTGAGATGTTTATGGAAACTGGTTAAAGCATCAAAGTTTAGAGGCACCTTTTAAACCATCTGCACTCACCAATCTCCTGGCTTGCCCTCCTTTATGTAAGAACCTGACTAGGCCTTCTGGAAAAAGAGACTCCTTTCAGTTGGTAAAAAAAAACAAAAAAACAAAAACAAGAGAGAGAGAGACATGCTGGAAGAGGTGGCTTGGGCCTTTCCTAAATACAGAACTGGGAGATGTTGGGAAAAACATTGAAGAAAGGATATGTCAACTTTCTTAAAAGTGAAAGGACCAGTGATGCCAGGGAAATGCCAAATAGCTCCAATGATTTGGAGAGTAATAGTGTTTCCCAAATTTATTTCATGTTATAATCACCAGGAGAGCCTTTAAAAATCCTGAGGCCCATATCATACCACATACCAATTAAATCAGATTAAGTAGGAGTAGGGGCCAGACATCAGTATTTTTTTTCTTTTTTTTTTTGGCCATGCCGGGGGACTTGCAGGATCTTAGTTCCCCCACCTGGGCCCTCAGCAGTGAAAGCATGGAGTCCTAATCACTGGACCACCAGAGAATTCCCCGACATCAGTATTTTTTCAAAGACCCTCAGGTGATTCCTGTGTGCGGTCAAGTTTGGGAACCACTGGGGTAGAGTGTGTGTATGAGGAGGATAAGACTGAAAGGATAGGGTAAAATTGTGAAGGGTCTCAAATGCCCAGCTACTAGAGGGCAATGGAGGTGCCACTGAAAGCTTTTGAACTGGAAGTGATGCAGTGTGGTATATGGGGAGATTAATACATAGAAGAAGTGGGAGGAGGTGAGTTCCAGAAGCACAGAGAACACTGGCTAGACTGATAGTCTAGTTCTTAAAGTCAGAGGAAGCAGCACAGAGAAGTACGCAGGCTGTGTGCGTTTGGTGTGTCCACAGGTCACCGAGTCCTCCCTGCCTCATTGGAAACTACTGTTCCTCTCTCTCAAGCTCCACGGGGCCCGTCTGGTGTGGTGGTCCCCCAGATGGGTGGGAGAACCACCAGGAGGCAGTGTCGGCCAAAGCCCGGCCCAAGAGAGGGCGGCGGACTCCACTCTCTGATTAGGCCAGATCCCCGGCGTGGAGGAAAGTGATCCCCGTCCCAGAGAAGTTGAGGACCAAGCAGGGGCAGTGGGTAAGGAGGCTGTGCAGCTTTTTGCGCCAACAACCGAAGGGGCAATGACAGCCTGAGGTCGTCCTAACTGCCCCCCAACTCCTTAGGTCGTCACTGCCCTTCCTTGCTATTCCCGCCTGCGGTGGGAGGTTCACTCCTCTGCCGGCGCCATGAAAAAGCCAGTGAGGGTCTAGAAGTCGGCGGCCTCGCCGGCCTCTTCCCACCCGAATCCCCAGCACCCCTACAATGGAGGGCCGAGCGCACAGTAAGTACTCCATATGCAAGGAAAGACTCAACGGAGGCAAACAGGAAGTGGGAGCTGCTGGGCACGAGGGGCATCGACGCCGGGCTTGTCCCCCTAGTTTCTTTGTTGTCGGGGACGGGAGGCCAGGGGCAGAGGCGGGCCAAGGCCGTGGGCTGACCATTTCCTCAGTCCCCCCGACAATCGCGGCGACCCAGCTGGGGCGAGAAGTCACGGTGACCGAAACCTGTTGGAGGGGGGCTGTATGCTCGCCCGGTCCCTCGTGGTGACCGGCTCGAAGCACTCGTTTTCCAAAGGCGGCCGAGAGCCACCCCACTGGAGCGCTCGCCCGCAAGATGGGATACATCGAAACGCCTCTTTTGAACACACGGTGACAAAGACCCCCTCCCACCCAGCGGCGACGTGCACGTGACAGTTTTCGGGCCGTCGCAACTACGTGGGAACTTGGAATAGGTCTGCGGCTGCACACAGTGTGCGCCGGGGTCCCCGCACCCACACCCCGCTCGTCAGGGCCCGGGGGCCGAGCCACTGCGAGCAGGGGACACCCCCCGGGGACCCCCCGCCCCCGCCGCGTCTGTCCCCCGGGAAGCGGCTCCCGAGGCGGCGGCGCCGGCCATGTGGGACGCGCCGGCCATGTGGGACCCGCGGGCAACCAGGTGCGTAGCGGCGCGGGAAGCGCGGGGGGCGCCTCCGCCTTCCGGGCCCCGCGCTTCTTTCCGGAAGGAGGCGGACCCGCGCTGGGGCCGGCTACCCCCGAGGCTACGGCCGGGCGGGCTGCCCTCGCGCTCATCCAGGTGCAGACTCGGGCCTGTTGCGCGGGGTCGGACGCGGGGGGGCGGCTACGGCCTTCCAGGCGAAGCGGGACGGGGCGCGCGCTGCGACAGGACTGCGGCGGCGTGCGGCCTGCCTCGTCCCCACCCGGGCACCGAAGATGAGGCTCCCGGGTCCACCTCCCACCTCCTTCCGGGGACCCCGGGGCCGCGAATGAAAAGATCAGGGAACGCGCCCCCGGGGCACGCCTCGGGCTGGCAGGCGCCTGGGCGCAGGGCGGGATTTGTGGGGAACTTGGGAGATTGCTGGCCACTTCCCGGCCGGAGGAGGTTGGCGATTCCAGCTCCAGGCAGGCCTCTCCCCCAGCCTGCTGGATCGTGAGCTGGGCTTGCCCGAAAGGGGCTTCACGACCCACCGTCCTCGGCTAAACGAGTGGGAGGAGGGGATTGCAGTAGGGGCCCGGGGCTCAGAAGCAGAGTCCCCAGAAGCCCAGGCTTCTGCTTCTGAGCGTTTGCAAACGCGGACTCGGAGCCTGGAGCCTGGGAGGCGCAGTCCGCCCCCTCGCCGCGCGCCCACTAGGAGCCCTAGCCGGATGAAATTGTGCCTTTGTGCAGGCCCGCTCCCAGCTGGGGGCGTTTCTGTGAGGCTGCAAGCTTTGGTGCTTCCCAGGGAAAATATTTCGGGAGATGTGCAATTTGAAAAAAAACAAAAATTTAAAGAGGAGAGAGAATGGGGGACTCTGAGGTCTCTAGTCCCCAGGCCAGTTGCTTGTGGTCCAATCAGTCCATACTCGGGAAGAAAGCAGGGAGCCAAGGGCCTTTCGTTCCCAGCACCCAGGTTCTGCCCCCTGTCTGGTGCTGAGCCTCCAAGGTGGAAGACGCCTTTCTGAAGAAAGGCTGTTACCCGGATGGCTTGGTCTTTTGTAGTTCACACTGTTTTGTGCTTTATAGGAAGTACTACCTTGTAGGAGAGTCAGAAGTTTTTTTCAACTGTTTTGCAGTCAACTCTGTTTTGTAGAATTGCAGGATGGATGCTTGAGTTCTAAGTACCCTGTGCCGGCCCTTGCATCCTCCACAGGGCATGGAGGTGGGATGGGTGTGTGTGGCATTCGTCCCTAGGGTCAGATCCCTCTGCTTCAGGCCTGTGATCTTTTCAGTCTTTTCCTGATCAAGATCCACAGTAGAGAAGCACACCCACCCACATACATCTATAAGTACAAAACTGCAAGAAGAGCTTCACAGGATATTCTCTCTACAGGGAGAGGCACAGTGATATTTTCTATCCTATTCTATTTTCTGATTTTTAAGAAAGCTAGTCATAATCCCCTAACTTGATTTGATGACTGACTAACCAATTCTAGGTGGCAAGCTTTCTTTGGGGCACGCCCAGAGGGGCTGAGGAGAGAGCATCAGCATTTCCCTGGGAACTAACTTTGGAAGGGATGAGCTGGTTGATGAGGAGACATGAAGAAGGCTGAGATTCAAACTTGAGTAAGGAAATTCATACTTGAGTAAGGAGAGTATTACAGGTTGTAGCTGCAAAGGTGGGCTGAAGGGTACTTCTGGTTACTCTGGCTCCATGTGTCTGGCCCCGCCAAGCTGGCCGCCTGCCATAAGCACAGTGAGTGGGGTCTTGTGTGAGTGGTGTGAGTGCTGGGGAGGTAGGGGAGTAATGGCTTCTTGCCATCATGTCTTTTTTCTTTTCTTTTCTTTTCTTTTTTTTTTTTGGAGGAAGAAGGAAGGAGAGTGCTGAAAGGCTGCCACGAGCTCTGGATTCATAAATTCGAAAGGGGACTCTTAAGTCTCTGCGCAGAATTTCACAGCAGGGTCAGGAGCAGGGCTGTGAATATTTTATAGATGAGGAGCCTGAGGCCCATCACCTGGTAGTCATTATAGCTAATTAGTAGTAGATCTGGCATTAGACCAAAAAGAGGCTTTGTCTTTGTGGAATTCTTAAACTTCTCATTGCTGACCAGTCCTGTTTTCCTGCACTTGCTACCAAAGTCCCATGGCTATGCTGTGCACCCTCTTATTATTTTATTTTTGCTTCTTGGGATGAAGATTCTGTTAGCAGACAAAGTAGAGCTTGCAAGCCCCATGTTTGGGTGGGGAAGGTAAGTGACCCTGAGGATGTTTTTAAAAACTGAAGTGGGGTTGGGCTGTGGGCCTCTGGTCATTGTCATGGTGTTGGCATTGCTTTTATTGACCTCAAGGAACAAGCTCTCCTCTGCCTTTCCAGATGAAGAAGTGGAGCTGACAAATCAGTGCCCTGCCTCTGGGTTTCTAGTCAGTGACACATCTGTCCTTGGCTCCTGGCTTTTGTAATAAGTTTCCTTGAAGTGTAGCCTGAGGTTCTTAAGGCCAAGAAATCTTTGTTATGAGAAATCTTTACAAGAAAGAAGACTTTGGGGGAAATGGACAGTCTCTTTAGCAAAGATGACACTTTACGTCACTGCTGAGATTGATGGTGTGGACAGTGGCAAGGGTGGGGATAAAATTTGGGTTTAAACTTTATTTTTTTATTTTTGGCCGTGACACATGGCTTGTGGGGAGTCTTAGTTCCCCGACCAGGGATTGAACCCGCGCCCTCAGTGAAAGTGTGGCGTCCTAACCACTGGACTGGCAGGGAATTCCCTGTTTGTTTGTTTTTTAATATTTGTTTACTTGGTTGCACCAGGTCTTAGTTGCAGCACGGAGCTCCTTAGTTGGGGCATGCAAACTCTTAGTTGCGGCATGCATGTGGGATCTAGTTCCCTGACCAGGGATCAAACCCGGGCCCCCTGCATTGGGAGCACGGAGTCTTAACCCCTGTACCACCAGGGGAGTTCCTCCCTGGGTTTAAACTTTAAAAAAAAGGTATTGAACCAGGTAAACAGACATCTTGTGAACCCCAAAATCTCACAGTGCCCAAACCAAGAGCAGTGTTCTTTCTTTGGTTAGTGAGGTTGTCCATTCTGCCTGATCAGACATTTTTCTTTGTTTCAAATTTCCTAAGTAAGCATTGCCTTGTTTCCTTGATTTTGTGGAAAATCTGGAAGTATGAATGAGCCTTACCTCTGACCCCCTGACCCAGCTTACCTGATCTTCATCTTTTGCCTGGGCGTTGAACATCAGCATCAGTGCCCACCTGCACCCCCGTGGCACATTTGTCTGAGCTTCCGTGAGCCTGGCGAGCTGGTGGGACCTCCTGTGTGTCTGTTGGAGACAAGCCACGTCTGAGTTTAGCTCTGTCTATGTTTGAAGTTCCGATGACATCTAGATTGAGATGTTTTTATCTTTTAAGCACTGAGTCCTCCGATCAATGGGGTCAGCACTTGGAAAGGGGGGGGTTGCTAGCCTTAGAAAATGGTGATGACCTTTTGAAGGGAGCAGAAAAATGTTCCCGTCTTCTCTTTTTTTTTTTTTTTTTTTTTTTTGCGGTACGCGGGCCTCTCACTGCTGTGGTCTCTCCGGACGCACAGGCTCAGCGGCCATGGCTCACGGGCCCAGCCGCTCCGCGGCATGTGGGATCCTCCCGGACCAGGGCACGAACCCACGTCCCCTGCATTAGCAGGCAGACTCTCAATCACTGCGCCACCAGGGAAGCCCCCGTCTTCTCTTTTATGTTCTTTGGCTGGTTCTAATAATTAAATTGACATAAGAGAGTAACAGGAAAAAAACAAATTTAATTTCCTGCATATGGGAGCCCCATAAAAACATGAGACTCAAAGAAGTGACCAATACAGGAAGCTTTTATACCTTTTAGGCAAAGAAACAATACATTTGTGAAGCATTGACAAGACAAAGGGGCTTGGGGTAATAAATTGGTGAAAAAGTAACAAGGTTTGTTTACACAGCTCTCTTGGCCCTAAATTCCCTGTCTCTGGTGACAAGGATGCCTTCTACCCTCCCGGTACAGGGAGGGTGCCTTTCACATGGGAAATTTATTTTCTGCTGCCAGGGGGCAAAGGAGGGTCACAGTGTCCTTTTCGCACTGGCTGTTTGTCAAGTACCTTTAATTCGAAATAATCACTATGCCAGAGGGGCATATTATTGGGTGGCATATTCAGAGGAAACCACGCCATTTTGGGGAAAACTGCACAACAACAGAAAATATAGAGAATTATGTGCTCTACTGAGCAGCTGGATTTACTGTGAAAAATACTCTGGATCACAGCCTTGAACTGGGATGACCTTCGTGTCCACCTGCGGCCCCTGGGGCTGTCTCCTTTGGTCACCCTCGGGCCAGCTCATCCTCTGCCATCAGAGTCCACTGCACCTGGAGGCTCCAAAATTGGTGACTTCCAAGGCTTATTGGCGTCTAGGGTCTGAACTCACTGTCCAGGTACTAAGGGTCCCCGTAATCTGGCCTCAGACTTTCTCTCTAATATACCCTTTCTTCTCCCGTCAGTATCTCACCTCTTTTTGCTTTTCTGTTTTCCAAGGCAGTTTCTCTCCTCATATACCTGAGGGCTCGTTCTGGCCGATGGAAGGTGTAAACACCCAAGACCTAGGCGCTAACGGGGTCAGAACAGAGGCAGTGCCAGGCAGCCCTGTGAGAAAGGGTGAGTGGACCTGCAGACAAGCCCTCCAGGAGGGTTCCCAGATCCCGAATCCTTCCCAGGACGAAGTCTGGGAGGTCAGCTTTGAGCTGTGCCCGGACAGATGGAGGGCACTTCCAGCAGGCAGATTGAGGGGCGCCAGGAGGGAGAGGGGACATTCCAGGTAAAAGGGGCAGCTTCGGGCTTCCCTGGTGGCGCAGTGGTTGAGAGTCCGCCTGCCGATGTAGGGGACACGGGTACGTGCCCCGGTCTGGGAGGATCCCGCGTGCCGCGGAGCGGCTGGGCCCGTGAGCCATGGCCGCTGGGCCTGCGCGTCCGGAGCCTGTGCTCCGTAACGGGAGAGGCCACGGCAGTGGGAGGCCCGCGTACCGCAAAAAAAAAAAAAAGGGGGGGGTGGGCAGCTTCTTATGAAGAATAATGGCGAGCACCGTTTCCTTACATACAGGCTAGAGGTAATAAGACCTTGAGAGCGTGTTTGGAGGTTCTGACTGGGGAGCGAGGCTCCTTTTAAACCCTGACTGAAAAGTGGTCCTCCTCTATGGGGGAAGGGCGTCGTCTTCCACCGGGCATGCGCAGGAGGCCGTGAGGGAGGAGCCGCGGCAGATGTCATTTAAGGGTACAATCTTGCAACTACTAGTTTTGGAGACCTAATGCACAGCCTAGTGATTATAGTCAACAGTATCGTATATAAATCTCAAAGTTGCCGGAAGACTAGACCTTAACTGTTCTCACCACAAAAAAGAAATTATACTTGTGTGTCATAATAGAGGTATTAGCTAATGCTATGGTGGTAATCATATTGAAATAGATAAATATCGGGAATTCCCTGGGGGTCCAGTGGTTAGGGCTCCATGCTTTCAGTGCAGAGAGCGTGGGTTTGATCCCTGGTCCGGGAACTAAGGTCCCACAAGCTGTGAGGAGGGGCCAAAAAAAAAAGATAAATATCAAATCACAGTGTACACCTTAAACTTACAAAAGGTTATGTGTCAGTTACATCTCAATAAATTTTTTTTTTTTAAAAAGAATAGTGGTGGGCTTCTCTGGTGGCGCAGTGGTTGAGAGTCCGCCTGCCGATGCAGGGGACACGGGTTCGTGCCCCGGTCCGGGAAGATCCCACATGCCGCAGAGCGGCTGGGCCCGTGAGCCATGGCCGCTGAGCCTGAGCGTCCAGAGCCTGTGCTCCGCAACGGGAGAGGCCACAACAGTGAGAGGCCCGCGTACCTCAAAAAAAAAAATAAATAGAATAGTGGTGAGCAAAAGGCCTTATACGCACCAATATAATAATAATAATAGTTGACTCTGTGCCAGGCTCTATATTAAGTGTATTTCATATATTTTTATTTAATCCTCATAAAAATATTATAAGCAGTCTCCATTGTACAGGTTTATCTGCACCAGAATGTAAGCTTCATGAAGGCAGCAGAGGTTTGGGTCAGTCCTGCTTATTCCCATGTCCCAGCATCCAGCAGAGTGCCTTGCACACAGGAGGTGCTCAATACTTGTTGACTGGCTGAGGGAAAAGGGAGTTCAGTCATGTAGGTGATACTGTCCCTGTTTTGCACTAAGGAAACTGAGGCCCAGGGTTAAGGGAATTGGCTACCTGACACCAGGCCTGGGAGAGGCCCAGTGGAACTGGATCACAGGTTTCTGGACTTTCTCTTCTGTGAGGAGGAGAGAGACACTCCTATCCTCCCCGTGGTGCTGGCTCTGGCCCTGTGACACGCTGCGCAAAGGCATGTGACAGGGAGGGAGCCAGATGAATTTGGGTTCATGTGGTTACAACGTGGAGAAGGCTGGAAAGGGAAGTTGAAAGGTGTGTGTGTGTGTAACAGCTTTGTATTTTATTTAGAAGGCTGGGAGAGTGGGTGAACCACATCTTTTCAGCCTGGCCCAAGTTCGTATTTTTTTCAAGGCCAAGTGCAAAGCCCTGTGTTTCAGGAAACTGTCAGCTGGTGTTAGAACTTGGGCTAGACCTCAGGTCCCCCCAGCACTGCTAAGGGATCTCCCTTCGAGGGGGTGCCCTTCAGGAACACCTGTAGACTTATTTATGGGGAGCTCCTGGGCACCTCTGGATCCTTCCCATGCCCCAGTGGATGGTGTGTCAGGCTCTCTGCTGTGTTTGTCTTGCCTTTCAGACTGAGGGGAAAGCAGGTTGCTGTGGTCTTAGGGGAGGGAGGTGGGACAGAGGCCATTAATCTGCATCTAAAGTATTACAGAGGGGCTTGGCTAGGGATGTGGAGGTGAGTGTGACTGGGCTGCTGTTATCCAACTTGAGTTCTCCTCTGAATGAGAAGGCACCTTTGTTCATGGGCTGTCACAGGGGCGGGGTGGGGGTGGGGCTTATGCCCTTGTAGGGGCTGCTGCAACTTCACAACCATCTGTAGCTCCCAGGTGCTCTGAGGGAGAGCGGGAAGCCTAAATGAAGGGATTGTGGCAGTAGTTGGGCATCCTGGATTTAGCACAGATACTGAGTCAAGACTTATGAGCAGCCTGAGCTGGCCGATGTGTAACTTCCTCATTTGTCTTGGGGCAGAGTGTGGAATGCCAGCTTTTCAGGGTCGCTTTTTTCCAGGTTTGATTTTAATTTTCAAGGCCACCCTTCCTGTTTCCCCCAGTCCCCCTGACTGCTTGTTCACCTCATCTCTCTGGGGTATTGTGAACACAGATTTTGGTATCAGACTTGGCTTTGTGCCTTGTTTGGAGAAGTCCCTTTTCTTTTTTTTTTTTTTTTTTTGGTCCTTTTTAAAATAAATTTATTGATTTTATTTTTGGCTGTGTTGGGTCTTTGCTGCTGCGCTCGGGCTTTCTCTAGTTGCAGCAAGCGGGGGCTACTCTTCGTTGTGGTGCGTGGGCTTCTCCTTGCGGTGGCTTCTCTTGTTGCAGAGCACGGGCTCTAGGTACGCGGGCTTCAGTAGTTGTGGCTCACGGGCTCAGTAGTTGTGGTGCGTGGGCCTAGTTGCTCCGCAGCATGTGGGATCGTCCCGGACCAGGGCTTGAACCCGTGTCCCCTGCTTTGGCAGGCAGATTCTTAACCACTGCGCCACTAGGGAAGCCCCCCCACCCCTATTCTTTGGTTAAACCTGTTTTCTGATCTGTAAAATTGGGATCATAATTATACTTCCCTCACTGGCATTGTCAGGGACATTTGATGAGAAAATGTCCGAGAAGGGCTTAGCATAGGGCCTGGCACATAGTAAGTGCTCCGTGAATGTTACCTGTTATCACACAGCTGCCTGGCACTACTCTCATTCGAACTGAGCAGTGCAAAAAGGCCAATCTGTGACACACATGGAGGAGAAATTGTGCCCACCCCCAGCCACCAACTGGGAGTGGGGGGGCCTCCTTATGGCCTTCCTCTTTGGAGGTCAAGTGATTGAGACTCCACTTCAGAGCCAGGAGTTGAGATGCATCCATCTTGGCCCTTCAGCAATATTTCTTGAGCATCTTCCAGGGACCTGGTGGTTTTAGGTACTTGGAACATCTGCCTTTCAGGGTCCAAACCATCTGCACTCTATCCAAGACTAAAATGTGCTGGAAAGCTCTTAGCTCTTCCTTCCTTGAGAATGAATTTCTTTAGTCTGAGTTTACATTCTTCCTCCTATTTATTTATTTATTGGAGTTAAAATACTCCTCTTGTGAAATTGTGGGGACAGCAGATGGTACACCTTTATTTATTTCTTTATAAAGATGGTACACTTAAAAAAATGTTCTGATTTGGCAAATTAAGGAGTTGGCAACCTTATTTAGATTCCCTTCGATTTCTTTTCTGTGTGTGCAAATGTTACTGTTTGTCAGTTCCAAAAGTCTACCACTGATCTACAGGATTATTCTTTGCTTTTAGCATTTCTGAATCTCTGGGGCTATCATTTCACAGGTGATACGTGGCCCTGTTTGCTGACTGTTGAATTTTCAACAGGTGCTTATAAATTTGGGTAAACATCTTTCTCCTTTGTTTTCCCCAAATTGCCAACAGCTTTGGCAGTTTTATTTTGGTTGGAGTCATCTGGTTGTTTCTGGTTTGTACTTTGTGTGGTTGGCTTTTATTAAATTTGTGTTCTTCTCCGAGGGAACAATTGACGTTTCTTGGCTTTCCCCGGAGATGGCCAGAAGGCCAAACCACCAGTGAAATCGGCTAGTTTAAATGAAACCCCCCCAAACCTTTCTTCCTCTCCCATTTCTCTCGCTTAATCTGTTTTTGATAGGTAAAGAAAGCCAGAGAATCATTTATTCAGGCAACAACGCTGAGTCCTCGGTTGCAGAAATAATAAAACTTAGTAAAACTTAGTTTCTGCCTTAAGGGTTCAGGCTACTGGGGAAAGGCAGAAAAACAGTGTCTAGCATGGAGCTTTTGAGACCTAGCACAAGGCCTGCAATATCGAGGTTATGGGGGAAATACATGTTGAAAGAATGATTAGATCCTAACTCAGAGCGTTAAGTGGTTATAAAAGCTACCCACAGGGCCTGACAGAGGCGTTCGGAGCAGCAGTGGTGACTTCAGCTGGGGTGAGCGTGGCAGTTGACAGGTTTGCAGGGATGTAGAGTGTAGGGGAGAAGGGCCACAGAATCTGAAAGTCCTTTGGAACTTTCATGGAACTTGTGCTTGAGAGGAGGTGGGGGTGGAGGAGGCCTCATTCATGATCCTGGAGGCTTTTTTAACCTGGGCACAGCACATGGTCTGATGGATCTGGGGACTGTCTTGCTGATGGAGATGAAGAAGCTGAGCGGGAGCTGGGTGAGTGTGGAGAAGGGAGCGCTAATTACAAGGCCGATATGGTAGCAATCCAGGCTGATGGGAGCGATATCGCTGGAGGGTGTGTGTGAACCCAGCTTGGGGACACCTGTTCTGGGGCCTGCATGCCTCTTTAGGGGAGACAAAGCTGAGGGTGAGGTGGGGAAAGTGACTTGCTGTAGGGCACTTTGGCTGTTCATGCTTGGATGCACAAATTGATTTGGCCCAAGTCTTTGTTATGCAAACTAGGAGTGGCACACAGGATTCATCTGGGGCATGAAAGTGTGGCCACCTAGAATGAATGTTGCCAAAAGGATTCTGAGGCCTCCTCAGGCCCTGCGGGCATGAGTAATGTGACCAGAGGCATCGGGTGGGAGGGGCAGGACCCTGGATAGGGACGCTTGCCTAAGGCAAAGTCGCAAAGTCGTAGAGAGGGGTGAAATAGGCAAGCCATTCTCACTTCCTTCCTTTCTAGTGAATGAAAGAAAAAACTCCAATGACTTAGGCCAAAGGTGGAAAGTTCTGGAAGGCTGCTGCTGTCTTTGGCAACCAGGGAAGGTGCAGGGCAGCTGCTGGGCCTCAGAGGCAGGGGAATGTGGACTTGTGGGGCCCCAGAAGGCCCTCCTTCTGCCTCTCCTCTCTCCAGGTATAGGAACTGTCATCTCTCTCCCAGAGTGGTTTCTTCTCTGGGTTGGGAGTAAGGCCACACACACTCCTCTGGAGCCTCCTACCCGAGCGGCCACCACCAGAGGAACTTTTCCCAAAGTTCCAGTCCAAACCCTCCCAGGAAGGGGGACTCTCTGGCCTGGAGGTCTGGCACCCAGAGCCCAGTCGAGGCCCTGGGCCTGCCTCCACACACTTGGGCCCACCCTTTCAAAGGAGCAATCCCAGTAGAGAAAGATTTGGGGCCATTTTCAGATGTTAACACCGCTGATCCCTCCCACCCTTCATTCAAGGCCTTGAATCACAGATTTTCCTCAGCTGCTTAACTGGTAATTTCAGGGAACCCCTGTGAAAACCGGCAAATCCTAGGGCTGTGGTTTTGCCCCCCCTCCCCTCAGGGCTATGTATATATGTTTGTGTGTGTGTGTGTATATATATATATTTTTTTAATTGGAGTATAGTTGATGTACAATGTTTTGTTAGTTTCTGCTGTACAGCAAAGTGAATCAGTTATACATATATATATATATCCACTCCTTTTTAGATTCTTTTCCCATATAGGTTATTACAGAGTGTTGGGTCGAGTTCCCTGTGCTATCCAATAAGTCCTTATTATCAATACTTATCTATTTTAAGCCAGGACACGGAAGCAACCTAAGTGTCCATCGACAGATGAATGGATAAAGAAGATGTGGCACATATATACAGTGGAATATTACTCAGCCATAAAAATAAATGAAATTGAGTTATTTGTAGTGAGGTGGATGGACCTAGAGACTGTCATACAGAGTGAAGTAAGTCAGAAAGAGAAAAACAAATAGCGTGTGCTAACACATATATATGGAATCTAAAAAAAAAAGAAAAAATGGTTCTGAAGAACCTAGGGGCAGGACAGGAATAAAGACGCAGACGTAGAGAATGGAGTTGAGGACACATGGAGGGGGAAGGGTAAGCTGAGACGAAGTGAGAGAGTGGCATGGACATATATACACTACCAAATGTAAAATAGATAGCTAGTGGGAAGCAGCCGCATAGCACAGGGAGATCAGCTTGGTGCTTTGTGTCCACCTAGAGGGGTAGGATAGGGAGGGTGGGAGGGAGACGGAAGAGGAGATATGGGGATATATGAATACATATAGCCGATTCACTTTGTAATACAGCAGAAACTAACACACCATTTTAAAGCAATTATACTCTGATAAAGATGTTAAAAAAATAGTTATCTATTTTATATACAGTAGTGTGTATATGTCAATCTCAATCTTCCAATTTATCCCTTCCCCCCGGTAACCACAAGATTGTTTTCTACATCTGTAGCTCTATTTCTGTTTTGCAAATAAGTTCATTTGTACTGTTTTCTTAGATTCCACATATAAGTGCTATCATACAATATTTGTCCTTCTCTGTCTGACTTACTTCACTCTGTCTGACCCCAGGGCTATGTTTTTAACAAAATATTTTCTCTTTGCTGGGTAAACAAAGCAAAGGTTCTGTAAATGTTGCAGGGATCACCACAGCCCGTACTACTAACCTGAACCTTCCTGAACTGGGGGCAAGACCAGGTTCTGGTCCTGGCTTTCCTGCCCACTCACAGGCGGTGTGGCCCAGGGTGCTGGGTGGGGGCAGGAGTCAGCCCAGGTCTCACCCCTGGTGCTCACCAGTGTGACTGTGGTCAGGCCCCCGAATCTCTGAGCCTGGGGTTCCTTGCTTGGGAAAGTTTAGTCCAACCATCTCACTTTCTGAAATCCTTTCTCTTTATATAATTCTGGGAATATATTCAGAGAGGTGTTGTATTATGTTCCTAGGTCTACAGGAAGTAATTGTGCAACCACAAACTGGGTGACTTGACAGAAAGGTATACTTCACTAGTTCCGGAGCATCTTCCCCATTTTTTTTTTTTTTGCGGTACGCGGGCCTCTCACTGTTGTGGCCTCTCCCGTTGCGGAGCACAGGCTCAGCGTCCATGGCTCACGGACCCAGCCGCCCCGCGGCATGTGGGATCCTCCCAGACCGGGGCACGAACCCGTGTCCCCTGCATCGGCAGGCGGACTCTCAACTGCTGTGCCACCAGGGAAGCCCAGCCTTATATTTTTAACACCTATAGTGTTCTCTACTGAGCTGTACATTCTTTATGTAAACGTCTCCACTTGTTGGACTTTTGGATTTGTATCCTTTTTGCTTTGACAAAGAATGAGGCAATTAACATCCTCATGTACTTGAACGAAGTAGGTCTGTAGAATAAATTCCGAGCGGCTGTGTGAGAAGTTTGTGCATTTCTGAAGACAGATGCTGCACCACTTAATCTTGCCATTTTAGCTGTATGTGAGAGTGATTCTCCACCCATAATCTTGCTACTTAGGATGTTATTAAACTATTTTCAGGGCTTTTTGATGTACAGAAGTTTTAAGTTTTTAATGAATTCATGGCTATCACTGTATGGTTTCTGCTTTTGGTATCATTAGAATGGGCTTCTCAAATGTGAAGATTACATACAATTTTTTCATTGCATTAAAACCTTTTCGAATTTATGTAATTCAAGAATCAAAAAATACAGAAAGGTTACAATGAAAAGGCGGGATTAGGTCTCTC